>NC_133576.1:53610788-53927339 GCF_964106895.1 Numenius arquata
ATGTGAATTCTGGAAAGTGTTGAGCCTCCTAAATGTTAAACATCGTTTTCTCTTTTTCCTAACAAAGAAATTGAAGTCCTTTACCGGAATTTTACAACATGAAACAGAATCAGCTTCCTTAATCTCAGAATCCAAGAAAATCAGCTAGGGTGGAGCAGGCAGTCCTGAACTCTGGAAGACCAGACCATCTAGCTCAATGTGAAGTTTAAAAGCTGCATTTTTCAAGCATAGAGCCAAAACCAAATGTGCAAAACTCAAAACTTCTCATGTCCTGAAAATACTTACTGCTTTTGAGTAACCCCACAAGATGGCATGAAAGCCTACCTCCAGCTCCTTAGCACCACATTCAGTCAGGTGAGAACCCGTCAGCAGAAAAGCAGGCAGGTTTTTTTTGTTTTGGAGGGTTGGTATTGTTTGTCTATTTCAATTTACCTGTATTCTGGCAGAAACATTCCAGCAAATTCTAGTTTGCTGACCAAATGCTCATCAGCTGGAAAATTTCCAAGCGCAGCAGCTGCATGGCACGCTCTCTTCACAGCAATGAGGATGCAGCTTAAATGTGGAGTAGGAAAACCATAAAGTCCCCCTTAAACTAATAAACTAATTAAAAATTCCTGCTTAATCCTGCTACCTTTGAAAGGCAGAGTTGAGAGAGAAGCAAGCTTCATGAGAAGCCTGCTCCACTACCATCAAAGCTTTGTCCTAAATCACTCACCTCTGGTCTCAGAACAGCCTTCCTGCAGGCCTGGCACATAGGGCCGTTCCGGGAAAAACTCAGAGGAAGTCGACGGGTTCGATTCTGGCAAGTTGGCTCCTCACATATTAACCAACCCTGCAGAAAGGGAGAATGTAGAAGAAAATACGTTTTCAGCATAAATTGAAGTTATACCTTCTTTTTACCCCACCTAAACAATGAATTATATTCAAGGAAGAAAAAAAATAAATTCCAACTTAAGCATCCTCTGTGAAGCTGATACTATAATATGTATAAAGAGGTGAAGGTCCTCGTTTAAGGTAACACAATCGACAGTGGAGAACAAAGTTCAAGTTGTCTTGCTTCCAAATCCCATTCTGCACACTGCAGTCATCCATTCCTTGAAATATACCAAAACCTCTGCTCTTCTCCAGTTCAGACAATGTTAACATATAACAGAGTTATTTTATACAACTATGTAGACCAGACAGCAAGACACCCCAGAGACCTGTAACAAATTAAAGTGCCATTTCCTTGCTTGCGCTTTAGAGGGGAAAAACAGTTTTAACTTTTAGGTTCTCTGATGACAGCCAGAAGCCTCCTTTCATTTTAACTTTTTTTTTTTTTTAATAATTTTTAATAGAAAGCTATTGAGACTTCAACATAAACTGACTCGTTTAGGAAAAACTAACATTTTGCTGAGTTAAAATGAAATAAAAATCTGAGAGAGCTTGCTCTGTGCCAGCTCAGGGAGACAACACAAAGGGCTTCTCTTAAGAGTACAAAAGAAAGAATGCTTCTGGGATTGGTAAGGATGTACCGTTTGTACCAGGTCCAACCATAGGTTAAACCAATGCCACACCTCATCTCTAAACCCCACCAAGAGCAGATACCTAAGGAACAGCATAAGAGAAAGTGCATAGTAGAAGTTTTACAAGAGATTTTCCCAGCTTTTGGAAAAGGCTCAAGGACCTCCTGAATCGGTGTTTCTGTATTCAGTGGTGATGGATGCATTACTACCCCTTCTTCAAGTGCTTTTCGAACCAATGTAAACTTTTAGCATCTACAACATACTGCAGAACAATTACACACTATATGAAAAAAGTATCTTATTTTTCTTGAACACACACACACACACACACACAAACAAATTTCGTTTCTAATGCCTTCTAGTTCTTGTATCAGGAGAGACTAGGAATAATCATTCTGCATTCTCTGCATTCACCTTTTCCATGCCACCCATGATTTTATAGACATCCATCACATCATCTGCAATCAAACTCTTTTCCGAACCACAGTCCTAATTTACTTAGTTGTTCCTTGCATGGAAACCACTGCACATCTTTGTTGCCCTTCTCTGAATCTCTTCCAGGTCCTTTTTGAAATGAGAGGGTGGGGGCAAATGGAACAAATGGGTAAGGAGATGAAACTAGTATTGCACACTATATTCAGGATGCTAGACGAACACTGATTTATAAAGATGAATTTATATGTGCTCCTTTCTTTCCTCAAGTTCTGTTTGGCTGGAGCACAACTGAGCATTTGAGCACTGGGCAGTCTTTTCCAAAAATATATTTATCCAAGAATTATAATTTTATTCTTCACTATTAAGTTAATACACACATTGTATGCAAAATTAAGATTGGGGATTTAACATCTGCATCACTTAACATTAGTTGGCAGAGAATTTGATCTTCCATTGTTAGCTGACACATCAACTTGGTATCAAAAGGTCTTTCTGCAGCTCTTCTCAACAGTCCCTGCTTTTACCACCCCTGCGCAGCTCAGCACTGACAAACTCTACATTTCAGATTACCAGCTGTTGATGTCCCTGTTGGAAATAGTGTTTATTTTTGTCTCTGTTTCCAAAATTTGTTTTTGCTGCTCCTGTGAAGAAGTTTAATCTAACCATAGCAGGTTTCCCGGTACTTTATACTATATATATACTCTTTCTGGCTTTCATTTCACGGAGATTCTGATTTGCTGGCAAAACAGATTTGGTAATAAGACACGATTTATGTTTTCTTTCCTCACTGGTATGGCCAAAATTGCATGGGTATTTTGTACCTCAGTAATCCAGCATCCTGAGTCAATATGACTGTCAGTAGCTTAGCTTAAAGTTAAATATTTGAGTTAGTTTATTTCAAATGCTCTGGAACTTGTGTGGAGAAATACATAAACTTTAGCTTCCCATTTTCCAAAACCTTGTTAAAATGGGATTTGACTATGTCTATTCTTAAAAATTTTGTTCCTTTTTTTTTTTTTGTTTTAATTTTTGTGAATGTCTTTCCTATCATTTGCTGGAGTATGCAGAGATGTGTGTGTTTGTTTTTGTAGCTTGTTCTTTAAAGGATCAGATAACCTCAACACTGTGTTCTTTCATGTTTGTCAGCTTCATCCTTTTCTTCAACTTAAAAATATATTCTTTTATCATCTTTTCAAAAGTGCTAGAAGTCCAATTCAGTTTGTGTGTGTTTGCTTGCTTTTTAAGATGAAACCTCAAACCCTTTCCAAGTAACTTCATTTATTAGAGAGACCTCTCTTCTTTCACCATTTCTCCAGCAATGTCATATTCTCAATAATATCCTAATCGGTGCCAAGCCCCTCAAAACACTTCCTATTGCTCTTGCAGACAAGAGCTTTTATGCCCATGTGGGCAGACCAGAAAAACTTTGTGGGGAACTTCACACCAACAGCAAGGTATATAGCACTACCCAAAAAGTGTGCTCAAGTCCGAATTGCAGAAATGGAAAGAGTCCATTAAGATATGTAGTTAGGGTATATTTCACCCAGCTTTGGATATCTAAAAGCCTGGTAACCAGTCTAAGCTATTCACCCTATGATCTGTTTGTACCAAATGGAGGAAGAACAAAGTATCTCCAAAAAGCAATTCACCTAAAAGGTTTGGAGATGAGGCAAACCCTGCTCTAGACTCCCTTAATAAAATAAGGGTACACCTAGTCAGGGCAAGCTTTTTGGAAGCAGTGTGATCAGCGTATCTGATTACTATGTTTCAGTTTTATCATTATGTAGATTAAAAATGCAAATCATTACATATTTAATACTGCCTGGTGAGAAAATTCCAAGAATTCAGAAATCCTCTGTGGATTTAATTTTCCTCTTTTGCACGACTGTTACCCTAGCAGTCCTAGTACCAGTCTCCTTGTCACATACAAATTATTTATGACAAATATTTCACAAGTGACATTAGAAAGATAGACACTACTTCATCAGCAGATGTTTCACCCTGGAAAGTCCTAATTTAGGACCTGACCTAGCATAGACACTTGACCTGTGTCTTCTGAAGTCAGCAGACACAAATGAGCCTCAAGTAAAAAAGCTAGTGCTTAGCTTTGGTTTTGCAAATGAATCTAAGATTTGTTTCTAAAAGAGGAAGGTGTTAATCTGTTGCCACACATTTTTTAAATAACTCAATTTTAATAGACATGGAATAGCTTTCTACCAAAAAAAGCTACTCAAGGATAGCACTGAGATCTTCAGGCACGTGTTTATGTAAGTACTGAGAATATCATTAGAGCCACTGCGGGGGAAAACACAAAAACATTTCTGGAAAGGATAATGAATTGTCACAAATCTTCCATTAAGTTAATTCTTAGAAACAAATGCTATGTTCTGTGTGAAAAGTTCTTTATGCCATATTTGCTTATTATATGGCATCTCTACCTTCCTATGAAACATCTGGTAGCAGTCTGACACAAACAGGGCCTTAAAATACACAGCCAGGCAGGGGGAAGGTGGGAAGCATGTCCTCACCCATTCCAAAACCCTCCTGTTTAAGAATATAATTGTTTCAGCTGTAACTATTAAAAGATTCTGTGTGCACAAAGAGAACACTCATGACTCAAAACATATTAAATGACTACATTTGAACTTTAAATCAATTTGTTATACGAGAAAAACAAAGCATGGAAACTGCCAGATAGTAAGGTATTTAGTTAGGGAATGCAAGTGCAACTGAAAAAACAAAGCCTGAAATGGGAGCAGCATCCCAACTTCAGCTGAGCAGAAAACTCAAAAACAGACAACCATGAAAATAACGCGCAACAGAAGTAACAATGTGTTTTCTGCCATCTATTGGGATTTTCAGCTAATAATTAAGAAACAAAGGACTACACCACTTGCAAGGTACTGCTTCTATGGTCTTATAAGGGAATGCATAGATGGTCCACCCAAAATACCATTGAGTAACGATATTTGAAGCAGCTTTCTTTATGCAGTTGTTTCAGTCTAATGGAGTCACTATTGAAGAAAGCACTGGGAACTTTGCTGGTCACAAAATACAGGTGAAAAATGACTGAAAAACTCTGAACTTAGAATAGTTCCGAATAGAATTATTCAGAATAGAATAGAAAAACTGGGAATAAAAATAAGCATTCAAATTCAACAGCTTACTATTACACTTGTTTTCAACTACTAAGAAATAACGATCAAAACATACAACTTCCACTGAACAGTACATATCTCAATAAACCATATTTTAAAAATTGAGATCTAAGTTGTTGCCTACAATAAAAAACATGTTACGTAGACACGTAACTAACTACATGTCCCTTCGATTCATACAGAAAACAGTTAATGTCATTTGTATAGACTTCCTACCAGTTATAATTAACATTAAAGAGGTCTTTTCTTCTTTGTCACCTCTCTATTCAGGCCTTATTTGCGTTTGTTTGTACTTACTATCTGTTAATCTCTTAAATGACAACAATAACTGTTGCTATTATGCATGGAAATTAAACATGTAGATAACTGTGTGAAGAGAGCTATTTTTGAAAAAGAAAAAAAAAAAAGCAGTATCAGAAACATGTAGCTCTTTATGTCTCTTGTTTTGCTTTGATAATTAAGCCATAGCCTTGATTTGTTTTAAACAAAAAACTTTTCCATGGACATGCATGTTGCAATCAAACTCAATACATGCATTATGTTCTGATTCAATTTGTTCAAGTGCATTATTGTTAACCTTTATTTGATTCATGCCTGTCGTCTTCACTGACCAAACAAAACCAATCCTTCATTTCCCAGCAGTTATCACTGAGTCTGTAAATTAATTCGCAATAGATCAAACAAAATCATAACAGGAAACCTTCAGTTTTGTTCTGCTTGGTATCTGCAACACTGTGGGAAATGAAATACAAGTTGATAGAAAAAAAAAAAAGCAACTAGCATTTCCAAACATTCTGTCTACAAATGTTTAGTTCATTTTAAAATATAAAAAATGTATGCAAAAAAACCCATGAAGTAAATGCACAATATAAAAGGAAATCCCTGAAGACTACTATGTCCACAAACTGTAGCTAATGGGGAGAAATTTGCAAGTCAAAAGTAATTTTCTTTCTTTGTAAGTCTGTTCTTGAGAATTAGCCTCTCACATTCTAGTGATCAACAAGCATTATAAATATTACCCCAAAATACGAGGCAAGTGGTTTATGGAACAGCTTTTCAAACAGAAGTTGCAGGAGTCAACAACATACATTTATTGGGCTTTATCTTAATAGTTTTTACAAATTACATTTCACAATGTAGCTTGGTTGACTGCTACAGTAGAGGACTGGATGTGCTTCTCTACAGCACTTCAGGTTTCTATCTGTTCCTGCCTTCAGACAGTCTGGATGCTGAGGGACTACAATGTTTTAAAAGCTCACATGGAATGAAAAAATACGATAGCAAAAAGAAGAAAGCTACAAGCACTGAAAATTATTCAGAGGTCCCTATCAGTCACTTTGGAGTTGAATTTAAAATGCAATTAGTGCTTGCTTCTCTACAATCTTGCTCTCCATTGAAGGCAATCTTAACATGGATTTTTGAAAATGGGATCTTGGTGGATGACGTCCCATCTCCAGATGGCTGGGATACCTAACCTCAAGCACATTGGATCCCAAATCCACGGCTTCCTCACCGCAGAGCTGAAATTATCACCTTAAATCACCAAACCCACCAGAAGGGGAGTGTAGGAACACAACTTGGACATGCTTTCCTTAGTCAACCAGAACTTGCTGTTCATGTCACTGATCAGCAAATCAGCTTTTGGAAGGTTGAATGTGAGAGACAAGACAACGAAAATTTTCTGAGTCAGGCATTATTGTGAGTTACTAATCAAACCACTCTAACTTCAAACTGACCTCTCCTTTCAGACTACTCTTACAAAAGGAAATTATTTTCACTGATTCCAAGGCCAGAAGCGTCAAAGCCCATTTTCCTGCCAATGCCCATTATTACGGGTAGCGTTGCCTAACAGGGCAAATCTAGTCAAAGTGGCTTTAAATCCCCTGGAAGTATGAGGTTCCACCAATATTGCATTACTGGGTAAGCTATCAAATCTACTGATATGCCCATGCAACGTTAAAAGATAGATGATTTTATGATATTTTTTTATATATGAAGTTTCTCATGGCAACAGCAGACTTGATTCAAAGTCTTGATTGACTGAAAGTTATCAGTTCCACTTGCAATAACTTTTTCTGCTCTGCAGGTGTGTTCTCCCTGTTCCATCTGTCTGTGTCTTCCGTAAATATCTGAATGTTTGCGGGAACAGATAAGACAAATGTTCGTTAGTAGTTTACAGCACCTCAGGAATTAGAACTTGAGCCAAAACCTCTGTTTGCACATTCTTTGACAAGTGTTTTGACTATTAGTAGTAGCTATATCTTTTGGAAATTACATCACAATTTTACACTTGAAACACCAAAGGTGCTATCAATATCAACTTAAAGACGAGCTATTGCTGTAGAGTCAAGAAAGTTTTTCTGCTGTGTACCAGAAATCAAATTACTTTTGAGTAATTTCAACTTTTAATCTGCTTTTTTTGCCTGCTCGGGACAAAGAAATACCTAGTAATAACACTGTCTTGATCCAATGCATTTGCACCATCTTGGTGAGATCTCAGCAGTAATGAAAACCTGAATGACAGTGTGAGAACTAGTGTCATGCACTGAAATTTCAGTAGAAAACACAGACTTGACACCTACCTGCCACTGCTACAATCCCATGAAGAAATCCCCTCAGGTCAAGGATGGTATCATAAAAATAAGATTTCACACGAGAAACTATCCGCTTAGATATGTGAAGTCCAGCCTAACTGAGGTTCCTCAGGCAACACCCCAGTTCTTCATGGGGAAATGTACCCGGTAAAAACCTCAGAAGACCTCTCTTGTAAAGAAACCAATTCTACTGCTGCTAGACACAAGAAAGGCATAAAACTCATTCAATTTTTAAAGGGTTTCTGAAGATGAAGGACTTGACGATGCTAAGATTGGCAGAAACACACTATTCTCATCTGCAAGAAAAGTAACTCTGTGTTGTCTTGATGCCCGCCTACTTCATATA
The DNA here is from genome assembly GCF_964106895.1 of Numenius arquata. Classification (NCBI taxonomy): domain Eukaryota; kingdom Metazoa; phylum Chordata; class Aves; order Charadriiformes; family Scolopacidae; genus Numenius; species Numenius arquata. The sequence goes on from NC_133576.1 coordinate 53,618,827, forward strand.
CTTTCTCTAGCTACTTCCAGCTAGCTGCTTCATCCTAATTGTCAACACAGACAAATATACACAGCAAATATACATCAGACAGTTGCTTGATCCATCTTATGGATGGAGTAATTTATCAGTGAGACTCCAGTGAAGTAGACTCAGTGAACACTTTGATCAGGAGGGCTCCACACAGGTGATATCTTAAGACATCTGACTTGGTCAAGTCTATAAGTCTCCTAGACAGTCTGAGCAGAGATGGCCATTCCTATGGAACTCGTAGCTACTAATAAAAACAACCTAGAGACTGAATTATCTGAACTTACGAAAGACTGGATCAACATATGAAAGGAACACTTTATGATGTCTAAAAACCTGCCTCGTGGTCATCTACCCTGTTTGGGCAGGGGAAAGAAAAGACAGAAGGTAGACCTGCAGCTACCTAGAAGCCTGGAGCATCTAATTTTTTTTTTTTTACATTTTTCCTATCAATGATGATCTTGTTAAGGAACGAGCAGGCACACTCTGTTGACAAGAATCAAGCAAACCAATCCTAAAAAAACAGAATAATGGGGTTAGATGCAATTAGTGACACAGAAATCTGGGTCAGCAACTTTTCCAGGATCCAGCAAGGCTTGATATTCCACAAGCAAACCAGATACCAAGCACTAATTAAAATAAATAAATAAATAAATAAAAATCTATCTGTGAGACAATGAGAAGGATCTCGTTTTATCTTTGAAGGATGTCTACGAGATCTGCAAAGCCTCTTCAACAAGTAGGTTCAGACATACTTAGATCTCAAAGTGGTATATGGCTAGCCATTGTTATTAATATACCAGTCATTCCAACCTTCTTTTCCACTTTGTCAAAATTTTAACAAGAAATTACTGGAAAAGTTCTCTTCACTTTTTTAATATGTTACTACAAAGAGATTGAATTGTACTAAGTCAGAAGCCCTAATGTTAGGTTCAAGAGGTCCCTTATGAGAGAAAAGATATGTCCAAATTTCATCCTAGTATTTCAAAATGTTAAAGAATTTCGAAATGAAGAGTGTGTGCAAGTTCTTTCGAACAGCCAGGCATAACTGAAATTAAGTCAAAAATCTCTTAAAACTAAGTTATCTAACATATTGATACTCAAATTTGAGTACATAAAACAAAGATGATCTTTGAGGATGTTTTGTTTTAAGGCTTTATACTGCTGTCCTAACTGCAACATTTAATCATCTCCCAATAATAATTTCCTTTGATATTTTCACAGACTCTTCAAATAAATTGTTTTATAAAAAGAGCTAGGTCAAGAGCTATTATTGATGCTGGCTGACTAGAGCTTTTGTCTTTTTATTTTAAGTGGGATTGATACCATGTTAAACTTGCTGCCAAGCTTGTTCTAGCTGAAAGGAAAGATATTGCAGCGTATGCTTAGAATGGTGAAGCATCTAAGGTTTGCATAAATTTCATTATAAATTTATCTTGCAGCTTACCCACGGAATGCTTATTCCATGGTTCTCTGGTATTTTGTTAGGTGTTGTGTACATTTGGCTTTAAATTCCAAAAAGCAATGCAAATAGTTTTAGTAACTATTATAGTAACGACGACTAAAATTTGTTCCTGAAATTTATACATAAAGCTAACTACTGTGCATTAAGAGACCTGATCATAGATCCCGTGTTGTATATGACTACTCAGATCACAAGTAAAGATAAGGAACTATTTTATCAACTCGCTCTTGGCCATTTATTTTTCTGTACAATAAATATTGCAGCTAGTTCCTCATCCAGAAAAAATAGGTTACATTGCCCAGTATGAGTATTTTTAGAGTCTGATGCTACCTGATCATCCAATTTAGGGAAAAAGTAAACAGGGACCATGGCATTTCACACTCCATTTCATGCTGCCTCACTTCAATGGAAGTTGAAGATACGATTTCAATTTCTTTTCGAAGTACTTCCTCATTTTCAGAGCTTCTTGAGTTTTGGCCTATATAACTGATTTGAATTCAGCTGTTGTATGGAGTGGATAAAAAACTCTTATAAAGAAAGGAAACTCCTTTCCTGGATGGTTCATTCTGCTCCTCTCGAATTCAACATAATCCACACTGATTAATGGATAGGTATGATATTTCAAGAAAAACACAAAACTGTCTCTTAAATGGAAGAATAGTAACAAGGAGATATGAATTGCTTTTGAAAGTGTAATACTTCAAAGCAGTACAGATCCTGGAGATGGTTGGGTATAGAACCAGTATTATTATCACAGGAACCACATTAAAGGATGTTATCAAATTGAAGTGTCTTGGCCAACAACTTCCTAGTGGCAGGCAAATGATCACTTTACAATGACACAGTACTGCTGATAAAAGAGAAGGATACCCTCTCCAAAACAATACCTACTGAAACCACCTGTTCTCACAGACACTTATATCTATTGTCTCAGTTCCCCATGGGAAAGCTGCCAGCCCAAACTGACTCAAAGGCAACTGGAGTCAACGGGAACCACACCTTTGAAGGACCAGGTTGTGAGGTCCAAAGCAACCAGACGAAGTGTAATTGAGGGCAACATCGCTACACTAACTCTCTACCTTAAAGAAAGCATGATAGAGGAAAGAAATGCTACCTGAGTTTCTCAGAAGAATACAAAGTGTCCTTCTATCCTGAAAAAGCCAATGATGCTAGAACGACAGAAGCACTGATGTGGTTTCCAGGTGGCTGTTATGAAAAGTGAAGCTCACCTTTCGCACCCAACTGCTCTGATCTAACACCCAAAGAAAAGATCCACATCTAGTTCTCTTTGGATATTATGGAAAATGGACATAAACTTACAAAGATTTACCCTACAACAAAATTCTGTCCCATAAGCACACTTTTTAGGAGTTCTTTCAGTACTCTCATACCTCAAGCTATCAATAGTGCATCACTCCTGTGATGCAAAGTTAGCCACAAAACATCATACGCGTATTTGCAGGCTACTGACAATGAAACTTTGTAGATTTTCAAGAACGATATTTTGTGATTTGGGTACTCCAAAACAATAGAATTTGAATTGCTTTCTAATCCAGAACTGGAAAAAAAAAAATTGAAAAAACCCGCCCAAGACTGAAAAAACTTCATTAATTTCTAAAGAATGTTACTCTCAGAAGCACCTGCCATAACAGTCTGACCATTAAAAGTCTCAGGGGAAAAAAATCAAAACCTAGAAATGCAGGAGATAATGGAAGAAATGCAAGAAATGCAAGAAATGCCCCCGCCCCCCCAAAAAAGGACCCAAATGCTCAAGCTAATGTAAAAAATGCTTTAAACAAAATTATCAAACAAGACAGAAGTGAAAAATATCTTGTAGGTCAATGTAAGACTTTTACATGTTATTAAAAATTGATTTTTTTAAAAAAGTAAGACATCTTTAAATGTACGGTCACATGTCATTTCATACAAGTTATTTGAAACTTATTGATCTCATTTGTGCAAAGACCAGGCTCTGTCATCAGCCTGCTGAAAGGATAATAGAGCACTCCAAACCCTTATGATAGGTTTGATGCAAACAGTGGCCCTCATTTAAACACATGTAATGGCACCACAAGTGGACGAATTCCAACCTTAACAATTGTACATTATAAACTAAATTAGCAAGTAAGTTCTGCTTTACTTTACATCAAAGCCAATACCTTGGTCTTCTTATCTTCAGTAAAATAAGGTTCTAGGCACCAAAATACACACCCCAAAAGATGAAAAAGTAAAGCACAAGTGTTCATAGGCTAACGTACCACTCCTAAAGAGGACCAGCAATTGCCATCAATTTTATTTTCTTTAAGACAATCTGGAAACAGCTAAACTGGATTTCAAGAAAGCAAGTGGGAGAAGGCATACTTGAAGTGGCTACATATGGAAAACTACATGGAGAAAAGGATCAGTGAAAGACTTTTTATGTATTTCTGCATGGAGAGCTAAAACCTCTAGAAGGATATTTTGCAGAATGGACTTGAATATTCTCCCTATTCATACAACTCAAAGCAAGCCGCATTCTCAGGCTATAACAGGTCACAACTAAGTACAGAACCTTGCTTCAGAAAAAATTTTGCTTTGTCTGTCAACAAAGCACAAAGAGCTCATACAGCCCATCCATGTATTGCTTGTTAAAGAATCTAGCAACATACAAACAGCGAGAACTCAAGATTTCTTAAAATCTCTGCTAAAAACAGTCTACTCCCCCCTCCTTCTTCTACAATTCTGTCCTCTTCCCTCTCCCCTCAAACATTTGTACAGTCCTTGAATTTCTTCCTCTATCACAGACTTGTCTTGCAGGAAGTTCAATATGACATTAGGCGCAATACAGAACACAGATTTTACTCATGTTATGTGGCAGTAACAGTAAGGTTTGTCAACTTAAGTGTACATTTCAAGTTGGTAAGGAGAAATAAAAGTTATTTATGTGAAACATTTATCTTTGCAATGTGGTTATGAATATCTCTGAGTACTGAAGGAGTTAATACAGTTCTAAAAACTTTAAAAATGATAATGCACATACATACATAGATGTGTAAGTTTAGAGGAGCTCAATGGAGTGAAAGGTAATGACAGAGAAAGCCGTCTCAACGGTCTGGTCACCTTAAACTAGAAAAGTTTAAAGCATCACTAAGCAGTGTTTGTTCATTTAAGTTTAATTATTTTCTCCTTGAGAATGGCACTAATGAAACTGAATATCTTTCATGGTTTCGAAGAGCAGTCTGAATGGTCTGTAAACAGGACTGGGGGCAGACAAGAGAACTGGCTGAGCCAGGGGGTTGCTAGGTGATGCAGAATGTAAACCCACAAACTTGTTCAGGTTTACTTTGCTTTCATGCTGCTCTCACACAGGCTCTCCAAAGTTTTAAGAATTAATTTCCAGGTAGCTATTTAAAAACAAAAAGTAGAATAATTAAAAAAGAAAAACCCTTAATCCTCTTCACCTCTTCCCTTGCTCCCTGCAGTAGGAAAAAATAGAAAAGAGAAAAGGAAATTCACAGCATTAAAGTGCAGAAAATCCATCACAGTGTTTTGAATATGACGACAGGAAGAAGACCTTTCCCTGTACATGTTTGTATGTAATCATTGAGGACTGGTGATTATGAAGAACTTCTAATCTTTTCAGATTAATTTTTACCTTTGTAAATGTAAATAAAAATAATTTCTGGAGCAATACGTTGGCCCTTTAAATACTTAAACTGAAAACAGTCATATTTACTAATATTTCCACTGCAGATTACAAAAGCAAACTTTTCAGTATGGCCATGTGTTTCTACCCCCATCCTTTTCAGAGCTGTGGTTATTTTTTATTTTTTTTATTTCTTTCTAAAGTATCTGATCAGAGATTGTCCGGTAAGAGCACTTTATTAGATCATCAGTCAGAGGGTTTTACAAGCACCAAGAGCTATGGGCTCAAATGCAGCACATCAGTTTTAATAGCCGAAGGTCTAATAGTAAACTGCAGATACTGCTGAGAACTTTCCATGCACTGAACTCTTGAAAAAGCACCATCTCTCAAGCTTAAATGCAGCTGCCTCTTTCAATGCCGCAAATGGGTAAATTTGACAAAAAAGCCACCATTAAGACTACATGAAAGGCTCAAGACAACATCCTTTCAATGCTTTGTACTTCAGTAATCAGATGTACTTACTCACCCCCTCCCCCAAACCCGATCAAGAACTATTTCTGAATGGTAGGAAATAATTCCACTTTGTACATCTTTTAGTTAATCAAGACTTTCTATTCAGCAATTTGACCTTTTGTTCAAAACAGGATTATCAGTTTTTTCGCCAGTTACCAAGGGCGACTCGCATGGTGAACATAATTGCAATAATTTGCAAAACACCATGGCAACCCACATTACAACTAGGTAAATACTGGTCTTTTGTGCTACATTGTTATTTTCAGAGATGCTGAAGTCAAAGAACGAATGACAAATGAACACAAAATTTATATTTGCTTTGTCTCAAAAGAGAAGAAAATTGATAACAAGAATTGGGGGGAAACCAACTACAGCTGTAATTTCTAACTTGATTAATTAGGATGGTAACAGTCCTTAACAGTATATTCAACAAACAGCCCTGACTTAGTCTCTCCACCCACCTCTCTCTCTTTCTACACTACTACCACTAACCCCCACCCCAGACAAATTTTTTCAGCTAGGAGAACAAACAACTCCATTTGCTCTTTTCTTCAACTTAATGGAATCCTTAATTACAGAATATTGTTCTCCTGCTCTTCATTACACTGAAAACTGAAAGTGAGAGAGAGGAGTAGGAAGACAGTGCTGAGCAGACAGGGTAGCTACAGTCATCTTATCTGCCTTTGCTTTTTTTGTCCATAACAGACCTAAAGATGAGATAGCATTTTTGTAATTTTTTTCTTTTTTTTTTTTTTTTTTTTAATACTAGCAGCTGTTGTACAGCAGATAATTAAGTAAACTAGTGCTCAAGTTCCCTCACTGGCAGCATTAGGAAGACATGAAAGCTTAAGTCAAGTAATGATTAAAATCTAAAATAACTGAGAAAGCAACCACTTAAAGAAGAACATTCCCTTAAAATTATAAGATCGGGTGGTTTCTAACGGAATACCTACTGTATTCAAACATTTCCCTATGAATAGTATTATATACGTAATAAGCTAATAATTTTTAACAACATTTTCTTTGTAATTGTAAGGAACTTATTGTTACAGTATAGGCTTCTATTAAGACTTCAAGAAGCCACATTAAAACCAATTATTTCAGAAATATGTTACAAATATAGAGAAATAATTTTGCTTAAGAAAAATACTGCTGAAAACAGCCTAATACATGTTACTAATTGACTTCACAATAAATTTACTATATGTTACTGGAGCATGAGTTCTGTGCTGAAACATTTATTATGCCATAGTGAACTGACTGAATGATTGAGAGCTTAATTTTCATGATACCATTAATAAAAACAAGTTATGTCTCTACACAGGCCAAATTCTGTGATCAGATGTATGTATATGGCTCCTATAAAATGCAATGGCACCCTTTAGCAATGGATGTTCACGTACAGAGTATATGAAAAATACATTAAGCTGCAAGAAGCACGCAATCAGAAGCCAGCGTAACCCTCATTTCAGTTACCTGTACATACAAATCATGTGTCAATTTACAGTTAAAGGACCACATCTATATTTTAATTCTCATTAAAGGATCGGGTTACCATTAGGATAAAGCAGGCTTGCAAAATGAACTGCTGTATCCCTACACACTGTGAACACTGGAGAGTACATAGTAATATGAGAGAAATGAAAACAAAAGTGCTAAAGGCAACTGAATCCGGCCTCAGGGAGATGAAACGCGCTACTGCCTCTGCTATGCAGATTCTCTGTGCTGCCGGGCAAGTCACTTCCAGCTTATTTAAAGGACTCACCAGTAACAATCACCTGAGGAATCAGTCCATTTTCAGTGAAATTTGAAGGCCTACACTGCTAAGTTTGAGTAGACCCAATTGTAAGCTGAAAGCTGTGCTTTGGGCAGTTACACAATACCGCACACACTGAAAAATCAGGTTCTTTGCTTCACAAATTTGGCACCCAAGCTTATGGACACGTTTGATTTTCATTCCCCTATGCCTCATTTCTCTGAGAAATAAAAATAATAATAATTTGTCCCCTTGCTTTACACAGCTCTTGTGAAGACGTTCTGTAAGAGCCACTTGATCCCGCAGTGAAGCGTGCCACAGAAAACTCCATGAGAAAAATAAATAATTCTAGGCAAAGTTTCAGAGGGTGTACTCAGTAAGGTAAAGAGCATACTCTAAGCAATGGAGAGAAACAAATACAGCCTGGCTGCTCATCTAATGAGTACTGCCCAACCTATAGGCTGCAACATACTCAAAAAAAGAAAAAAGACAGAATAGGATAACATCATACATAAATGACCTGGATAAAACTTAAGTAGTATTCATTCTAGGATTTTTTTCAACTTTCAAATGTCTAACACTGCAGTATGAGGATTCCTCTCCTCTTTCTAAATTTAAAAAAAAATAAAAATTCCATCTTTCTGCCCATTCTTCTTCAAAATAGTGTTTAAAGGAATACACAGATTTTGCTGCTTGAAGAGCACAGAGTAACCCATAATAACAGTGGATTTCCACCTTCTCTGCAAGCTACACATTTTGCCCTGTATTTGTCAATAGTAGAGGCAGGCAAAGACTTAGGAATTTTCTCATACTTTTATATTTTTATTAAACACATCACACTCAAATATAATTGCTTGCTTTTCTTGCCTAAATTTTCACAAATGATTTTCATCCATGCCTGCCTCCTCATGCTATTTCAAGCCCACCTGCCCAGCCAAGTGCTTATCCAGCGGATACTCTGCTTGAATATCCTAATTCAGCCAACTCTATTCAATTCAGTCTTTTTTCTTCTAGTTTCCTCTACATCCACCCAGGTCCAGCTCCAGTCTCATGTGCCAGTTCTAGTCTCTTTACTCACCTATACTCAGTTCTTACAATTGTACCTGGTTTGTTGTGGCTTGGGTTTTTTTTTTCTTTTTTTTTTTTTTTTTTAATCATACCCAGCTCCTGCTCCATACTAAAAAAATTTCTTAAAGGTTTGTAAAATTCAAATCTTGATGGATTTTCATAGGCTGACAGAAGACCAGTAGAAAAGAGGAAGGAGAGATGAAATTTATGCTCTTCTTCAAACATTAAAGACTTCAAAGTCTTAACACCTGCACTTCAGGTATGGCAAGGTCACCTGAATAACTTTAACACTTGCAATTGGTTATAATTCAAGCACTTTCACACATGTGCACTTCAATTAAACTGGTTTGGATTACATCCGATTTTCTCCTTTTCCATTCATTCCTCTTCAGGTGACTACTACTGCACATAAATGTAGTTGCTTGGTGGACCTCACTAAGCACGTTCATATGTCAAGATGTGTACCCTTCAACTGCAACTTCTGGTTTTATAACACTTTGATTTGGAATAATTAAAATAAATCTGTAGCATACTTTATTCTGAGATTAAAAAAACATACACTGCCCTACTTAAGTCCATCTTAAATGACTCCATTTTCTACTTGCTACTGTTACTTAATTAAACTGAACATCAAGCAAGACACTTGAAAATCTCACAAAACCTTTTAGTAAGTGTTCTGAGATGGTCAGGCTTCTTCCTTAGCCTTCCCCTCAGCTAACTATCCATTTCTCTAACTACTTTCAACAATTGCCCGAGACTCTTTCCTGCAGTCCTCTTAGGTCTCTCAAACATTCCCTTAGACCTGCATTTTCCTTTTGAAAAGAGCGCTCTTGTTCTGCCTCCACTCCATGGACTTCACTTAATTTACCTTTCCCACTACAGTCAGACTGCATAGTTATTCTTTAGGAGAGACTGATTTCTTCAGCAACGTCTGGTATCCAATGCCATATCAATCTCTGTGTAAAAGTGGCAATGTTTTAAAACTTTAAAACTTCAGTTTTCAAAACTTACGTCAATGTAATACATAGTGATTTTTATTAAAAACTGCTTTGAGACTAGTAAGGAAAAAAAAAAGTAGGACAAGGGTTCAGGGAGAACAACAGAAAGTGGGGTTTTTTGTTTCCTTTTTTTAAAAAAAATAAATAAATAATAGTAGCCCCAGTAGCAACAGCAATGAAGAAAATACTAAGAACCAAGTCAGTGCAATCGACTGGCTGCCATCCTTGCTGAGCCTCAAACTGAAGGTCACACGTACACAGCCAATTCCCTCCCACCAGTATATGACAATTTACATCATAGGGATAAAAAACAAATTATGTAAGACACAGTTTATTAAAAATATTTGCAAATGGACTGATGTGAAGCCAGCCAGTACTACTCCTTTATCACAGAAGTGGACATGACCATCTGGAACTGGTTGCATGACTAGTCAGGATGAATGGGGTCACAATGAAAGTAGGAAAAAGGGCTGCACAAAATTGATCTGACTGCACCCACAGTGTCTTGCTTAGATAGGACATACAACCTCCATGAACAACCTCACCTAACTTCAGGGTTGGACCTGCTTTGAGTGGAATAGTTGGGCCAGAACACATCCGGGAGATTTTTCAGCCTAAACTACTTTAGACACCATCTAACATAACCAGATGGACCTTAAGCAATTGATGCTCCTGTGTAAGCATTAAAAAAAAAAAGCCAATGCAACAGAAATACAGGCCTGTCACAAACTCATTCAACTAAAAAATCTGAGAATGGGGAAGAGACTGTTTTCTGTTGATTATACACTGGTGAACAACACAGCAAACAAAATAAACAGGGCATTTTTATTGCAGAGATTTTTTTTTAACACTAAATTTTTTTATTTAGTAAATCACATTCAGGAAGAACAAACTGCATAAAAAAAGAGCAAGTAAAGTATGATCCTTCAAATACACCATTCTTCCTTTTTTCAAGGGTTACCTGCTACTGAGACCTACAAGGCCATAAAGCCAACAGCTCAATACCGGAATCAGTACGGCCCAAGAGAGCTTTCTAACTGCAACCTCCCAAGAGCAGAACAGGTTACTTGTTACTTCCCGCCTGCTGGAAAAAAATTTGCTGTTATGGTGTTGCTGTTTTGAGTTTGTGGTAGACATACATGTTGTCCCAAGTCTCTAGAACTAGTATTTTCTAAACTCTAGAGAGAATACTTAATACAAAAAAATTGCACGTCTGAAACAAATTCTGAATTTCATTAGGACAGGTAAAGAAAAATTAAGTGACTGGAGTAGAAGACTGTGACTGCTTAGCAACCAGTACTATGACCATATTTTATATGGGTGAAAGAACAGTTCTAATCAACTTGAAAGTCCTTTTTCTTAAGGTAAGGAAAATTACAAGCAAATTTTAACTTGGTAGAATGTATAAAATAGATGTATCATAAACGGAGACTGAAAGCAGACAGCCACTGCCACAAATCAGAAGTTTTCTGAAGTAGAACACTAATAAGAAAAAGACAGATATTAACTAAGAATATAGAACCAAGTAAATAACATGATGAAAACAAATTTACAGCACAAAAAAAGAGAATTGTAATTTTTTCTTGGATTTTGGGAAAGCACAGTAACAGTCTAGGAGCAAATAAAGACAAACCCTCTTCTGGTTTCTTAGCAATAAAAAACTTAAAAGGCCTTCAACATTCAGCATATTCATATAACAAATGCTTGAACTTAATAGTTGTAAGAAGATCCTTTACTTGCTGGACTTCCCAACACTTGAAGGTACCTCAAAAGACTTGAGACCCATGTATGACCCAAAATGCTATTTTTCCTTGAAGTAGTTACACAAGAAAACCAGACCGATCCATGTAACTACTTGTATGCATCAGTCTGACATTAATCTGAGGAAAAACAACAGAAATACTGATAGAAATTTTAAGTGATCAAGAATTTAAGAACAGGAATGTAATTAACATCAATCAATATGTTTTTATACAGAACAGCCTCAACCAAACACAACAGTTCTTTTTTTCGTAAGATTACAAGTTTGGTTAAGAAAGATGTACTATAATTAATCTCTTGAATGGTATTTGATTTACTTCCAAACGACACTGCAATAGAATTAGCATTGCACAGTGTTAATAAAGTACATGTGAAATGGATTAAGAGGTGCAAAGTTGAAGCATCTCAAAAAAATCAATTGTCCACGAGACACAAAGTGATGACAGTCAAGTAAGCATTTGTCAATATGGGATAGAGAGGGATTCTGGTGATGTATCACAAAGAAAAGGTTACACTCACATTCTTCAACATTTACATCAGTGATTAGTAGAAGAGAGAAATCAATTCAGATAAAATTTACAGATGACAAAAGCAGAACAGCAAATAACGATAAGCATGAGGAAATTGGTTTGGTAAACTGTGCTCATTCAAAACAAAATACATGGTAGTACAGCGAAACAAAAATGACACACTGGGAACAAAGACAACAGTTCACACTTACAGAACGGGGCTACTGTATGCCAGAAATTACCAGCTAAAAAGGAGTCATGGTAGGTTAAGTTATTCAACATAAGCTTTAAGTGCAGACATAGCAAGATGTCTACCAAAGAACTGTGCGTGAGTACTGAGGTGAATTTCTTCAAAGGTATTGGTGGGAACTATACTGGAGCACACACAGTCCTGGTGGTAAGAGTTACCAAAAACCAACCCAACCCACCCCACCCTGGTATGCTGAAGAGCCATTAACAATGTTTCAAGGCCTTGAAAAAATGCCTAACAGCAACAGACCTTGAAGAGCAGTCTCTTACCATTACCATCAGAAACACGACTGAGAAGTGACTTGATCAGAATGCGTAAGTACCTTCATGGGAGAAAATTGTAGGTGACACAGGGTTCTTAAATCTAGAGAAGAGAGGAGTAATATGAGCCAGCGGTTGGAAAAACTTGGTGGAAAAACTGGCTCAATGTCTGGGCCCAGAAGGTGGTGATCAGTGGAACAAAGTTTAGCTGGAGGCCTGTAAGTAGCAGCGTAGCCCAGGGGTTCAGTCCCGTTCAACATCTTCATTAACTATCCGGATGATGGGGCAGAGTGTACCCTCACCAATTTTGCTGATGACACAAAACTGGTGGATACCCAATAAAACACGAGTCAGCAAAATGCCATCATGGCAAAGAAGGCCAATAGCATTCTGGGCTGTACAAGGCAGAGTGTTGTCAGCAAGTCAAGGGAACTGATCCTTTGCCTCTCCTCATAACAAGGTGAGAAGTGTAAGATCCATCTGCCAAAGCAGAGGAATAGCATCTTTTCCATCAGGCTTGCTAACCTAACGAGGAGGACTTTAAGCTATGTCTTTTGGGGATGGTTACCAAAGCCTGGACAGAAGTCACAGTACAAGGAGCAGTGAGGAAACACCCAGGGGACAGCATGATGGGGAAGCTCCCAAATTCCCCTTGAATGCAGCACAACTGAGAGTCCACCTCAAATGCCTCTATACACAAAGGCATGCAGCACAGAGAGCAGGCAGGAGGAATCAGAAGTCCACGCACAGTCTTAGAAACATATGACCTCACGGTGACAGCACAGATGTGGCATGTGCAACAGCACATGTTGGAGTGCTGTGGTGGACAGCTATAAAGATCTTCAAGGAAGGCCAGGCCAAGGATGTGAGGGAAAACATGGCTGGAAAAGGTCCTGAGCAACTCCGAAGCTAGATTTAACTTCAAAGATAGCCCTCCTTGAAGTGATAAACTGGACCAGGCAACCTTCTGAGGCTCCTTTCACCCTAAATCCTCCTATGATTCTATGATAATCTGTTTGAAAATTATTTTAGATGTGGAGAGGATGCAAGCCATGAATTTTTGTTTTGATAGAAACTAAGATAGGCATTAAAATGAATGAATTGGTGGCGATATTGGTTAGTTGAGGTTGATACCAGCAAAATCTCCAATATATTTACCAATGCTTACCCAATTCTCCACAGCCTTCAGAATTGACTATAATTCATGCTGAAGTAGTCAGAGCTACTTGACGTTTGTTACTTATAGTAAATCACTCTCAGGAGAGCCTTAGGGGATAGATAATGGAAATTAAATCTTTCCCTTGACAATTAGCTTCAATGAATGTTAGTTGATTATGGCTTTTGCCACTGTAGAAGTTCAGTGCCTAAGAAACACCGTATCCAGTCCTAAGAACAGTACATACCTTTTTGAGATATTAACTTATGACTACTGGCTTCACAGATGAGAACTAACAGAAGTTAATGCATGACACATTGGCAGAACTACTTGAGAAATAAAGTTGATTAATATAACACAAAATAGTACACAAGTCTCAGACATTTGGGCCTGGGCAAAACAAAACCAAAACATTAAGGCTCCGTATGACAGCTGAAGATATCCTTGGGAAACATGTTAATTTATTAAAAGAAAACATCACCCAGTCTATGAGAGGCATGTATCATTAAAGGATACAGTTGGGAAGGTCGAGAACAAAACCAAAACAACCAAAAAAAACCTTGACTGCAAATCATCCCTCTTTTGCCTCTCCTATCCCACCCCATATTATCAGTAGCAAGCCCTCTGGGCTCATTGGCATGATTTTGTTTACAGGCGTAAAGCAGGGGAACACAGAAAAGGTTCTGGTAGAACCTCTTTTCTCATCCTGCATGCCGAGAAATATGGCCAATACAGTTGCTTAAGTACTACAGGGAAAGAATGCTATACCATTCGTATACGCTGATGTATGACTCAATGAAGACCATTACTACAGACAAGAGTAATCTGCAGCAAACACAAGACATCTACAACAAGCCCTTATCATTCTGTATTTTTAAACGGAATAATTTACTGTGACTCCTCTCATCTTTATGAATTAAATATTTCTCTCCTCAAATACCTATCTTAAACCAGATATGTCTATCCTAAGCTAGGAACTTATATAATGGGACAATACTTTCACTCATTACAGTGTTTTGAAGAGCTTTTTTTCTTTTAAATTAGCTTAAGGACAACTCTGCATTATTAACTTATCAAAACTCGAGAACACAGCAATAGAGACGAATGAGAGAGGTCAAAGGATGGGAAAGGTGGGCAAGAAAATGAAAAGCAAACACCAGGAACAATTCAGATTATATTTTCAAGAAAAAAAAAATTCCAATCATTTCCAGACTCCACGAGATACATTAAGTGGTGTGTATATATATATTTGCATACACGACACACATCCACACACATATATATAAAAATTAAAATTTCCTTTTTTGAATTTCCTTTGACTGAAATTCAAGTCAGATCACACATCCATATAAAAACAGTGTCTGAAAGTTTAAGTTGATACTCCAGATGTTTTTGCTTCCTTTTCTCTCCTCTGGTTTTGAGTTTTATTTTTTTAATTGGAATAATGATCGCACACATACACAGACAATGTACTGGTATGGGCACTCAAGAAGTTGGTGGCTGAAAAAATCAGATAGTTAAATTTTCTGGTGTAGTATGTGGAGAATGCTTTATGTATGTTTTAGAAACATTTAAAGAACTATACTAACCTAATAGACTCCCTCTGTTACTATGGTAATAAGCACTTTGTAAAAGCATATAAACATATAAAAGGTGTTTTTACTTCATATTGATATTAATCTATTCTCCTAGGTTATAAAACACATGAAATAACAGAAACTGAAGAAATAAGCTAAGATTCTAGTACTGAATATGACTTCTTAGGATAGACTTTTTGGAGACTAACAACAAACCATTTTCTTTTTTGCTGTGAAGTTACTGATTTTTAAGGCAGAGATTTCATATAACCCATGACTGAAAAATATCATTCTGGGCAGGCAACATATGAAAATATTATAGAAACAGTAAAAGATGCAGTATCTACATTATTATAAAGATCTTGGTCTAACTGGCAAACACAATTAAAAAGTTCCCTGAAAGTATTATGTGCAATGACAACACAACCACCCATAAATATAATTACTAATTAAACAAAGAAAAATATCATTTGAGGGGAAAGGACCCCAGAAAATAGAAAACATGGATGTTTCAACCTTCAGACCACTCCCGTGAAGGGATCTACTGGCCTCTGTATTCCTGTGAAGTGCAGGGAATTCAATAGCAAGCTCACCTCTGTGGTAGTGGATTCCATTTGGAGACTAGTCCTTAATTTGCCACCAAGATAAGTTTACCCAGAGGGTTTGTCTCCTGCGGAGTCCTAATTATGTATATAAACTTGAAATGTTTCTTCACAAAAGAAAGACGGCACACTCAGGAGTTTTACCAGAGTCTGTAGCCTTATACAAGAATATTAAATTTAGTTTCTCTGTTTTCATCCTTTTTAAAGAGATTAAAACTGTGCTGCACAGTTTCTTAATGAAATAGTTTTGTCTCTCCCCTCTATTTCCATGAAGAAAATATTCAAGACAAAAAATGCAAGATGACAAAATCTTAATATGCAGTTTGGTAAAGTTCTAGTCAGTCTTTGAACAACACGTTTATCTATCCAGTAAAGCTTGTGTTAATGCGATGTAAGACTTTGGCAAATTCAACTCTAATGGAGCATAAAAGTGCTTTTGCTTGAAAGTGAGATCATTTTTAAAAATTCAAAGCATGATCACTTTTTCCTTTTTTTGCAGGAACAATCTGATACAAGCAGCAAAGCTTAAATAAACTAGAAACATTTCAAATGATCCATAAAGGATTAATAAGCACTGCAGGAAGTCCTATAGGCTCAGCATATACATTTTCCATCTTTTTCTCCTGCGACAGGCATGACATGAAATTCTAAACAGAACTCAAGTTTCAAAGTCACTGAATGTTAAGGTCTGCAGCTTTGATACTAGGGTAGAGTGGGGTCACCATCTTGGAATATTTAATTTAAATAGATAACAAAATATTGATTTTATTAGCATAATAAAGCCCCCAAATTATGGCCCTTCACAAAATTTTTTTTCTACTCACAAATAGACAAATGGACAAAAGCAAGGCAAAAGGGGTAGTAGTAAGCTACAGGCCACTAATATAACAAGAACAAAATGACAGCTATTATTTTGGCAGAGATAATCTATGCTGAAACACAAAACACACACGCACACAATTTCTTTCAATACAATTTTCTTGTCTTCCCACTGACTTCTATGATTACCACAGAAAGCAGGGTTCTAAACACATTTCTCAATTGAATCTTCAATCAATAACGGCAAAAATTTGAGAAGGGAGATATGGGAAAATGTATTATAGCATTAGTAAGTGTTTAGAAAACAGACTGAACTTATCAATATGCATAAAAGTTGAAGGGAATAAAATAAAGTAAAAATATATCAGTAACAATGCACCATATACCTTTACTGAAATCAGAAAGAAAAAATTATAAAATCCATTCAAACTCCAAAATCCAGCCAGTAACAGAATCTGCCTCAAGCCTAGTCCAAGTGATCAAATTATGCAGTCACACTTTTTGTTTGTAGTACCACAGTTGTAAAATTAAGAATAATTCTGAATTACCAAATGGTCTTTGGGATATGTGAACATGTCCTAGGTACTTTTTAAACAGTGAAAACACTGATCATTTAAATAATTTACAGAGAGTAACAAAACTAAGTTAAATAGAGTCTAACTACTGGTATTAGTTTCACGTTATAAAAGAGAAATATTAGAAGAGTAAGAATTAGATGCCTGCAAAACCCCCAAAAGACAAAACTGGGATCTCAGATGGAGGTCAGCTTGACCCAAACAAACTCAATTTGCTAGCAAGAATCCAGACTTACTTTAACACTGACGTAGGAGAAAAGACAAATAATTCATATCAGAACTGAGAGCTCCTCGTGTTGGAAGATGGAAAAGTTCAGCCTCTGCCAAGCTTATAAGGCTGTTTACCACCCAGGCTTTCTGTTCAGAGCCAAAACAATCAAAAGTAGAAACTGTTTAGGTGACAGTTTTATACAAACTGGAAGAAGTTCTTAGAAAAGTGAAAAATAGGAAAGATTCAGAAATGCAACAGACAAATGCAAAGTTATAACAAAGCATTAAAAAAAACAGCACGGATAATATTGGCCTTATTGGGAAGGGAGGGAGAGAAGAGAGATGTGAGAATGATAAATGTTAGCTCACAGTGAGAGACTGATGCTGAAAGGCAAAAATTATGCTAAAATAATACACTAATCAAAAGGAAAAGTGAATGAGAAGAAAGAAGCAAAGAAAAAAACTGAACAAAGGACTAAAAGTAATAATTTCTATGTATAAAGGCAGCAGAGAGGCCTCGGTTATAATGCTGTCTACAATCCTGGGCACATCACTAAAAGAAGATAGAAGAAACCAATGCAAAGAGCAGCAACAATCCCAGATCCATAAATAAAAAAAAAAGTATGATACAATAAATTTTTCAGGGGTTATAAACGTATCAGATACAAGTGAAATAACGTCACTTTCTACTAGCATCTGAAAATAAAGAGCAGCAGCCTGAGAGGGACCATAAGCATGTTAAAAAAAGTAAATATATGCATCATAAAAAAAGGTAAATTTTGACTAGTTGAAAGATTTTTATTACAAATTCTCAGGATTAACAGAATTTGTGTTTAATACAGTAGCTGCCATAAACTGGATCATCTGCAGCCCTAAAAACAATCTACATTAAGCTATTATATGCTTGAATATTGAGAAACACAGAACATGAAAAGGATTTTGATAAACAGCTATAGCCTTTGTGTACACATCAAAACGCAGTTCACATCAGTGAACATCAGTGACTGCTGATATTTAGTTTTGCCACCACTATCATGGCAAAAGAGGAATAAAAAGAGTGCAAAAGACAGTCAATGAAAACAGAAGTTGACAAAAGGTAGCCTAGAAATGGGGACAATGAAGTATACAGATGATAAACTTGTTTTGTTTACCCTTCTTTGTAATTCAAAACAGAATTTCAGTGTAGCTGAAAAGATGACAAAAACACGGCAGTGAAAAATAGAAATATTTTAAACACTATCAAATAGCCTTTCGAACTCCTTGCCACAAAAGTGCCATACAGAATCTGTATCTGCAGGAGACTTGCACAGTTATACAGGTGAAAATACTTCCAGTTTTATCAGAAAAGTCAGCCACTAACCAGGAACTTGCACCTCCTACAAAAAGTTTTATTGAAAAAAATTTAGTTTTGAGCGAGTTCCTTGAATCACTAAGCATGCAGCTAATGGCAGAGATCAATACTACACTGGGCAAATCCTTTAATTAAAAAAAAGTCCTTTGTTCATAGGTTAATCAGTCTATGTTTTTGGGCTGCAATGACCTAACAAGCATAAAAGACTGAACATTTTTCTCAGTATTAAAATCAGACTTGAGTATTTGATTCCTCATGCGGTTTAAAGTTGTTTCATCTTCAGAATGTGTTATTTTATGGTTGAGGAAGTGTTACAGAAAGCAAGTGGTACTGCTGAAAGAAAGTTAGGGTTGCTGCACAGTTTGCAATGGGAGAGGACTATTTGCAAAACCAGAAAAAAATTTCAGGCAAAACTACAAAATGCATTATAGACCTACATTTTCTACCTACAACTACCCTCACCATTCCCGTCCAAATTAACTGTTTACCCATACAACTTTACAAACCAATACAATACTACAAAGAAATATATAAAGTAAATTTGTATTTGCATGTTTTGTTTAATCGCATTTAACAACAGAACTTTGTATTTCCCGTTTCAGTCTTGTTTCTCTCCTCTCCTGTAAATTCCTGTCTTGCAGCCACATGACACACATTTACAGTGGACCAAAAGAGACAAGAGACAGGTAAGTTTAAAAGGTACATGGATGAGGGTGAAGGAAAGGGCAACGGAATGAAGGCAGGACAGACTGAGCACTTTCAAAAAATTAAAAACAGTTTCAAAGGATAACTATGAAATCGAAAAAAACAGCTCTTCTTCATCACATAGAAGCTCCTACAATCTGTTGTTCTATGTTCCCAGCACTACCTTATGAGGAAAAAACTTATCTGTTAACGAATGTATTCATTTTATAGTGTGGAACTGTCATATATAACTGTTTAATGTACTCTTATTTTTCCAAGCAGTATCCTTCTCACTACTCAGAAATAATTAGTAAGCATTTATGAAGGTGAGGTAGAAGAAAGATGGGAGAATGTCTTTTGTTTTTTCTAATAGCTGATCAATTTGCCTGTTTCATATAGCTAAAAAGGCAAAAATGTTAGGTGTTCAGAGCAGAAATGTGTTTTGCCAAAGGCATTATTAACAATTAATAATCATTACACAGTGCCTTGTTTACCTGACCTTGTGTAAATTCAGCAGCCTTGTAATTAGCCCCATATTTTGCATATTTGTATATTTCCATGCATAGGATTTGACTCATTCATTCATCCATTAAAATTTGCTTGACAGACATAGATGGATAATCAGGGTACAATTTGTATTTACTGGATTATAGAAAATTGCCCAAACTGTGAAGTTCAAGGAAAGCACATTCTTGTCTTTCTCTTTCGAAAGATGTTAAAGCAATTAAATATCCAAGGATGGCCCCAAGGCTCTCTGAAAAAGTAGCAGAGCTTTCATAATCTGATATCTTTAATACAATTTTGCTCTAAAAAAAGGTTACTGGATTAAAAAACCAACCCAACAATAAAAAAGAAACAACACTAATGTCTACATTTTCCTTTAGGCAATGCAACAAAGTAAACCACCTCTTATTAAAACTAACACCTTAGTATTAAGCACAACTTCATTGAAGTAGATGTCCTATAGTCTGGAAAAAAGGGAAGATTTTTTCTCCCATTTAACTCCTTTCCAGTAACTTCCTAACTTTCTGAGCAGTTGGAACAATTATCTTACTACCTTCCTGTTCAGAAAAAGTCTTAAGAATAAAATTTTTTAAGCATTAGCCATATAATGAAATGCTATTATTAGATATGCTTAAATGTTTGAGATTAGACAGTTCAGTATGTATCATTTTGCTCCCAGAAAATAAAGGTATGCGGAGACGGCAGCTACTGTCAATAACACACCTCTGGAAATAGAAAGGTATGGAAGATCTCTACTGAGCGGTCAGTATGGAAAGCAACAATACAGAAGAGAATGGGGAATAAAGGAATTTGTTTACCTGTGTGCACTGGTATCTCATAAAAGTGAGACAGCTTTGTCCAACAAGACAAATGTTTTACAGGTTTCTTCTTAAGAAATTGACTTTTGCCCAAAAAGTTAAGTCAGACATACTCATTAAATGTGTAACACTTATATTTTTTAATGACTTCTGTAACCCAACAGGAGCCTTTGTGCAGCTTTTTTCCTACCCCATGTAGCTAAAGTGTCAGAAGAAGCCATTTATTTCCTCCTATGAACCCACAGCTCAAACAGATTTTTGTTTTTAATATCAAAAGTCAAATCTTTAAATAATAAAGCAGTGGTGAGAGAATGAAGCATAATCCTTTTTTTTTTTTCTTTTTAAACTCATAAGTTAGACTACTATTTTGGCACCCCTTTTAAGATCACCTGCAAACAAAGTATCTGAAATATCTGCAAAGTAATGAACATTAAAGCAATGTTTTAGCAAAACACTAAAACACTAAAAAGATCAAGAGCTTCTCCTCTGGTGGCCAGCACTTTTTTTTTTTTTAATTCTCCCTATCAATTGGGTACAGTTATCTGTGGACTTAGTTTTCTGTGACCAAACAGACTGCAATGTAGTGATTCACTCACCTAACTTAAGGATTTTCGTTCTTTCCTGTCATACACCTCAAAGGAGAGGGGAAGAAAAGAACTAAAGTAAAATTTCCTAAACTAGGAAATCTTAATTTGTATCTTAATGGTTTTAACTGCTCTCCTGACCTAACTGAAGGTATTAAATTAAACAAGATGAGATCAAAAAAGCATCTTCCACAGTTCCCAAGCTCATTTGTCCACTGCCCTGCCATGGGGGTGGAAGAGCTGACACTTCTTGTCGGTCCTCATCTCTTCACTGAAGGTGAACACATCAGTCCCGAAGCAACAAAGTCATCTCTTCCCCAAAAATTCCCTGTTGCTGGAACAATTCATCCAGTACATTTTTGTGTTCGGAGCTCTTTTCACAAGGACAACCCTAACAGAAGCTGAGAAAGCTTAGTAACGTAACAGCAGAAAACAGATCTCTACTGCACTATGATTTCAGTCTTAACCTCGTGGTGCCCAGCGAATTTCTCTGCTCCATCACTACTGAATGCCAACCTCTTTGCAGGTCAAACAGGGAAATGCAAAGGTAGGGCCAGTTTTGCTTCCATTCCAGAAATCTGAGTGGAAGCTAATGGCAAGGACTTTATTTTCTCTGGGGAGGAAGGAGTTATATTAAATATTCATTATTTGAAGGTCTGGATTATTCTAGGTGGTATCTATTTTCATCCAGTCCACTGGTCCAGATCATTGAAAATTAATACCAGCAACTGAAATTATCTCCTATAACATCATCTAAATTTTGTAAATGCCAAAAGTTACAGGAACTACCTAAAGATGGACAGATATTTAGCCTTAATTCTTCCAGCATCAAGATTAGATTCTTGCAGTGCTTTGTACACTGGCAGATTTCTCATTCCTCAGTTTTTGGCAGCCAGTCCTCAAGTGAGGGGCAAAATACAGAGCACTCTTCAAAGTTTATCATGTTTCTAACCACTAGGAATGACATTTTCCAAACATCTACTACTACCTTCTGTAAGCAGGACAATGCTCCAACATACTAGTTCCAAAGTTGAAGGCTATCCTTAGAGTTCCAAAACACTTAAGAGACATAAAAAGCAAACCTCCTTTGTTAATATTGCTATTTAGACATAGTTGGAATGTCCTAAAAGCATCCAATGAAGTCTCCTAAAAATTAATCTGAAGAAACTACCACATCCAGTGGGAGAGATGTATCTTGCATTTTCTTTGACTAGCCTATTTATTTTAAGGATATCATGCCACCTCTGCTTTTGACTCTGAAAGTCCTTCCTATTGAAACACGGTTTTTAACAGCCTCCTACCAGTGTTACCATGTTTGATCCATTCCAGACAGTTTAGTCTCACCACTAGAAGATAAAGTGGAAAAATCTGTAGCTAAGGAGTTACCGGGAATTAAGATGAGAGTGGAGAGAAGGGGAGGGAAAAAGATCTGTCTAGATGCTTTTATCTGGAAAAAGAACTGGCCTGCAATCACATCAAGTCCATCAATACGAGAGACTGAGCCTTGGTACAATGCTGGTTTCTCATGCACAGATTTGTGTTAGTAAGGCATTAGCTGAATTTATATAGAAACTAAATGTACTTCTCATTATGAAAACTTGTCCTCACTCCTAGATAATTTACCTTATTTTCATTACAATCTCAGATGCTCCTCAAATAGGTATTTGCTACTCAATGACACCTGATTACTGAGTGGCATCTTGCCACTAACCTCGTGAAGCACTTCACAAATGGACTCAGCATAAAACGTTGAAAATAAAACTACAGTTATCCCTGACCATTTCTTGGCAGATAATATAGGATTATTTTGTTAATTCTAAGTCCTTAAGATGCCTGACTCATTCTTGTTGGGAAGTCTCCAAAGACAAATCAGATCATACAGAATTTTAACTATGAACTCCCTACAAGGCATTTCACTCTTTCATTTGAGGGGTTGGGGAGGTAGCAGGGGTGTTCAATCCTAAAACTACCTTGTGTTTAATCAGCCAGGAAACTCTCAAGGACCATATCACAATTCAGTTTACTCCATTATTGCTACTTCACTGATTGGGTTAAAAAAAAATTAACAAAAAACTAACAAGGTGAGCCCCAAAAGATGCCGCATTAAATGAACAAGACAGTATAAATGCTGATCCCTTATCACAGAAAGAAAGAGAGGTAAAAAGCAGTAGGAGGGAGGGGAAATTTGATTAATTGCTGCCTTCAAACAAGCAGAAGAACCACATGCAAATACTAAAGAATAGTGTGAAAAAGCATCACCAACACCGCATGAACTACTGGAAGACAACCTAATATTTCTAAAAACCTGTATTAATTTAATGCCATTATTCATACACATACATAAAAAGAGAAATTCTACTGAATTCAAATTCTGTATTCAAACTTTGTGCTTGATAGGTGGTCAAAGGGCAGCCTGGTATCTGATAGTTCTGCTGCAAGATCATCCAGCATGAATTGGCTCAGTATGAGAAAAAAATATGTACTATCCAATAAAAATTATTACAGCAATTACAAAGTTTTTGCAGAAATCTAAAGTTATATTCTGCAACAAAATTCAGCATATGCCATTTTGTGTCTTTTTATTTTGGGGAGAGGGGGTTCTCTGTTTTTAAACAATTCTGGCCCCTTTGTAGTATAGTCAAATGTTGCTTTGGATATTAAATTGAGAATTTATCTTAAATGGAAACAAACAACTTCGCTAAAAATTAGACATTTATGACTTGCAAATTACAGATACTAATTATTTTCAGTATATACAATTATGATATTCTCAAGAGGTATTAATTTTGGGACAGATGTGCTTTCATCATGTAATTTGGAAATTAAGTTACACTCTCACGTATGGGAACTCAGAAGTCTGAATTTGTGTAAAGATAGGATTGATAGAGAGGAATTTTGTCTTGCTAATTTTCTCTCTCTCTGTCTCTCCCCCCGCCCTTTCCTCTCTCTGATGAGAGTGTGGCCAGCAATCCTCACAGCTGGGTTGCCTTGCACTCAAAGGAATGGGGGCTGACTGCAGAGTTGATGAGGATACACTTCCACTTGACTCCACCTCCTATTTTGTCCTTTCACATAATTCTTCCAAATCTAGTAACTTCTAAAAATTTAAACAATAATTAAGGCATACCAACCATAAAATATGCACAATGCTAAATACTTCACTTTCATGGCAGAGTGCAGAATTAAGTGTTGCTAATGCAAACATCCTTAGAAAGACATCAAAAATATACATAATCTAAACTGAAGGCATTAATACAGAAACTTCCATCAAATGAGAGTAAAAGGAAGAATATTGCTATGCTGACCATATTTTCATTAGGAAAGGAAAACATATTATTACAAAAATGGTCTCCAACGTGCATGCCTATAATCTTCAAAGACATGGCGTGACAAGTGATAAAGAAAAAAGAACACAAGAAAAATGCCAGTTAAATAAGTCTCTGGGATGATACTGTTTTTGAGTGGGTGTATTAATTAAAGAAATCCATTTGGGAGTTTGTATTTTCTTGTTTTCCACATTTGAATTGTAGCCACCAATACAGAAAGGAAAAAGACAAGACAAAAAGAAGTATTGCTTTCTGGTCCAGTATGAAAAAACAAACCGATCTTCAAACATCAACATTTTGTTTATACTGTTCCATTGGAAGTTGAAGGTAAAGATGCAAGCCATTTGGAGAATATACTACAATTCTGAAACAGATTTTTATTTTTAGATGGAACAAGTTCAGTCACTGCATAAACGTTTCTATCTAGAGATCTTTACTGGTGGTTGTGGATTTTTCATGCCTCTCTTGCAGATGCCACTTACAAAGGTAATTTTGTTTGGGAGAAAAGGAAAACATCTACTGCAGAGCCCTAATTTTCATGCAGAAACCCAGTACACCTTTGGAAAACCACAGAAATTTTTCTCTCATATATTTGTGGATTAAATATCTAACACAATCTACTAGGCTAAAGATACTTGGATAGCTGAAACTCTTCAGATGAAAGAAAAGTGAAAAAGACTGTCATTTAGCTGCTGTAACACTTTTAGCAGGACTACAGCTTTTTCTTTTTTCCTGTTATAGGATGCTGCAGCTGTGGGCAGACTGAAAAGACAATAATCTTCAGCATGGCATAGAAATAGGGAGGGAAGGTTCATCTTTAGCAATGCAAGGGCCTTTAAAACAGTGTGCCATCACAGAACACCTGGGACTAAAGCACAGGTAGAGCTGTCAATTCACCAGGCTCAATTTGCAAAAAAAAAAAAACCAAACTAAAACAAAGCAAAAAACCATGTCCGTATGAATAGAAGTAATACAATAACTAATGTTCCGTAAACAGTAGGAGTAAAGTCTATCAGTAGATGCCACATAATGAAATATCTAGCTACCCTGACTGATAAGCTTCAAGGACTCTTCACAGAGACCTACACATAGGATGCTACGTATGGGCCGATACTACTTTTGGAGCACAGCTTTATTATCTGACTACACATCAGAATAAGGTTCTGCACTCAAATCGTACTACTTCCCAAAGCAGGCATACAAAGCAGTTATTTCCTTAATGACCGGGGGTTAAAACGAATAAAAGTAATCCACTTGCATACATCCACTGCAGGAAATACTGGCACTCTATAGAAAACAGAGACTGTGTAGCACTTACAAAACTTGGACTTCTGAACATGACACAGTGAAGCAAACACAAAACCTTTTTATGAAGCCATGTCTAATGCAATGCTATTTTGCCATTTCTTCCTGCAGATGCGAACATTCTCACTTAAAATGAGGTACCATCCCTTTTTCATCTCAGATGACCCAAAACTTCAGTGGTTTTAAAAACTGTTTTTCTTAAACAAACCTGTAGAAGTACAAATTTCATGAGAGGAGCAATAAATGTCAACTCTAACACAGCACAGGCTGCTAAAATTGACTCTAGTGTGTCCCAGGACAAAGGAAATCTTAATAGAGAATTTGTTGCATTATCTTTGGTACTGCTTAGACTTCTCTTGGTCCCGTAAAAAAAAAACCTAATAATTCCCTAGAAGTGTCATTCAGCTAGGGGGTTGCCTTCCTCATCCCTACGCACGTGAATGAAGACACAAAGGCAGAGGAGTTTAGCTAAATAGTGCTGCCCAGACTCATTGCTCTGAGGTTTTTTCACATATATGACTTACTTCCCAGGAACCAAGCCAAAAGGTCTGAACTACCCATTTGATCTGTTCAATCCTTGAATGCTTACACATTCATCCATTTTATCTTGCTGCACCAAATACTAAATAACATAAAGAACTAAACAGCTGTTTCAATTAAGTTGAATATAAGTATTTGAAATAACCTTCTAACTACAAAGTTTCTATGTGATGAGTTTTTGAATACTGGAATCACTTCTGTTGAGGAATACTTTATTTAATTTTTCTAAGAGTATTTTACCAAGAAATCGAGCCGTGAATGAACATTACTGGAAATATTTTTTGATACTTTTAACTGCTTTAAACCAGAAAATGAAAGTAATTATTTTAACATCTAAGGGTGGGAAAAATTAAACATCTACAAGACCATTTCTACTATGTCAAGAAAAAGCATGCTGAGGGAAACATAGATGAAGTTTTTCACGTATGCCCTCTGTTGCCTCCAACATGCATGATTTTCTTATTCAATAATCTTCAGCATTATGGACTATGAAAGACAGTATCAAACAAAGACGCTGACAAAAGAAGGTAACTTAGTTTGGGTAACTTAGTTTCCCAAATGCTATAAAATTTAAGTTTTTTTTTTTAAGGCTGAAGGCAGGTTCATAATTAAGAAACTTAAGGATAAGTAACTTAGATTTCTTACAATTATTCTAAAACATTCCATATTTTGCTCTTTTATATGCCCATTCAACTCTGAATTACCACAAATGGACCCACTTTAGTGTTTAAAAAAAAGGTTTAAAGCAAGTCCTTTTCACTTTCTAAAATCAGCGTAGGACCATGCATTTCTGTATTATTAATGACTTGTAAGAAACCATTTACGATAACCACATAATTTTTAGGTCATGAGCATCAAACAAACTTATCCTTGTGAAAAGAACCATGTCCAGTGAAAATGTGGTCTCTTCAGCTTCAAATTTTAACTTTGGTTCTCCTGAGGGATGCAAGGTGCTTGAGCGCTGTAAGCATTGCTAGTTATGTATACATCAACCAGCATCAAGTATTCAAGGCCAACAGACCTTGTTGACCTGTGTGACCTCCTAGCAAGCTGGTTATAATGTGGTCTCTACTGGAAGTTTATGTAGGTTAATGCAGACTCAATTTGGTTTGATATTTCAATAATTTGTTGTTCCAAGTTATTGTAGTATAAGGCATTAACTGTATCAAAATCCCATGAGAACTGGTGGTTTTAAAACTCACTTTAAGCCTTGATTAATTTACCAGGACTTCTGCTTCTTGTAATGTCTCTAATTAGACTAGTGGCATCCTTTTCCATCAAAAAAATTAAATTGAACATAACAAAAACCTAAACAGATTTAAAATGGGCCTCAAACTACTGTAGAAAGATGAACATTGATCCTTTGAAGACCAGTGATTTGTCATAAAACCTCTTTTGATTCATGATTTGTTATTAAAATAGCCCCAGAAGCAGCAAATCCTACAAAGGTATATAGCATCCATAGCACTTCTGTCAATTCAAGGTATCCACAGGAGGGCACATTTGCTCATTCTCTCTCAAAGTAGCTTGCTCAGGCACTATTAGTAATGCGGTTGTGGCAGACCTCTCCATAGGCTGCACAGATTTGCCCAAGATTTTAAATTCTTGGCTATAAAATCTCCTAACAAATACTGCTACTGGTACACTAAAGCTACATACTTTGTAGTCAGTTTAAAGCCAGATCAGATACACAGAGCTGCAACCATATCTCCATGCTGCAGCAAGCGCATGCTCTCCAAGTGTTACCAAAATTCATCATTGCTTCGACTGGGGCAACAGATCAGTTCCAAGAGAGTACCTTCAAAGACAGCGCTTTCTGTAATCCTCTGCAGACAGTACCATCTTGTTATTAGATGAGTGATTCAATCACCTAGGTAAACATTACACACTTGGTGGCAATCATAACCATGACCATATTTACCTGTGGGCACACTTCCTGTAACGTGATCTTCACAATACTGCCATTTATAAGCCTAAGCAGACAAATGATTGTGATAATAAGCCTTTACATTCCTGTATTCTACCTACAGAGGAAATTACAAAGTTAGTTTTACTCTGTTGAAGCAATCCCCATTTCTTAGAACCTGTTCCACGCAGTGGCCAGCCTGGGGAGCCTTTTCTACAAAGAGCCGAGAGAGATATCTAGTTGTCACTAAGTCTTCTCTGGCAAGGTAACACACTGTGGACTAAGCACTAGGAAGAATCAACAGATACTGCTCTTTTGCTTATATTCAGTCATTCTCAGTGGCTCAAACTCGGAGTGCAGAGAGTCACACTCAGCCTCACTCAACCATCAGCGAGACAGATGCATGTCCGTCATGGCTAGTAAAATCCAATGAAGAGAGTTAAACCCTTTGTAAAGACATATCGATCATTACTTTGAAACACTTCACTAAAAATCATATTGATGCTCAAAGTCTAAAACAAACAATTCCTTCACAGGGCAGATCATGGAGAAGTTGCAGTAATAGTGAATCAATTCCAGTTAACAGACACTATGATGCTGTGACAAATAACTGCTTACTCATCCCCAAAATGCACTACACACAGTGACCAAAGGGTTATCTTTTATTATTCAATAAACATAAATTATATCAAAAAGACATCTGTCTAACCCTTTCATATGGTAGAATACTAACTGCCCTGTTAAATAATCAAGATATTTCTAATTTCCTCCTGGTTAACCAAAACATGATTCTAAACACAACCCATCTGTCCACCTCAATCAAGAAAAGAATCAGAAAATGCTACTGCGGAGGGGAGGAGAAAACTCTTGATAATCTGGTGGCAGCTTCCCTTCCCTCTCTCAGGTCCTCAGTAAACTGTGAATGGAATCACATTAATCTTTTATCTTTCACTCCAATTGCTTTCCATTCTGCTTTGACTTGGAAGCTTTCAGTACTAAAAATAAACGTCTCGGTTTCTGTATGTATAAACCAAAATGACAGTGATACAAGCGCAAACTTGGAGAAGACTCAGAAACCCATTTCCATACAAACAGGAAGGTCTCAAAATAATCACTGGAGTTAATCTGATGGCAGAGTCTCACTCTCTGATTGTGCCTACCACATCAGCTGGTGTCACAATTCTTTCTATTTTCTGGCCCTACCTACTCTTCATCACATGCCCATATACTTCTAGTACTACTACTACAATGATAAATAAAATATTTTACTATTGCCACTACTAAGCACCTTTCCCTCACGCCAAAGAGACTTCTTACCCCTACTCGCCTGCCAAACAAAAAAGCTTTCAATCCATGACTGTTGCAAGAACACGATTACAAAAGTCATCACCATCACCATTATCTACAATCATATTTTCACCTGTTCATGTGGTGTACACCTGTGGGATGTTGGCAACACACTTGATTGGAAGTGTGGGAGACTCCAGGTTCACAACGAGCCCTGTCATCTTTGTTCTCCTAAGCAAGTATGCTATGCAATCTCAAAAACCTGTGTGAATGCTATTGCCTCTTATAATATTATCTTGTTTATGTATCTTTTACCTTTTTAAAACACAGGAACATATACACAATAGTCACAACTGCAATATATATATAAAAAATAATAATTCAAAGATCTTGAAAAGTGTACCAACATGCTTTTATACTGCGACCTAATGTGCAAGCAGTAGACCACCCCACCACAGGTAAGAAATGAGAAATTTTGAGGGCTATTGAACACTGAATTTTCGCAGCAGAACAGTATAAAAGTTATTTAGCAGTGTTCAATAGCCTTCCAACTCACTTCTGCCTGTGGGTTACAGTGGTCCACTAGAAAAAGACTATAAAACAACAACAGGGCAATACAGGTTGGGCCAAGATTTTTTTCAATCTTTTTAAAACACTTTTAAAGTTTAAATCATTTTATGCATTTTGAAAAACATCAAAAGATCTAAAGATGCCATGCGCTATTAATTAGACAACATATAAAGAGCATCTATATAAAAACAGTTTTTAACCTACAAATATACTGATAATACCACAGGTGTATACTGAAAAATAAGATTAAAATACTGCCGCTTCAGAGACAACAGCTTGCTCAATTGTATATGTTGGGGGTTTTTATTCAGTTCTTTTTAATTCACAAAACTAACACCTTGATAGCTGAGTAAAATACAACATTCTTTTTATGGGTGTGAATATTGATTTTTACAGGGCTATTTAAAAGGGGATCTAAGAGTTGGCATTTATTTACCAAGTGCTAAAAATGAGCATTTGAATATTCTAGTGGGAAACACAAAACAGTTTCCATCATAATCATTAGATCCACTTACTACAAATTGAAATTACACCCTCCTTATGCACAAAACCTGGTCAGTTTTTCCATTTATGCTTGCTTATTTCAGTTTTCATCCATTCCCTAGCATGGATGTTTCATTGATGGCTGAGGGTAACACTTCAAAAATGAACTAGCTAAACAAACTTCCCAGCAGCACTTGACAGAGCTACACCTATTCTTCCCCATTTCCAAAGCAGTACAGAATTAATTACCAGTTCTATGGATCTATTGTAAGTATAATAGACTAAAGAGCTATCACAGACACATTTATTGTAAAAGCACAATCCCAAGAGTGTCTAGTAGAGGGCCAAAACGATTAACACAAATGCTTTGTCAGATCAAAGATAAAACCTGCACCGCCCAATTGAGGAATGAATTAGAACAGTGGGTTATCTTTCAAATTAACCAGGGCAGTTAGTGAGGAAAATTTCATGAAAGTGTAATTCTTAGCCTTTGTGAATCCACACAGCAGGCATTCTGCCAGCTGACAAGATGATGAAATTTTCATGCTTAAAAAAGCCCTCTTCATTTCCCAATTTAGATTAGCTAGCGTTTCTCTCTCTTTTCATCTATTTGCTCTTCTGAAGCAGAATTAAAAAAAAAAAAAAAAAAGCAAGCACACA
This sequence comes from Numenius arquata, assembly GCF_964106895.1. Classification (NCBI taxonomy): domain Eukaryota; kingdom Metazoa; phylum Chordata; class Aves; order Charadriiformes; family Scolopacidae; genus Numenius; species Numenius arquata. The sequence goes on from NC_133576.1 coordinate 53,650,007, forward strand.
ACAGGATCAATCTCATAGAATAATGCATTTCTGAAAAGAAAGATAATCTTTGCATGTCATTTTTTAGATATATTTACAGTTAGGAGTAAGATTATCAAAATTGATATTGTTAATACCATTAAGAATTCCATAAATACTGGAGCAACGGTAGATATATTTTGGAAGACAGATAAACATTTCAATGTTTAATGGCAAAAACTGATTGTGGAAACAGAAAACTTTACATAAAGGCAAGTAATTTACAAAAACAATGGGACTGTAGGAGGATTACAAAATTCTATTTACATGCTTACATGTGCATCTTTTTAAAGGAAAGGAGCGTATCACCATTGTACTTATTTATTTAACAGTTTCACGTACCAAAAAGGGTAAGCAGATTTTCCACTTTTAGATTTTATGGCATTTCCCCCTGCCCCTAAATTTACACAGCCACATATAAAAGCATTTCAACAGTCTAAAGAAAACCACATGCAATGATTTCAAACACTTAAAAAAATATCTGATTTAAAGCTCACTGAAAAAAAAGTAAGCTTATTCTTTTCAGTGAGCTGTGGATCAGGCCGAAAGGCTCCTGAAAGGGCTGTCTTCATAAAAGGAAGCTCATTATTTTAAAGGTTAAAAAATTCATTTTCACATTTTGTGGTTTTGGATTATGTGCCATTTGACCAACAGAAAAACAAGAATACTACCTAAAAAAAAAATTAAAAAAAATTAATGGAGTGTCCAAGTTAGACAATATATTTGTCTTTTTTAAATTGATATTTCTGTGCCTTTCACATGCAACCACTACAGTGGGAGATTGTTAAATAAGCGTCTCAAAGTTTCATCAGATGTTTTGTTCAGACAGTTCTTTGCCATACTACTTCTGGGTGTGTCTTTATAGTTTATAGGATTATATGGGTGTTAGTGCAAACAAACATTTGATGAATTTCAACTCCAGCTGTTATACGGTCACTACAAGTCCTTGATGAAAGGAATAAACTAAAACTCACAGCATCTAAGATTTTCTAAGGACAAAATTTACTTGCCCAACTGTGTGGAAAGCCCTTTTTCAAAATTAAAATTATTGTGCAATTTGGAAATTACTTTTTACAATAAAATAATCTCACATTTCCAGAGTCTGAATCTATGCCACAGTCAAAACATAGTTTTAGACTTCATTATTATAGCTAAGTTAAAAGTAAATTCTCAGTACTAAAAATATAAGCTAGTTTATAAAGCTTTTACTTACAAGGACAAATAAATTCCTTTTGAAGGACACTTCATTATCCTACATACCAGGTAGTAAGATACTTAATAGATTTTAATATAATGTAAGCAAATTTCAATGTTCAATGTTCAAACATTTCACAGTTTGTTTCACAGCTTGGTCTTAAAAACAAACAAACAAAAAATGAATAAGGAGAACAGAATAAAATATTACACCACTTTTTGTTCTTATTAGTAATAAGAATTTTACCTTGCCTTAAATTTATCTTCCTTCATTCATCAAGTTTACTATTGCACATTTTATGCACATGTTTTCTAGCACTTTATATGCCAGAAATTATGATAATATACAATGCCACATGCTAAGTAATGTATATATATTAAATCTAAAAAAGTGGATCAGAAGCAACTTTTACACAAAAGCAGCCTGTGTAAATATATTACTTTGACATATTGTTTAATAACACATTGTATAATTCAATATAATATGTATAGTAATATCAATTGAATGCTGATTTTGCAGCCAGGTGGACTTTGCAATAAAGCAATGTGAGATCTTGTGTTTTGGTAACTTCACCTATCCAAGTCATCTACCTTTAACTTCAATGGAAAGGAACAATCTGTCCCTACTTTGTGAAATACTGCCTGAATTTAAATACTCTAAGAAAGTTTTGTGCTCCCTTTGACGCAAAGGCCTTCAAAAGAAGTATTTATACATCCAGAAAATATTACATTTCCAGAAAAGAGCTTAGAAAACACTTACCTACAATTTCAGTAACAACTAATAAAGAAGATAACACAAAATGCATACTTAGTATTAAATGATAATGATAATTCTTAGCGTTGTAGCTGCTATCTGCAAAGAAAACACTCCACAGATTAGGTAAGCTATTTGTTTACAGGTCAAAATTTCAACAACAATTTTACATTTTTGAGTACATCAAAGTTTATGAGCACTCAAAGGTTATGAGTGCTTTCAAAATTGATTTTGTCCTGAAGTGTGAAAACAGGCAATGTTGGGACAACCAAAAAAGGCAGGCAGGCAATAGGATGAGAAGATCCATGAAAATTTTACCAAAATGGCTAGCACCAAAATATGATGCTTCCAGCATATTAGAGATGCAAAACATATTGATATAATTAAAAAATCATGGTGGCTTTTTCCTAACTAGTCACCACTTTGGACAGTGTGAAGATGGGAATTTCAAATATTACACATTTTTCTTCCACGATGCCATACAAAGCCAACCACTACCGTGGGCACTTTGGATTTCTTGCACTGCCCCCCAGAAAAAATAATTATATTAAATTAATTAACTACCCATCTTTCTCCTCTTTTTTCCCCCTCTCAACCGTTATGCAGAAAGATTCACAGTATTTCCCTTCCTATCGTCCTTCAAAGAATTTTTACAAAGCTATGTTCAGTTTTCCTTTTCACAGTGTAACACAATATACACCAACTGGGTCAAAGAAAGAGAAACAGATTTCAATTACATGAGAACCTGATATCTGTATATTTGATAGGCTTCAGAGATTTTCTCAAAAGCATTAAGATAATAAACTCTCTGCACTTTTTCTTCTAAAAATTTGGAAAACAGAAAGCTACTACAGCTGTAATAATGCTGACACACAGTTACAAAAATTTAAATACATCTGACTATCTTGCCTTCAGACTGAACTGAGAAAACAAACATTCTAGATTAGTATTTGAAATCATTAATTGATTGTTTTATTTTCATAAAGTTGGGTTTTGACGTTGCATGCTATTACCTTGAATTATAAAAAAAAAAAGGTAACATGAAAGTCACCAAAAACTCAGCACCACTTGAAATGAGAAAACTCATTTCATATGGCAAAACATTTTCTGAATACTTACATTATAGTATTTTCTGAGGTAGCGTCTAATATCCAACAGTAATTTGTTGTTCATTTGAACCACATAGTTGAAAGGAGGCTCGTCACATTCAGTCTTACTGCACCTTTGCAAGCTGGGTTCAATAAATCGCCCCTGAAAACAGAAGTGTAAAAACAGCATGCATTATTACAACAGGTGATGGTAGCAGAAGTTAATCGGAAGAGTTTAGACATAATACATATTTTTTAAAAATAATAATCTTAAAGAGCCTCTAATGTCTAGGCCTTCTTTCTTCTCATCATAGTTTGCCACATCCGTATAAAGACTTCTCTGCCCTACAGGTTTCTCTGTTCTCTTCTTAACGAAAGGTCTTTTGGGGAATATGCTTCTTCACCTGTTGCAAAGTTAATCGATCAAAAAAATGATGTTGAGTAAAAAAATTTAGCTATGGACAAATCACACTCTCCTGTCTCCCTGAAACAGCGGGTTTGTTGTTTTATCAGGGACATCAAAGTTCTGCCCAAGCCCACTGATCAGAACACTGAAATCAACCTTATAGATACCAATTATGAAATTACCAACAGGGCTGTAGAGACAAATCTCGTGAGACAAATGTTGTTAAACAAGAATGACATGGTCATCTTTTATTTTCTCCAGTGAAGAGAATATCTCCTACAGTTTTACACCATCCCATTCCCCCAACTTTCAAAATCTTATGAACACCTGACATTAAAATTTCAGAACCTGGAAGTGATCTGTGAACAGCTGAAATTAAGTTGGTAGAATTCTCATTAAAACAACAACAATCTGGTAGGTTGGACAGTTATAAAACTTAAAGAAATCTTTCTTTCAAGGTAAGACTTTGCTTTTGTGAGCAATCTTGGCTAAACCACCATTCACACCACTAAATAATTCCAGGTGGAAGAGAAGGGCATTTTTTTTGTTTGGTTTAGGGGTTTCTTTTGCTGTTTGGTAAGAGTTTTTTGTTTGTTTGCTTGATTTTTTAAAGGAGTTTAATATCCACTTCTCTCCAGTTAGCCCATCTGCAAGTTGTCAAGCCTACATGCAATTAACTATCTTATTTACAGCTGTAATGAACAAAAGTCAAGGATTCACAAAGTATCACTCGATTTGTATGTCTTTTCCTCTTACTTGCGTCCAAAGACTGCTTTATTTTGATTCAAAAAAATGCAAAACATCTGCTGTTTGTCCAAATTAACTTAAAATAATTACTTTTAATTTAGATAAAAGATTTATTTGCTTTCAGTTTCAAGGTTTTCACTACTCCAAAGCTCGCTAATTTGCCAATGACTAATACATACATAACATTGCTGCAGAGTTAAATACTTGGCCCTATTTCAAGTTGTGATCCAAGGTCAGAGATACATTTTTTGGCAGAACTTCTCAACAAGAATGTACCCCTATGACTTTTTATGTTCAATACACAAAGACAGAAGGAAAGATAACACAGAAAAACCTTACTGTCAGGAAGGGAGGTGGGATGTAGCAAGATAAACACGAGTTCCAAAAACAGTTTGTTCCAATTAATATGATTTAGGATAAGGAATTGCCATTACTATGAGAAAGTTTCATTAAACAGAGAACTGGAAGTTACTAAGGTGTTAAGATAAGGATTCCTTAAAAAGTTACAGCAACAATCATTCACGACTGTGGGCAAACAGATTAATGAAGCCAGATAATCTCACATGTTCTGCTAGACGACACAGCTGAAATGCAAAAATGGGAAAAATATTTCAGCACTATCCTATCAGCATTTTTCTGTTCCAAAGCTATAAATAGCAGGATTCAAACAATATGGTATCTTCTCCTACATCACACGAACCCTATCTGAAAAGCCGTTCTCTCTACAAGTATTTTGCTCCCTCACCGATGAAGAGAAATGAAACAGAAAAAAAACAACTAACCGAACCATCAAAGACATTGTCATAAATATTTTCTGTTCCGCATTTGAGGCAGCAAAATTTGAATCTTTCACAATCCCTATATTTCTCCTCATCAGTGAGCTGAGCTGGGCCACCAACCAAGGCATCATTCTCCTCATCTTTATGGTAATGGTGATGGACTCTGAATTGGGAGGGATCCAGTCCTATTAATAAGAAACAAAAATTTCAAAAGACTAAGAGGTCAATCATACAAGTAGGCTCATTTTTCATACGCTGGGTGAAGCAGATTCAAAAGAAAGTTACAAAATGTAAATTCAGAAGCTGAAAATCTCTCCTTAGCAGAACTTCCTCTATAAAACATAAATACGTTTTACAATTTTTAACCACAAATAGAGGTTCACGAAACATGAAGAAATCTTCTTACTTATCTTCTTACGCAAGATTGCTTTATAAATAAAACAAGCACACTGCATTATCATGGGAGTATGCAACAGAACATTTTGTTTCTGAGGAAACCACTCCTAACGGATGGCTTTATTGTTATTTTCTTCTTAAGTCACATTGAAAATATTTCAATAAAAATGTGCATCGTTATTAAGAAACAGTCTTTAAATCAAAATGGCACCATTAAAACTGAAAACAGAGAATAAAAACCCCATTAAAGAAACACGGGTGCACTGCTATTACCAACTCCTTCAAGTCCGTATACAACTGCCAACTCTGATTTCAATGCAGTGGTCGATTTCATTTTGGCTCAGTGGTTAACAGCATGTAGGTTTCAATCTAATGCAGTGGTTAAAATTCAGCAGCAGCATTTAAAACGACAGCGCTGGAGACAAAATGCTTTATTTTTGATTGCCAGAACTCAAGATTTTAAACAAATAAATACACAAAAGAGATTCTAAAAATACTGATTCAACCACAAATAAGTAAATAAGCAAGCAAGCACGAAGTTCACTGCCCTAGGAATAAGACTGCCAAAGTAAACTTAATAAAAATCCATGGGTTTTGTCATCCTTTGTCATGTGCAACCTTTTAAAAGTCCATGTATCCCATTTACAGGGTTTTTTTTTCCTTAAGTCTAGCAAATACCACATGCTAGAAAAAAAAAAAATTAATCGAATGAGCATGTAGAAGAAAATGTTCAGAAAACTATGGCTTACTTCATTATTAAGAAGAAAAGATCAAAGAGAAGCACTTTTAAAAATATTTTTAACAGAGACTAATTAAGCCAAGTAACTGATTACCATGTATTAACTCATTTCTCATGTAAATTTCAATAACAAATGTAATAATTACTGTAGAAAGAGTAAGAAAGATTACAAACAGAAAGTAAAGCTAGATTTTACAGTTCTTAACCTTACCAGCACCGGGAGACTTAAAGACAATGTTTGGGAACAATATTCAGTTAAACTAGACAAATATGATTGCACATATAGAACAGTTGTGTTATACAGGCAGATATACATTGTCTTTACATAAAAGATTTGATATGTGTAACTTTACTATTGCTATTCTGAATTTCTATTTTGCAATGATAAACCAACTTCAAGGACAAGGAAAAACTCTATTACCAAATAAGTTTATTTGGTTCTTGATAGAATAGGGGGTTCACTTTAATTTTAACTATCTTCCCAATTTTAATTTTATCCAAAGAAACAAATATCAAAGCATAAGGGTAACAATTTACCTCCAAGAGATTTTTAAACTTTTAATACTTCTCTACTATTCATCAAAAGGAAGAGCAAACAAAGCAAAAACATTGCTAATAGCTTATCTTACACTCTAATACATATGATACCCCAAAAAAGTGTGGGGTTTGATTTTTTTCCCCCCTTTTGTTTTTTAAAAAGGGTTGGTGATATATTTACTGTTTTAGAAAACAAAGAGTATGTTCTGCAACACACAGGTAGAAGAAAGGTTTTGACAGGGAGCTTGAGTTTAGTATTAAGATTTTGCAAAAATTCAACTAATATGCAGTAGGTTGGATCTAAGATAGTAATGGTGAATACAAACAAAAATTCTCCTCCAGTTCAGAAGTGGAATGAAAAAACATTGTTGCAACTTTCCAATACAGATGCTATTAAAGTTCAGGTATAAATCTGTCTTTGGTTGCTTCCCAAAAGGCAAATACAGAGCAAAGTAGTTCATTAAATGAAAGATAAAAGGGGTAAATCCTGGTCTTCATATAACTGCAGTTTTCCAATATTCAGTCTGAAATAGTGACAGCAAATAAGCCTACGGACATTTGGTAATAATTTAACATTAAAAAACCCCATCATTGGAAGAATTTCAATCACACCTATCTCGAACTTTCTTAGCTGTTTTGGCTAGAGAAAACAACAGGAAAAATATTGTGATGATTCAAGTGTACATCTAACTTTTGGTGTGCAAACAGCCCCAGTGAAATCAAAGGGACTACAAATCAGGCTTTTAAAGAACATGCCTACCTTAATTATCTTAAGGAATCGAGACCTATTTTATCTATTATCTCCTTTCAGGAATAGTTAGTTGGTCCAATTAATCCATTTCAGCACACTAACTGGTATCCTCCTGGACCAGGTCACACTGGTCATGTTACTCTACTTGGTAAACAAAACAGGGACTGTCTGATGGGTGGGTGGGTGGGGGAAATAAAAATCAAATAATACCTGATTTTGGTAATTTTTAAATTAATAGGATGAGATTAAGCAGTGAACTTCTTTGAATGCTTTTTTTTTCCCCATGACATCAAGAACAGTCAAAGGGACTTTGACTTATTCTGACATGAAAAATCTTCAGGGCTATCATTAAATTACCTGCACCACAGGTAAGCTTTCCCACCTCACCAAAACTGCAAGGTTGCATGCATGACAAGGAAATGCAACGTTAAAGATACGCTGACAAACCTAGCGTGTAAAAGTAAGCAATAAAAGTAAGTTCCGGTAGCTGTTTTTTTTTAAATTATTAAATAGAATTATTGTAACGCTTACTAACTAGCCAGCAAAAGGGGTCACTCAAGAAACAGAAAAAAAAGCTAAACAGATTTTACTAATCACAGCTATTTTAAAAATAATGTTTCTGCAGAGGGTTTCCCCATGTCTCCCTGTGCACAGCCCTGTCCCCTCGCCCCCCCAGGCCCACGGCCTCGGCCCCCGGGGAGGCCTTTAGCGGGACGCCGGCCGCCCCCCCCCCCCCCTTCCCACCGCCGAACAAAGCCCCCCGAGGGAGGGTTTCTCCCCCCGGCATTTCGTGTTTCAGCCGCAGGCTAGCCGGGAAGCACGGGAAGTTTCCCCCGGCTGCACCTTTGCCCGTCAGGCATGTTGCGAGAAGCTGGGAAACGGCATCCCCTGCTGCCACCTGCAGGCGACGGACGCCCATTTCAGTCAGGCCCGGGCCCGCGCCCGGGCCCGGACCCGCCGAATCTAAGCCTGGGCGGCCGAGGGGCCTCTGCCCTTCGGAAACTCACGCGCTGTTTTCTATTTTTATTTATTTATTTATTTCCTCAGAAGGACCCTCCTGCGCTGCAAATCCAGCCTGCCTTCTGCGTGGGGTCCGCAAAAAGGCCTCTTTCGCGGTCAAAACGTGCAACGCCCTTCAGCAAGTCTCAGCTTCTAAGCAGGTCTAGACCCTCAGAAAAAGCCCAGCTAGACCACAAATAGCAAAATCCATATGCTTTGGGGTTTATTAACCTATTGTCGTGAAGTCTTGTCACTGCTTTAATAATAAGTTCCATCATTTTCTCCTCTGGCTTCACTCCCTAATGTGACGAAAGCAACAAAATGGACAGAGCCTGATGTAATTCCTGCGTGCCCCAAGGAGAGCACATCTCCCTCCTGGTTTCTCTCGGGAGAGTCTGCCTGAGTAGCTGCTAAATACTACATTAAAGACACCTATTAAATGACGCTAGGAAGGAGGAGGGAAAAAAAAAAAAAATTAAAAAAAGGCAGTCTCTTTAAGGTGGTGGTGGGTTTCCTTACAAGGACATACAGACACTGGGTGGATGGAGGAACCAGTACTGGGAAGTACTCTTAATGACAAGCCTGATCAGGACCTGGTAATGACTCCCTAAAATTAGAACGCCTTCCTAAGAAATGCCCAAATGCCAAGCAATCTGCAGAGCACCAACATGCACATCCACCTGTAAGGCCGCAACACGTATCTCTTTCAGAAGACCATGACACAGTCTAGGACAGCAGCCAGCAACTTCCATAATTTAAAGAAACTGATGTTATGCAGTAACAGCTACAAAAATCCCATGGCTAAATGACTCTAGTTCCATAATGTTTAGATACTTTTGACAACACAGAAATAAGATGTGATTTTTCTTTCAGACAAGGAGCAGTATTTCTGTATCAACAAAAAACCCTTACTTTAATTATGTTAAGAGAATTGTTCTGCCAATACAATTCTTTTCATTTAAAAGGTACAGGTATCTTCAGGATGAAGTAAGTAAGGTCTCCAAGCATTCAAGATGAGATTTACTGAATGATATGACTGATCAGATTACACACTTAGTTTCAGAAACCCTGACAATCGTCATCTTGTCACTGCTTTTCCTCAAGAACTTCAAGAAAAAGAAAGTGAATGCAAGAGAATGCCCGTGAGGTTCTCATTTTTAGGAACAATGAACTTCCATTTTCAAAGGCTGGGCAGACCTTCTACAATGCCCAAAAACAAAAGGCAATTTTCAGCTTGATTCCATAGTGAATAAATATGATATTTAAGGAGTTCTTTGCAATTTTTAGGTGTGCTTATTTGCTTTTGTTCTTCAGCGTCTAAAATAGCTTAAAATAACTTGCTTTGAGTACAGACAAAACAAAGAACTTTTCATCATTTTGATATGAGCCAAGCTTCCCTAAGCAGAGCTCAATTTTATCTACTTGGACTAATGCGGTGACATGCCAATGAAAACGTTCACCTTATAGAGAGACTCCATTAAACATGAAACAGATCTTTTTTCTACAACCACTCTCCCTATACAGACACATACCCTACGTAACACAATAAATCACATCAGATGGAGAAAGACACACACAATGAGAACGCAACCAACTTTTGGTGCACAGATACTCTTAGATATACTCCAGAACACCAACTTTCTTTTGAAGAACAGAAAAATATGCTCTTTTGCAACAAGATGGGAAAATCGACAGGAATTTGCACATGTAACATGATGAAAATACTAAGCAAAAAAGCTCAACTTAGCAACACAGAACAATAAACAGTTTGCACGTTTGCGTGTTTTAGCAAGCTGGCCTCTAGTATCTTGTACACTTTCGTGTCTTGTAAACTATTTTCAATTTCTTTGAAACAAAACCACTTGACTATCCCTCCAGCACTGTTAAAAAAAAAAAAAAGCTGTAAGATAACTTCAGCTTGCAATGATTTATGTACAACTCTGATTAAGTGCTGTATATAAAGATGTAAGTAGAGCAGAAGTTTTGAAAAAGACCTGAGTTTACCCCCAAGCTCAATTTAAGCATTCTCAAGAAAACAAAGCCGGAGAAGGAGATTTTACAGCACAGCAAGGTCAAACTGAAAGCATTTCAGATCTAAGATTGTAATAGATACATACAGGTTTTCAGACTGACAATTGTGGACTATTAATAAACTCTCAGCTGCATGATGCTATTATAGAGCATAAAAGAAATTTTCATCTTGAACGTACTATAGCACAAAAAGCAGCAAAGGCATTTGCAAACAAGTGGCATGCAGTTCTGAAGATATGGGCACTTAATTTAGGTGCCTGAAGGGAGCCAGTCTTTTCTGAAAATCCGACCGGTTACGAATAAGGAACAACTCTGAATTTGAGCTTAACTCTACCAGACTAACAATCTTTGTCAAATAAAATAAATTAACTTCAGAAATCTTTCCTGTCTTTTACCTAAATGAAGTACAAGTTTACCGCCTATTTTAAACTGCTTCAACCTAACCAGGAGTGCTTGACCTTTTCAGTCAGGCATACCACATAGTCCACTCTGACATCAAGGGAAAGTTGGTCCTGCCACATAAACAGAATGATTTGTATGGTCAGCCTGCATGTGTGAAGCAGGGCTGACACCTCCTCAAAGCACCAGAGCTGTTGAAGACACACTGAAACATCAAATGACTCCAAGAAATACTCTTGCAGCCTCCCAGAAAAAGCAAAATTCCTGTCCTTTTTTTTCTTTTTTTTTTAAACAGACAACTTTGAGATGGGAAAAGCTGCACATTACACAGACTGTCTTGGGAGATGACCTTTCATGGATAACACTCTTCTTGAGAAGCAACAAGACAGGAACTTACCTGTACACATTTTAAGTGCAAATGGCAAGCTCACCACGAGCAGAACCCACTGTAAGTTAAGTAACCTACAGAGCTGCTGCATCCCAGGTGAACGGTGCTGAAGCCAACACACTGCCGGCTGGTTTTAAGTGACCAAATCCTGGATCTTGGCCATAACATAAACACAAAATGTTGAGGACTAACTCTTCCTTTGAGCATTCCAAAATTCTGAACAAAATCGCTTCTGCGGGTCTGAACTTCCTGCAGACACGGGCACAGTATCAAACAGGAGATTATTAAAGTGCCCCTCTAAAAACTTTCTTGTGGGAGAGGACAGTCTTGTCAAGAACTCGGCAGCCAGCAAGATTAACAACTTCTTCTGTGTCCTTGAATAACAGATTTGGAAATAATGAACTAGATGTGGGATACAAATCACAAACTTTCTGTTTATCAAGGAAATCAATCATATCTGTTGGCGAATCACTTTTAGGGAGGAAACAACATCAAAAGGATTACACACACAGTGTTGTATTTTCATGGAAAAAGACCCAATAGAAGTTAACCATTTTTCAACACCTATACTTCTTTCTAGCTAAGAAACCTACGGAATGGAGAAGACAGAGGCAATGAGAGTTGGACAGAAAATTTTTAATTCTTTTGACATCCTCTTAAGAGGAAAAACACTCTAACAAGAGCAATTCCCTGTTGCTCATTTGAATAAAAACTGGTGATCCTGTAGGTCACAAGCAATAGTCAAAATTTTTATAGCACTTTTTTTTTTGGCCCCTTCATTTCTCCATATGGAGCAGTCAAGACTGTTACTAAGGTTTTATGTTTCTGTTATCCACTAGGTCAGTTCTAGCAAACAAAAGTTTTCATTTACACCCTACTAAAAATGTATATCCTTCATTATAACTATGACTCCTTTCTCCCTGGGAAGATGCTAGGGTTTCTCTCTGGAAAACATGCTAGTTCTGGATGCACGCTTCAGAACTACTTTAGTAACTTAAGAAAGTCTCAAAGACATGCAATAGCGCTGTCATTTATGAGCAATAAATTTTTGCAACTCTGAACAAGGATTATAAGATTAAGTTCACATTAATGAGCACCTTCTGAAAAGTGGTAGCTGCTTTCTACGGACTGTGTAACATAAGCTATTGTTCATTGTAAAAAGACTGATTTCGGGAAGCATTTCTGTTAAGAAACATACATTAAAAGTTCTCACCATGTCCCTTGTAATTCTTTAAATAAACTGAATCCAGAATACTTACCTAACCACGTTGCAATAAGAACAGAATCGATTCCTTCTATGGGCTCACAAATTCTAGCAACTACTGGATGTATTTGCTGTGACAGGTAGTACTGAGTATCAATGGTAAGATTGTCTTGCTTTTGCAACTGTTCCGGAGCATATGCTCGCTGGCTGGCACTGAGATCCGAGCCATCCTAAGACAGGAGACACATACAAAACAAAGCGTGAAAAAAGTAAAAATCCACATTCAGTCTATACAAAGGATTATGCTTCAACCATTATGTGTTATTTTAACGCAGAACTGTTACATGATCACTCTCTTTTGGTTGATTTATTTTGCATCCAATATAAATCTAGCAGTGGTAAAAAAAAAAAAAAAAAGTGTGCATTGCTGATGCTGGCATCAACCAGCAAGTTCAAGAATGTAAATCCAGCTTGTATTATTGCAGCCTACACGTGCAAATCAGTAAGAGTAGACAGAGTAAACAGTCCCATCTGTCAATTCTGAAATGCACAATGAAAACACATTGTAACCATCAGCCCAGTTAAAAATACACGGAGGGCATGCGTTTTGGATTCACTTTGTACTGAACTAGCATTATCATTTTGCACAACAAGCAAATTCTAAGTCGTGGATATCAAAACTATATCTGTTTTGTTCCGAAATTTATATTCTTTGATTCTATAAAGAAACAAATAGAATGAACGGTCAGAGAATGGACTATCGTTCATTGGCATGCAAATAAACGACAGAGGCAATAGCATCAATTTGAAAGAGCAAATTCTGAAATACTCGGAAATACTGAAATAAACACATGGTGACATCGCAAGCCAAGAGAGAAACACCACTCAGAGGTTAGAGTAAACATTACATTCTTCTTCAACTTGAAAGAGGGAGATAAGGAGAAAATAATTCAACTTGGGAAGGCAATAATTAAATTGAAAACAGTATTCACGGAGGAATTAAGTACCAACTCTAAGAAGATGGTACTCTTCTGGAAAATGTAATTCATGCAGTCTGTAGAATCATATTCCCAGTCCACACCTACACTTGGAAATTTTATTTTTAATGTGTGTCAAAAATCTTAAGATCAGAACTTAACATAGTATTTTAGCAAGCATTCAATAGTAGAAGTAAACTTTAAGAGGGGTGGGGGCTGGAGAGAATACCACAGCTTGTTTTTTGCTAAATACAGTCTCTTTTTTCCCTTTTTTTACAACAAAATAAAATTAATGCATTAACATATGACACCTTCATTTTTCAGTTAAGACGAGCTTCTGGCTTCAACAGGGTCAGCAACCATGGACTGAAAACCCATCACTAATAAAGACAGACTGCAAGCCATTGGTCCCTCCTACTCCTTTCAGACAACTTAGTATTCAGAACAAAATTAATTTAGACTATTCAGCTCATCCAGCTGCTTTGCAAAAATAATTACAATGCAATTCCTTCAGCTCCCTTCTTTCAACAAGTACATTCTTCTCTTCTATTGTGCCATTGCTCAGCCGTACCCATGGCCCAGCTCTCATAAGTCTTGGCGGTTTCATCACGCCAGGCTGAGAACTCTCAATTAAATAAAAACCAGTATCTTTCAGTTTTTAATGATGAAGAACCTCAAATAGTGGTCCACCGTAGAAGTCACATTCTCAAGCCCATCACTTTGGCATAAGAGATTCCTTGGTCCATTTAATCCACCCTGTGCTTTTCTTTTTTAATAGCACATCCAAAGCAGAGTATGTATTTGTGAGACCACAATAAGCATTTATAGGATGAACACCCGCAAACACAAAGTTGCTCAAACTTGCCACTCTATCCAACAGAAGTACTGCCACATCCAATGACCACAAACTGAAAAGACACAGGTTGACACTAAAAAGAACAATGACACTATTTAACCACCACCACCAAATAGCTTTCCAAGAACGACAGGTTTGTCACCAACAGAATTTTCTTCTCCTTAAAATGATGATTAGATATTTTCCTTAAAAATAAGTTCTAGTTCCAAACAGAAATTAATTCAGGGAAATTTTACCAGCCACTATATGGAAACAGTCAGATGAGCTGAGCTGATCACAATGGTTCTTTCTGGATCTGTAAAACTAAATTTAGTACAAAAAATTGGCTATTTTAGACTATAACATAATCTCGCTACAAAGAAACACCAAAAATTTTTTTCCAGGAGTTGAGTTCGTTTTCTTTGCAATCTCTCAAAACAATACCTAGTATTTAGCTATAAATAAAGACATTTTTACCTGACAAATGATATATGACACTGTGTCTCCTGCCTTCACCTTTCGGCCTCCTTGAGAGTTTATCCACATGGCAACATGCACATGTGGCAAGCTTTTTTTGTCAGGATAATCCTGTGGATCTTTTGTCAATGCCTAAGAGATCAAAGGAGGAAACAGAAACATAACTATGAGAAAAGTACTTTACTTCAGTGTTGGACAACTCAGAACTTTAAAAGACAAGATTACACAGTAGCTATCTTCACCCATCTAGTATTCACAAGTACATTTGCAACACAAAAAGCTAAGATGAAAAAATTGTAATAAAGGTATTTTCCAGACATGAAGGTCTAGGTACCAGTCCTTCATACTTCAAAAATGTTATTATTAATAAAATGAGAGGATGCTTTTACAATTATTGTCTGAAGAATGCATTATATTAAAACCACAACAGTTCAAAACAGTTACAGATATAATGCAATTGTTTTAAAATTAAACTAAATTGAAGATAAAAACATCACACAAAATACAAAAATACAGCCAGAGATTACCCTCTTAGCCCTGCACCAGTTCAGGTCAGAAAGTAAGTATGAATATCAAGTAGTTGAGTGTGTTTAACAAGCTCTGTAGCAAGAGGATACAACTGGATTTAAGTATTTCCATGTATCTCATACTACTGAAATTCCACAGTGAGTTTTTCTTTTACATAAAGTAAAATGCAACATTTAAATATCTACCAGTATCTCAGTTCTTAAGAACAACTTATACATTTGACTTAATAGTGAAATACATTATTTTTTTCCAAAGTAGTAAAACAGAGGAACATTCAGCATTTAAAGTTAAAATTATTCCACACATATCTTTTACTGGGATACTAAGTATGCTTAGAGTATTTGCAATCGGAACGTTGTTTCTTAAGTCAATCGTAAAAATCACTGATTTCTCTAATACTCATATGACAAGATGAACACATTTCTTAACTGATTGATTAACACAGAGCAGACAGATGTCCAGCTGGCAAAAAAAAAAAAAAAAGTCTTTGGATGGAGCAAATTTGGAAAATCTCTTCTATCAGAAACATGAGAGGGGCGTGTAATATGCAATTCAGTAGTGAAACAAGCCCCTAGCAGGGGGAGAGAGGTTTTTGAAGTTAAAAAGACAGGTTTCATTGAGGATTCATAAAAATAAACCAAACCAACAATGCTGTTTGCTAAAACTCCTGTAGATAAAGTTGGGTATTTTACTTCTTGCTACAGGAAAGTCTTGAACGAGATCTCAAAATGACTATTAGCTTTCTTCTATGGAGCTTTGAAGGGAAATAAACTAACAATAGTATGCTTTTATATAAGTTTTCTAGAAAACAGAACGTTTTTATTCTTTTCCATTGCATTCTTCAGTTTATGCATTTTAAACCTGAAATATAAGATAACAATTCAGGAGAAAACTTCTCCTGAAAGCATGAGCTATCATGTCATTCTCAAAGT
This sequence comes from Numenius arquata, assembly GCF_964106895.1. NCBI lineage: Eukaryota > Metazoa > Chordata > Aves > Charadriiformes > Scolopacidae > Numenius > Numenius arquata. The sequence goes on from NC_133576.1 coordinate 53,666,186, forward strand.
GCAGCACCAGTGAGGGAGACAGCAGGATGGGACAATACACAAAGGTACTATTTTGAGGAAGCAAGGCTGGCCTCCAGCCCCACAAGGTATCTTTACTCATATTTCAGGATCTTTGCAGTATGTTCCATGCTATTCAGTGTCTAATAAAACCCCTGATATTTCAAAGCATCATAAGGATTAAAAAGATTTTTGTCAGCAGTCAATATATTCAGGAACAGTAAAGTTTTTTTCTGAGACAGAAAAGAGCTGAGAATAATTTACCTTGTTTATTTCAAACTGATTTACTGGGACCTGGCCACTGATCACATTTTCTCCAATTTCTATAAGTCGCCTTTGAATATTTTCCACGATTATGTCGCGGGGCTGATCAGAAAGAATCTGACCAATTATATAGCTGTAAAAACAGTCCAGAAATGAAGAAAAGTTTAAGACATGCAAAGCAAAACCACTACAACAAACACAATCCTCTCTTCCCCTGGGTTACCACTAGAATTTAAAGAGCCTGAGTATGAAGTCTGATGGAAAATTTATAGAAATTTGCCAGGATATTTCATGTTGTGTTTTATTTAGTTACTTGTTTTACTAAAAGCAAATTATTGTAAATAGTTCTAATGTTAAACAGTGATTTGGAATTGTTAAATGCAACTGGTTTCTATTTTCTGCTCCCATTTCATTTTGCCATTTATTATTCCATAGCAGGTATCTTAAGATGGGGGAGAAGAGAACATATCAAGTAAGCAAAGTGTTGCCTATTTCTGTAAAATGTGGTTGGAAGATCTGCCAGCTGCAGAAGAGTTAGTCACTAAAGAACACTCTCAAACATTTGTATAGCTTTAATTACTAATACATTCCTAACTTGGAAAAATTTGCTTCTATTATGATGCATCTTTTCTTAGAAAATGCAAGTCTTAAGAACAGTAAGCGTATGGTATATTTTTACAGATGTAAAAAAGTATTCATTTTTTGATACATTTGGACCACAATTTATTTAAGTTTTCAAGAGGCAGTACGCAATATAAGTTGAGTCAGCCCCCAGATGACCACCTCTCCATCCACTACATTTTTCTTTCTGCAGTGATAATTGTTATTACCTCTATTGAATTTAAGTACAAAAATGCCCTGTGCAATGACAATTAATAAATCATCAATCCCATATCCATCATAATGAAGTATCAAAAGAGTCTTATTTGCAAAATGGAAGAAAAACAGTCTTTGGGGAAAGGATCATCTCCTCAGGCTGCACCCAGTGCACTTCCAGCTTTATTAGAGGATGCTGAAAGAGTTGACCACCAGCTGCTTTAACCATCTTGGAAAAAAAAGAAAATAAATATCTGACTTAAAACCTGTGACTCCAAATGCTGATAGCACCTACCATTTTCACAAGATTTCAGCTGTGGTTTATTAAACCGCATATATAAAATCACGACAACTCAAATGCACAGCTTCCACAGGAGATGCAAAAACAGATATTGAAATTAGAGACGTGGACTTGCACAAGGATGATCTGTTACCAATGCCAACATGCCATGTTCTCATCATCTCCTACAAAAATCAGTTAAGAAGCCCTAATGCTGATGTTAGCTACCAATCTGCACCATTCAAGAAACAGCCATGTGATATCAAACGTTTATGAAGTATGTACTCGTTGAAAAAGAGCAAAGACGACAATGCCATAAAGAAACTCACTTTCCAGTCTCTTTCGCAAGATCACACCAGTCTCTTCGGACTATATCCAATCCTTTCAGTTCTTGTTTAGTTACGTATTTCCCATCTCCTGTTGGTTCCACGGTCAGAGCAGCATATTTCTTCTTCTTTAACAGTAGCAAGGACTTAAAGACTCCATCAATATCGATTTCCAACAATTTATACAGCTTGTTCACTTCACTTTTGATCTGTGAATGCATCACCATTAAAACCAAATGGAATACCTTAATAACTGTAGACAAATTTAACTTCCATCTAGAGAGGTATCATTCTTAAGTTTTAAAACAAGGAACTTTACACACTGTGTGTTTGCATACACGTTTTAAAGACTTGTCAGATATCACTAATCGTGAAATTAAGTGCATATTAGTAACTATGAGATATTATTAAAATTAAGGTTTGCCCATTAGCTTCTTCAAGATTTACTGCTTGGTATGTCTAACTCCACAACAAAATTAAGCAGGGCAGAGAAGCATGGGACTGAATGTGACCCTGCAGATAACTGACTCCAGCCCATTTTACTAGGGCAGCTACTCCATCAAGCCTCTCACATAAATAAAGCAAACAAGGGATTTCGGAGTAGGGATCCACTTACTAGGAAAAGATAAGAGATGGCACTTAGAATATGGAAATTGCTTTATAAAAAAGGTGACTTGCAAAGACGCTTTTTTTTCCTTTTCTTCCCCCCACCCCCAAACCAGGGAGCAGAGGGAGAGCTATGACTGCAGTCCAGAGCTCTGTGTTTCTATGTTCGGGAAAAACATGCACAAATGGGCAAGTGTTTATTTATACCCTTCCCCACAATACGCTTACATTTTCTACAGCCCAGTTTCTTTGAGAGGCAAAGGTGCCTTTTTTCTATACACAGGCTGTGTCTTATCCACATACAAAAGCTCGAAATCGCACTTGATTTGTTGCCTTAATACAGTAGCAAATACCAAGTTGCTCCACACTTCTTACCTCTGGTCTAAGAGGACTGAGCGGCAACACCTCAAAACAGCACATACTTTCAACAACAAACTTGCGTTCTAGTACACATTCACCCACCTACTGGCTTGGCTAAGTATTTTCCACTTGCATTTTTCTTTCTTCGTACATTTTTATTTTACTTTCTTCTACAGAATATATGCACATCACTCCTCAGACATCCTGTTTTGTCTTCATGTGTTCTAGTCTTCCTTTTCTTTCCTCTACAATTTTGTTTCCCTCTTGGATTTTATTATCCCCTTATCCACTCTTACTCCTCCATTAAATTCCAGTTCTCTTGGCAGGACTATCAACTATGAACTATCCTTTTCTTAGGCCTCACTGAAGTTTTATATAAATGAAAGTCGTTTTGCCATCTAACACATACCGTCCCTAAGACAGGAACGGTATTGCCAGCATAAAATCGCATTGGTTTTCTATCTAGCTTTGGGCCCACGTTACCAGTTTTAACCAAAACTTTCCTTATAGTTCTTCCATATATGTATATCTACGTGTGTGTATTTAATTCTTCTTACCTAGATCTCCACTCTTCCTATTGAGAAACTATCAACACTTTTAATAATCTGTATCTATCCTTAAGAGTTTTATATCCCTTGTATATTTATAAATTATGAAGGACATCATGAGGCAAAACCATTTTGCCAAAGGTTCATATGTTGCTTATTAAAGCAAAACAGTCAATTCCCCCAAACATTTTTCTGCTATTTTTTAAACTCTTTTCAATTTTTTTTTTACATCATACTAATCAAGTGCTTAAAAGCCAGCAGCAGTGCGGTATTGAATGTACCAGCAAATCTGATTCACAAGGATGCACAGAAAGTGAGAAACGTATGAAATTCTGCTGAGCAATGACTAAAAGGGGCACGAATTTAAATAATGGGGGGTAAAAGGCAGAAAACACCCAGAAACCTGTGAGACAAGGCATTAGATGGGAAAATTCAGGAAGAAGATAAGCGAATTCTTTCCAATAGAAAAACAAAATTAATCTCTTGGAGGAATACTTGATTGCTGAAGACAACTAGTAGATTCACACTTCATCACTAACTTCGCCCACTAACTGCTTACGCAGTAATTGTTTGCATTAAACTTGTGTGCCTCCCATACGGTCTACATTAAAGCAAAAGTATGAATGCAATCTAAATATCCTTCATCTCTGAACAGGAAATTTTGGGAAAGAAATAATTATGCAATAGAACAGTGACATTTCATTAGAGCACTCCTCATCAACTAATACAATTCTCTATCCTGAAAACTGTTTATATGAATTATGCAAAATGAGGAAAACCTAAATGATAAAAGTGTTTGCAAAAAAGTCACTATCACTTTCTTGAGGAATAAACAAACAAACAAGAAACATATGAAACAAGAAACACAAGAACCACTTTTTTATGCCACAGAAGGAATATTGAAAACCACAACTTTCACAATTGTGATGCTAGGTTTGACTGTGTGCTTATTTACAGACTTCAGTTTATTCACTTTTAAAATCAAGCGCACAATATGAAAACATAAATCAAAACAGGTCTGTCTTGAAAAACAAACAAACAAGTGATATAGGATAGAAGTACACGGGATAAAAAAGCCTAAGATTTGACTCTTAAAAAGAATCATTAACCACACTGCAAGTTCAAAACCCCACCTATTCTTTCAGTAAACCTGAATCAAAGTCAGAAGTATTTAACCTATGATGATGATTCTGTCAGACTTTATAAAAATTATTTAAATATTCCTCTGTAACACTTAGGCAGCAAATGGGAGTACAGGAACGAAAACCAAACCAGAATGAAACCACACCCATACCAACACACAGTGGCTAGAGTAAGATTAAAGTTTCTTATACAGTAGTGTATATAACACACTTGAAATTGTATATGGCCTTGCACGTGGCAAACAAAAAAAGAGAGATTTCTTTCTTCTATGCCATCAGCCCTCCTGCTACTTGGCTATGACATCCAAGATATTATTCCTTTTTTCCCATGCTCCCAAGATGCATCTACTTCTCAAAATACCAACTTAGCATGGAGGCAGAAGTATTCTAAAAAATAACCCAGAATCACTCTTGCCTTAAAGTTACATGACTTTTGTTTAATATTAAACTGCAAAAAACCCATGCTTCCTTTGTGTCTTTAGAGCTTTGTGTCTTCCATAGCTCTCATTTTCATCCCAATTTCCTTCATCTTTCAAAAACTACTTCTCTCACATCTTTTCTTTAAAGTGTTCTGAGACACCTCTCTACCACAATTTCAGAGAGCCACAAAACTTCCACATTGTCAGTTGCCAACTGCTAATCAAACACATCTCTTCCATATCTAGTATACCTTGGGAACTAATATTTGAATTTACCACTGGAAAACTGATGGCACATACAGTGTAATGCATACTACATAACTAAACAAAGCTAAATTGATAGATATCTCTCATGTCAAAAATCATTAAAACCAAAACTGTGTTCATGTTGTAATTGCGAGGTACAATTCTTCCACATTAGTTCTACGTTGGCTTACCAAGTATTTAGACAGTCTCCTGGTAACTTAGAATTGGTTAAAAAGCTCATAATACAATTAAATATTTCATTTTAATTTAATCCTTTTTAAAAATGCACAGAGTGGCTACACCTGAAGATAGGGCACTCTGAGCTTTTACTACTCCATAGCTTCCATAAATGGTCTAGTTGTTCTTCCTTGTGACCTATTCTCTCCTTCTGCCACAGAGTCCTCTCTTAATACTCTCTGCTCCACTCCCAGTGTTACAACTTAGGCATGTAGGAAAGCCTTAAAAAGAAAAAAGAATTCCTTACCTTGTTTCCCAGCTTGAAGACCTCATCCAAATTGGTGCTATTAGTGTTTATCATAATAGAATCTGTGTCTCCATAAATGACTTCAAGGTTCATCTAAATGAAACAAATTGCTTTGAAAACAAACCAAAACCAATCCGTATCTTTAAAATCCCACTTCATTTTCAAGATTCAAAAAGACTGTTGTCCATATATTATCCCTTAAATACTAAAAAGCAGAAAAACGTAAAGTAAAATGTAAAGTAAGGTTTTACTCAGATGTCCGTACATTTCTTCAAGACATATTTGAATTTAAAGAGAATAATGAAACTTAAACCATTGATATGTTTAAAAGAAAAAATAAACCACTGTGTTTATGTTCAGTTGTGTATATAAGTAGTTAAAATTTTACTAACTGAATGACAGTGCATAAGTCTAATCTTGAGGAACAGCAGGAACATTAATCAGAAACAACTTTGGACTGCTACGACACATGAAGATCACCTAGGTTCAAAGACAAATTCAGGCTATTCAGATAAGCTATTTAGCCAATTTGCTTGAAAGGTAATACTACAGTCAGGTATCCAATCCCATCTGTAGCCATCACAACACTATTGCAAAAAAGTAATTCTGGATTAAAAAAAGACAGAATACTTAGATACTCCATTTCAAACAAATCTGGTGAAAGTATTGGCTAGTGGATACAGTAATTGAGAATACCACAGTACTGTGCAGATTAGGCTGCTCTTCTTACACTTTTTCAGATTACGTATGTGGCTTCATATTTCCATATTGCCATTCCCATACGTTTTCTTCTGCTGCAATCTAATTTCCTGTGTTAGTCCCCCCCGGGCAGCGGATCTTTTGGGGAACACGATTCTCCTTTTGGATAAGGATCTTGCTACTACGAACCACAAGTTTTGTATCCCCAGATTGAACTACTGAACAATTACACCTGGAGATGAAGGCAAACACCTACTCGAATCCTCCTCTCTGACTAACACTCTGCCCTTCGCATCATATCTCATTCTGATCCTTGTAACAATTCAAATGCCCTACTTGGAAAAGATTGTGTTCAAACAGCAGCCAGAGTGCCATAATACTCTGGGATAATAGAGCAAACTCTAGACAAATTGAAGCACATAAAAAAGCCTGAGGTGCATATGAAAGGAATAGCAAGGAAGAAGGTGAAAAGAAAAATTGCCAATACCAGTAAATGTCACCAAAAATTGGGCAAATGCATCCAATTACATAAAGTTAACTTGAAAAAATGAAAACCTGATGTCTTCAGTGGTGAAAAATCAATGCAGCTGTAAAAACTGCAGCATGGCTATGTCCATGTTAAACTCCATACAGTCAAAAAACCACCCTGTGGCAGAGCTTAAAGGATGCCAAAAAATAAACCATAATAAAACACTGGAACACATGGTGTAACAGGAGTATGAGTAAACTCTAATTAGCACTGTTGCTAATTTGCTTGAAACAGTCGCACATAGGCTTCAAGCAGAGGCCAGATCATATCTGTGGTAGGAAAAGAAAAAAAGCTATAATCCATTAGGAAGGATTACATTTGTAAACCAGGCATCCTAAGAAGTGATTTCAGGTCTGTTTGGGTTACAGTTCTCCTAGAATAAAAAAATTTCACCAGGTGTGCTCTTAAAGAGAGTTGTTGTTTAATGAAAATGCTCAGCATTACCTTTTGCACCATCTCCTTGGTATGCATCAAAATCTGAAATGAAAAAAATAATCAAAGATTAGCGTATGATATAATTACAAGCTAACACATGCAAACATATTCATTAGGTTGCTAACTCCAAATGCTCTCACCTTTCAAAACAAAGCAAACCACCTCCTGGCAACATACAGTCACCTCAATACTCCTATTACATGAGTAAATTCTCATCTGACCTTGTATTAATGCTATTATTAACTCCCCTAAAACAAGATTAAAACAAATCTCAAAATTGCATGTGCACACACACATTCTACCTTAGGAAAAAAAGAACATTGAATCAAATGCTCAAATAAAACTTAATCATAAAGCGCCAGAATTAAGCCTCTTTCAGTAATTTAGGTCAGTCGTCTCCTTCATATCCATCATGTTACCTCTTGATGTCATTGAGTTTTTTCCCAAAAATGTCCAGTGCAGGCTGGATGGTACTCACCTAACAAGAACCTAGTGAGAAGGCTGATTACCCTCATAATCATCTTAAAATGGGTCATCAGAAAGCAAACTCCTTAGGGAAACCAGAACTGGGACAAGGAGCTGGGACAGAGATAAGATACAGATGTTGAATCAACGGGCAAATCTGTGTATAACCTGGTTTGATCCTCAGCCAAGAGTGCATCTCGAGTTCTGTGAACACTCTGAATAGCAACTCTCTGAACCTTACAAATAGCTATAGAGACCTCACACGAGTAGGCTGCTGCTTCCACCTCTAATACTGGTCAGCATAGCAGAGAGGAGTGGAAGAACGTATCATCTGAAGCCACAGATACGGCTGTAGTGCAGGAGAGACGAAGTAAAACTAGCTTGATCAACAAAATGTGTAGCTGCTGCAGCAGCAAGGGCTTGGTGAAGTTTGCACAGCTGCACGACAACCAACACCTCGTCCATTCCTTCAGTCACCTGCCCATGTTTCCCATTTCCTTTCTCATCAGCATCCTGGTGCTTTGGCAGATTCCACTTGGTTAGTGCCAGTTCCTTGGTTTCAGTCCTTTCCATCCCCACTCAGCATAAACCTCAGTTCTTTTTCATCTAGTCCTGCTACTCATATACATATATACTTTTAATCTTCTTAAAGAGGATTACTTTGAACCATTTGTTACAGCAATGGATCAGAGTCTATTAAGTGAATCCGAAGAATTCGGTACTCTAGCTTTAAAGAGTCAGGCAACACACTATTTTAACAGGTTATATTAAATTTAGTGATCTAGTCTAAGTTTTATTATTTTTTCATATATTAAATTGTAACACTCCTTGGCCATATTTGCCAAAAAGGCAAAATTATGACTTGTAGCCAACAAGTCCGTGACAGGGAGCTGAGCAGTAGAAATTAGCAGGGATAAGGAAAGAAAAAAAGACAAACAGGGAAGAGCTGGCTGTGCTCAGTGGGGAAAAAGACCATCTTCAGGGAAACCTCATGACTTTCATAAAGCCAAGTAGCCTAAAATGAATCTGAGTCTTGACTATCACAATATTGACTATTGCTATTGCAATTCTGAAACAAAGACAACACATCCACTTCTACATAACAGTACACAAACAGGATGACGACACTGTCATCCCTTCAACACTATCAGCAAGTTTCTTTAATACTTCTGAACTTTTAGATAATCACAGTGATGAACACTAAAGTATGATGATGCTCCAACTACGCTTTTTCAGTTTGTTTTGAATTATGCACCACAGAATTATTGACCAAAAGCTATATTCCCCCAGCATTCTTAGTTTCACAATGTTTGACTTCACAAACTTAGTATTTTTTCAACATAGTTTCTGTTCAGATACATTTTCTAGCCACTTTCATCTTCAAAGAGAAATTGCTGCACCTAAGGATGGACTCACTCTCCCAAAGTACAAAGACATGAACTAAGCAAACATAATATACCATTGCCTTCAAGGCACTTAAGGAAAGGTTAGGTTCCAAACCACGATGTAACTTTGACACAGCTGACTCACAATGAATGTCCTTATCAGCATTATTCCCCAAACACATATGGATACCTATGGATTTACACTCTCTGGGTCAAGTTCAGAACATCCAGTTGGTTTAAAGACCATCCACTGATGCTGGAAACTCAGTACTCGGACAATGTGATGCCTGAACTCTGCTGAAGCCCCAAAGTGCAAGAAGCTCAGCTGGCCTCAATCTTCTATGTAGACAAAGACGAATGGGAAAACGGTGAGTCTTAACTGCAGACCCACTCCAGGCTGTATGTGCTCAGACGCACCCGATTCCATTTTAATCAGAAGCTTAAAAAAGACATTCCACTCCTATTCATCTCCTAGTGAGTGATTCAGACGGCACCACCCCAGCACCTTTTCATGGAATTTTGAAACTATTCTAAAGACACGTATCACTGGTACATGACATCAATTTTCATATATAGAGTAATCAGAATTCCAGTTTTTTCACCCCCCCTTTCTCTCACTTATTAGCGAACACCCACAGAGAAAGGTTATACCTCTCTCTTAGTACTCCAAAAGCAAACAGGAATCCCTGAAACAAAATTTTAAAACTGGACAGAGAACTGAAGAGTTTACATGCAAAAGAAAAGTCTACCATTTTTTCCCTTGATAATCTCTGGCATCTTCTACTTCATTCTCTGAAACAACGTTATCTATTAATAGTTTAAAGAACAACATTTATTTTTTCTAAAGTAGGATTACCCCCTCCTAAAAAAACCCCAAAACCTGTTTGGCTGTGCAAAGACCATTTCTTAATTGTCTCTGAGGACAGCAGTGGATGTAGGTAACAACAAGAGGGTTACAGACAAGTTAGCTTCATCAAGTGACTGGCATATGCTAGTGCTACCCATTCTGACAGGAGATCACTTATAAGTGCCAACAGCTACAAAACAGAAGTTTACAAAGGCTTGCTAAATTCATTAATAAGGCAGTCGGTAGTTATCTGATTTCACAGCAACACCTGCATATTTATCTTCTCATTACCAATTGGATGATGGAATTTTTTTCAAGCACATTTCAAAAATCTGCCAACTTCAAGTGTAGAAAAAAAAATAAACTTTGTAGTTAATTTTTCCCTTAACAAAGTACAGCTGTTGAGAATAATTGTTCGAGATCTTACCCTGTAATGTCAACTGCAGCAGAACAAAGAGTATTTAATTAGCAAATCTATCCAGTAATTCAACACCTATTATATAAAATGCCTTCGTGATTTTATTCAGGATAATTTGCTAAGAGGGTTATTACTGACATTCAGATGAAATTTAAAATTCCTACGCAAGTCGAGTCATAATAGCAGTAATGATCCCCCCAATCAGGAGATACTGTGTCACACAAGGTTCTTTTGCAGTGCAGCAGCCGATTTCCTGACTTCTTAATTCCTGGGCTCAGCTCGGCTCAGTGAGAGCCCTTCATGCCAATATTTCAGTCAGCAATACATCCTTAATGGGACTCTATTAAAAATACCTAGAATAAAAATTACTTTTCTTTTTTTTTTTTTGGTTAAAAAGAATGACAGCACTGCTATCATATCAATCATTAGCAGTTTATCAGAAATGTACAGCAGAGGAAGGGAGGTCTATAGTGAGGCTGGGAAGAGAGAAGAAAGAAGGAAGAGAATAGGAAAATTGTTACTCGGTAGTTTCCTTTTGCAAATAATATTGCGCTGCTCATGAGAGCTGGATTGTCTCCTATTGCAGGCAATCCAAGTAGGAAGAATTAATTGCCTGGCAACCCATCTGTACAGCCATGCCCCCTCCCCCCCAGCAAACATATACTTCTAAAAACCTGTGAACTTCTCAGCACAGTGAACATCTGTGAAATTCTATTTTAACTTTTTTCTTGTAACAGCAAGACTAGCAACACACATTCTCTCGCCCATGAACTGAGAGTCAATATAAACTGAGAGATTTTAATTGTAGACAAGCAATGATCAAACTGCAAAATTCCCTATCCTAATTCTACTCCAACTCACTAATTACTTAATTAAATGAGGATACAATTTAAGAAAGGACATGATTAAAAATAAATAAATATAGAAAAACCAGTGTTACCATTACTTATTTAAAACCCACTAAAGAATACCTTCCAACAAGAGGATGCTTATGTGAGCTAAGCTAAGATAACCAAATTAAAAAAAAATGGGACAGGGCACAAAACTACCATACTGATGCAAAGATATCTCCTGAAGAGATACAAATTTTCTATAGACTCCTGAGGCCATAGATGTGAAGGAACAGAAAGGGAGACTTAACACCAGACTGAAAAGACTAACTAGAATAATTAGAAAAATATTGCACCAAAGTTGCATATCAAAAAAACCAAACCAAACAAAAAAAATCACTGATGCTCAAGGAGAAAAAATAACACTCTTAGGACCTTGGCAAAAACTCTGTTTTGAAGACTACCTGTAGCTATCTAGTGCAGACCTGCTATTTTTTTCCACCTCAGCTGCTACTTCTGCAATTATATAGTAAGAAAATAATTGTACTTAGTAATCAGCTTTAGTAATTCATATTAGCCAGTCCTCCCATGACACAGAGGAATAAATGGGCAAGAAGAACTGTGTTCCAGTGTGTAACACCACTCACTAATCTACCTAAGTATTTCTGAACCTCTGTATTTTTGCAACCTATTCATTAACTTTGCTAGTATTTTGTGATAAGTAGCCTCTAGCACCAATAAACCGCAGCCACGGCATGCTGCAAAAAGGTTTTATTAAGGAGGATTTTCAAAGAAAGTTTCTGTCGCTGGACAAAAAGGCACATATGCCATAAGCAAAAGTGAAAGAAAGGTGGAAGCCTTGTTTGCCACAAGGAATGAAGCATTGAAATACAGCCTTTTCATTAGTTGATGGACTTAATTCAAAGAAGTTTGAGTGACCAGATTCAAGTAGTTAAAAAAATATGTTTGTTGCAAAGAGCTTTTACCAAGTATTTGCTTTACTCAGGCAATGCATTCAAAGTTACATTTCCCAAAAATCTGCACTTAGGAAATGTTAACAGCATCAGAAATAGATGTCACACTGCCAAAATTTTTCCTTCTAGTTTTTTTTTTTCCAGAAACAATGAAAGTTAACTGTCCATACTCAACCCAACAAAGTTGACAGACATTAATACAATTTTGATAGATGCTGTGTATAAAACCAGAATTGGGTGGTGCACAAAATCAAAGGGAGAATGATTCCAAGGGCTGATGCAGCGTAGACAAAATTCTAGTAATACACGTTTACATGCCAACAGAAGATAGGATCTTCTACTTTACAAACAACAGAAAACACACAAAAAAGGCAGCAATGGAAATGCACTGAAAACACCAGAAATCATGTGTACCTTTGTCACACTGACAAGGAATGCAAAGATGACAGTAAAACACTGAAGATGATCAAGTGAATCAAATCACAACTCAAAGACAATGTTTGCTTGGTGCCAGAAACAACTGTATCTTTAAAATTCTATAGAATTTCAAGTATTTGTGGTTTCACTGATGAGAACAGAAAAAACAGAATTAATTCCTGAGTTGTACAGTTATTGGTTATCCTGCACAATATATTACGAACCATGTTATACTAAAGTGAATTTTGCCTATTTTGGTACTACGATGAAAGAAAAAAAAAAATGAAACATACTCCTACAGCTTTGGACAAAAGTTAAAAAAACCAGCATCCCACCCAAAAACTTCTGTGTTGAAAATTCATTTAAAATCCTGGAAATGGAAAAACTGAGTGTTCAACAACAAAGTTGAACACTTGAGTGCATAGAAGGTAACTGACCCAGTTCTGACCGCACTTCATGTTCCCAGAAGCAGTAAGAACATAATGTCTGCATGGATAACCAGCTGTGAAAGACATCCATATCGCATGGGCATCTCCTAACCCTCCGGAGTCAGTAGCGGTCCTTCCAGAGATACCGAACACCAGAACCAGTGGCAGTTCCTAGAGAACCACCAGGGCTCACAGCCCACCCACAGACTTATTTTTGTTCTGACCAACTCATTCAAAATTGAAAACCTAAAATGAATGGAGGAGCAGGGAATTTTTTTCCATTTCATTCCATGAAAAAGCAAGATCCGTAACACCTAAAGCCCCTTGAAGAACACAGTACTCAAACCAATTTCAGCTCATTAACTCTTATGAATATTTTTTTATTTAAATCTATTAAATAAATCTATGCTTGATGAACATTTTGTACTTAACTAGAAGATGCAACGGTAGCTTTGCTTGATAAGAAAACCTTTTGTGCATTTCAAGTACACTGCAACTACATCAAAAGCCAACTGTATCATAAACCACAAATAAAACCACTTCTAATAAGCAAGAATATGACAAGCATAATTTACTGTTTCCTAATACAATCAAAACATGGGTTAAGTTATTCAATATTTAAATGTATACAGACAAGTATATCCTCCTTAGAGGAAAAAACAGCAGCATTTGTTTCAGTGAAATGAACAAATATTTAGACAGGAAAGCTCTATTTCGCTTTGTTTCCCAAATTGAACTGGTTTAACACATTCAGCAACAGAGAATCAGTCTTTCACTAGAAAAAATAAAATGACAAGAAGAGTAAATAATTAAAATGTGTTACTTATAAACCAAGGTTTCCTGTTCTTACAATCCAGTCAAGGTTTAAAACAGAGCATAAAGATTTTTCCTCCAAATAACAGCAAAATCTATTCCTGAGTAGGGAAGAATAACCATACTATGCTTCACATCAGGTTTAAGTTGAACTGTAGTTTTAGAAATTATTCTTCAAATATATAAGCGTATCTCTCAATCTTAAGGTGATAGGAATGTAAGTACTGACTGTCTCATCTCCCAGATAAGTTACTCTCATAGCCATGTAACTAGAAGTCCTAGAGAAATCAGGGAATAGGTCTCAGAATCAATAGTGAAGACAGTTTGTCAAAAAGATCAAGTATTTCTGTAAACCAGAAAAAGAAATAAAGCCAATACTCTAAAGACTGAAAAATTTTTCTGAAGCCATGATAAACTCAGTGCACTATCCAAGATGATGACAAATTCCTTGAGAATCTCAATCTTCTCTCCCTTTTTTTTTTTTTTTTTTACTAAAAAGCAGAAAACAGGCCCTCCTCCCTTATCTTCCAACTGTTAAAAAATAAATTTCATTACAAAAACAAAGATATGTTGAACATGAATTACTTTTCTAAGGTTCTCCTGGTCAGCACTTTTTAAGCAATAACCCCAACTTGTGTGCTTTTGGAGAAAAGGGAGGGGGGCTAGGGGAAGACATACAAGTGCTGAAGAGAAAAACAGATGCAGAAAACACTTCCTACCTGACAAGAATTCTGAAAAGAAAAAGGACATATAGTGACAAACCCAGCCTGTTTTCTAAAGACCCATAGGCATTTTGCAATAGATATAATGAACAGAGCAAGACAACCTCTGTCTAGATATAGGTACATTCACTGAAAATGATCCTGAAATTTTATAGGAGATGAGAGGACATGCTAGTCTTGGTAATGAATAGATTGTCTGTGAACACTATGTCCATCAAAAAAATCTTTTTAAGTGGTTTGAACTGCTTTAAAACTGAACTATTCTTTCATCGTGCCTAAGTGGTTGTCTATCAAAGCAACATCTATTCAAATTCAGAAAAGTATTTTAGCCTCTAATTACCCTACAAAGAAAGTTCTCTTACCTAATTTCTTAAATGTCATGCAAGATTTTCATAAAGCATATAATTTTGTTTCATTAAATTAGATATATTTAGACAACACGACAGTTGTTTTTATGAAGTTGAACAATACTCATCCATTCTTCATGGCTGCACAACTGGTGTCGATGGCAGGGTTTTGGTTTTTATGTTCATGGACCTCCCTTTTAAGGGCCAAGAATTGCTTGGACAAGGCAGGATCCATCTGACTACATGGGGCAAAATGATCTGTGCCAACAGGCTGCCCGACCCAGTAAGGGAAGCTTTAAACTAGGATTGATGGGGGCGGGAGCGCATGTCCATGAGGAAGTTGCAAACCACCATGGGAAGCAAAGGGTGGGGCATGATGTGAACAGGAAGGACCTTGTAATCAACAACACAGGGCCGAAAGGGTCCCTCTTCAAGCATATCCTTGTAAATAAGGGAGTGCCTACAGGACAGTGTTACGCAGAAAACTCTTGCACTTTTTCAGGGCATTAGCAGACTGGGTGCCTCTCGGAAAGGCCTGTGCACTAACACACATGGCATGGGGAAAAAAGGAGGAATCAGAAGTCTGATGTAGTTAAAGGACTATGACTTCACTGGGATCATGGAGATGTGGGGGAAAACATGATGATCATGGGACGTTCCCGAGGACCAGAAGAAAGCAGGTACCAAAGCCATCCTCAAGATGGGCAAGAAGGAGATTCCACAGAACTAGAGGCTCGTCAGCCCAACTCAAGCCCTGGGAAAAAGTGATGTAACAACTAATTGTGAGAACAACTGCTTTCCAGACACAAAGCATAAAAAGTTGCTTGAGAGTATTCAGTGTTGGTTTACAAAGGGGAAATCACGCTTCACCAAGCTGGTAGCTTTCTATGAAGAGATGACTGGATTGGTGGACACGGGGAGAGAGCAGTGACTGTTATCTTGACTTTAGTAAGGCTTTCAACACTGCCTCCCATAGCATCCTCAAAGGCAAACTGATGAAGTATGGGCTAGGTAAGTGGGCAGCAACGTGGACTGAAAAACGGTTGCACTGCTGGGCTCAAAGTGCTGTGATCAGTGGCACAAAGTCCATCTGGAGGCCAGTCCCTGGTGGCCTGCCCCAGACGTCAATACTGGGTCCGATCCTGCTTAGTGTCTGTGTTAATGACTCGGACAATGAAGCAGAGTGTACCCTCAGCAAGTCTGCAGACAAGACAAAACAGGGAGGAGTGGCCGCTATACCAGATGGGTGTGCTGCTGTTCAGAGGGACCTTGGCAGGCTGGAGATGTCTTGTGACCTACTATTTGCTTTTGTTGAACTTGATGAGATTCCTGTAAGTCCTGCACCAGGGGACGAATAACCACAGGGACTCTGGGACTGACCGGCTGGAAGGCAGATTTGCAGAAAAAGACCTGGTCATGCTGGTAGACACTAAGATGACCATGAGCCAACAATGTACCCTTGCAGCAAAGGTGGCCTGGGCTGCATGAGACACAGCATTGCCAGCAGATCTGAGGGATGTGATCTTTCCCCCTTTACGCAGCCCTGGTGAGACACATGTGGAGTGCTGTGTTCAGCTGAGCAACCTGGTACGAGAAGGATGTGCATGTACTGGAGCAATTCCAGCACAGGACCAGGAACATAATTACAGGGCCTGGGGAACCTGTCATGTGAAGAGAGGCTGAGAGACTTGGGACCTGGGACTGCTCAGCCTGAAGAGGAGAAAGCTAAGGAGAGGGTCTTCTCACTGTCTATATATATATGATGATTGGGAGTAAAGATGACAGTGGTAGACTCTCTTATTGGTGCCCAGTGAAAGGACAAGAAGTAATAGGCATAAATTGAATAAAAAAAAAAATCCCCTGAAAGATGGAGTCTTGCATTATTTAAATACAAGCAAAAGCTTCTTTACTGTAAGGACTGCAGGTTGCCCAGAGAGGCTGTAGAATCTCCATGCTTAGAGATACTGAAATCCCAACTGGACGTGGTCCTGACCAACATTGAGCAGGGAGGGTTGAGTTAGACAATCTCGAGAGGTGCCTTCCCACCTCAGATATTCTATGAGTCTATGATCCTGTAAGATCTGTCCTTACATAGTCTTTACAATTAATAGTAAGTTGCTTAGATTGTGTTCTACAGGTAACATTTTAAGAATCAAGTCATGTACAACCATGCTTACCCCTCAACTAAAGAACTTGGTACATGCGATTTTGAGTCTCACATAGAGCCAAGTCTGACAGAAGACATGATCTCCTGATAGACAGACACCCTGAAGTGACTGATTCATCACCACCTTTGAGTTAGATCATGTCCCTACTCTGAAGAAAATAAAACATTCTGAAAGACTGCAAAATAATGTGTTTCGGATCTCATACATTGCAAGTCTCTCTGATTAAGGAAGGAGAAGTCCCTGTGCATTCAGCTTCCTAACTATACTGGGATGTTCAGGTTTCCACTGACCTACTGAAATGCAAAAGTTCAGAGATCAGGTGTATACAGATGCCTAAAGGGTTCACAACTGTACTTAAGGAAAAAAAGCACATGGCAAAAGCAAGTCCTTTTAGGATTGTGTAAACAGGCAAAAAACCCCACAACAACCCGCTATAAGATGATTCTTGCTGCATCAAAGAGAAGTAACAGAGTAAGTTTTTTATCATGCAGGAGCATAAACACAAAATGCTGGAAACCAGGAAAGCTGTGGCTGGAAGTAGAGAAACCTTAGTCTTTGACAACGTGTCACCTTTTCTGGTTACAGCAGATAACTGAAACAAGTTCAATAAAGATTATTCCAATTCCAAAGAACAACGAAATCTGAACAAAAATGAAGATTTTTACCAATGTACCTATGCAGGACTAAATAACTACCAGCGCTCAAGTCTCAGAAGCTCACAACCACATTTGGTGCTGATCAAAGTAGTGAAAAAGCAGGAGGAGGGCAGGTACCATTTCCACTATGTCCGAACAGCAGCCACTCTATTGATGTGGCTCCTACAGTCTCTTCAGACTAGCCCCTGTGGCAGCTCTTAACTGCCTTCTTAGCTGGTATGTTTCAACTCTACATGGGACACTTAACCTTCCCTGGTTCAGGCAGGACCTAGTAATTGCTCCAAGGATGTGAAAAGACAACGAGGAACTCGCATGGTTAATAGCATGAGGTCTCAGACAGATTTCCTATTTGTTCAGTGTGACCTCTGTGCAGCACTTGATGAAGCTGGCTTGGATACAGATGGAAAGAGCTCCTGAGAGAGTCTGTCAGTCTTCAAAATGAGCTTCCTGAATTCTCTAGGTATGTCTGACAAAAAAAAATTAAGATGGAGCTCCTCAAGACCTAAAAGCCCCCAAAAAACAAAATAAGCATTTATAGAGCATGTCAGAAATAAAATCCATGGGATTACCAGATGATTTCTGCCATACACTTAGATCTCAATGTAGAAATAAAAATACACTTTTTTTTTTTAAAAAAAAAGCTCATTTAAGGTTTTAAGCTATTTTTAAACCAACTAAAAAAGAAAATTACTAGTTAACAATCTTAAATTGCTTGTTAAATAGGGCTTGCAACTGTAAGTCAGGAATAGGAACTGTAGGGTGGGTTGGGGCAATCTCACCTTCCAGACTTTTCCTATAAAGAAATATAGGAAAAAAGAGTCCATGTCAACGGAAACTACTGCATATCTACAGCCATCCACAATAACATACATATTATAGACAAAGGAGCTAAGTATGGAACCATATTTGATGTCATGGAGCTCCCATAGAAACAGAAACATGGTCTATGATACAATTTTCTAAGTACTCCAATAGAGAAAAGCTGAGCTTCATGCAAAAGCAAATTCTTGAAAAGGGACCACCTTATTATCAGCCTTTGAGATACCAGCAGTTAACAGTCAATTGGTCAATTACCTGAAACTGCTGTCTAGGTCATTTTTAATACCATTTGTAGCCTGTCTCTCATAATCGAGGACACTTGCACCGTTTTTAAAAACCGAACAAAGTTAGAGGCTTATCAAAGCATTCAATTTAATTTTTCATGCAAAGAAATGACAGTTTCAGAAGTTACTTTTATGCATTAGTCTGTCGTTAAGCACTTCAGGTACAGCCCACCCATTTCAGTATTTAGAGTTTTGGAATTAACAGCAGTATGGCTTCATTGCTAATGAAGCCAAGTTGTTAAGTTATCATTGTATAATACCACAGGATATGGATTTGTTTGTTAATTGTAAAGAATATGGAAATACAAAGACTAGGAAAACAAACAAATGTATTTAACCTTTCAATGTGAGCCTCTAGGAATCCAATCCAAATACTGACTTTTAGCCACATCGGATTAAAGTAGTGGAGTTTTGCCACTCATTCAATCCACATAATTCACCTAAAATGATACTGCTCAACAGGAATACATTTCTATTCTAATGATGGAAAAACCTTAATTACAAATGCAACTAAAGCATGCTACCTCCATAAATCCATTACTGCAAGAGAGGCATGCTGATTATTTTTTAAATCCTTAATTTGTCATTTAGACCTACTGTTATCTCATTTGTAAAGAATTCAAAACACATTTACACAAAACTAGATTTCTAAAACATTAACAATGTTTATAAGTCTCTCGCTTATTTCCCTACAATTTGACAGGATTGATTTCATGCTACATACTTTAACTCAATCAATCTTTGACTTTGGAAATTTTCATTTAAATTCTTCATCCCACAAATTCTGTTAAAGAAAGAACATCACAACCTAAAGGTTTTGTTTAATCTAAAAACATAGCTAACAAGCTTTCCTACTTCTTATTACAGGAGTTTGAATCATTAATAAAAAACTCAGCTTTCACTCATATGCCAAGGAAGCCTTCTTTCAAAGCTCTCTCTTGCTCTTACTTTTCAGTTTAAATAGAAGGCACCAGCACTAATTTACATTATTGTCACACCAGTCATTCAATATCCTCATTAGAATTATATCTGAAATGAGACCTGCAGGGCCCTGAGAGAAGTTTTAGTGCCAACATAATAATCCAACCAGAAGCACTGGTCAACAGTGGCTTGATTTCATACCCTGCTATTATAGACACAAATGTTGCTAAGCTGCTTTTTAATGCCTTTAGATTACTACAGGTGCCTAAAATAAACAAACAAACCAATCAGCATCAAAACAGAAGGAAAGACAGGGATACATTATAAGAATAGAAATCCCTGTAGGAATTTTCTGGTATCCTAAAACCTGGTTTGAACTTTAAAAAAAAAAAAAAAAAAACCAACAACGCAGACTGGTTGAAGTCTGAAGTGACCTCTAAAGGGCATCTGGTCCTACCCCTCAGCTCAAGCAGGATCACCAAGACCTGATTGCCCAGGGCCGTGTCCAGACACCTTTGAATATCTCCAAAGACGGAGAGACTCCACAACCTCCCAGGACAACCTGTGCCAGGGCTCAGTCACCCTCACAGTGAAAAAGCATTTCCTGATGTTCAGAGCCTCCTGTGTTTCAGTAAACAAACAATCTATCAGTCTTACCATTAAAATGACGAAAACACCATGAAAAAAGACCATAGGCATTCCCTTTAGAGAACAGAAGAATATCAAGTGCCCATAAAAAACTTCAGAATACTGAAATTTTTACTTATTAAAAAATACTTCAAATCTGCTGGGCAAAAAAACCCACCTGCCCACCAACCTCCGGGACACCACAGAGCTATGACTGCTTTCTGACCTAAGTAACACTAAGTTTAGTATGTGTTGATGAGCTGCAAAACAAGAAATTTAAAAGGATTTTCCCAAGAAATATATATGCAATATGGCTAACAAGACATCTGTTCTCTTTTATAGGTCATGTTCTTTTCTGAGGCAGGGTATCCTGGAATCCTTTATGTTTTTTAACCTAGACATGTATTTTGACCATTTGTACACATAAACATTTCTAGGAAGATATACACTTTAATATTCAAAGTCAAGAACCAACCACAATCTGACCGAGAACAATAAAAACATTACTTTAAAATATTATCCAGAATGGATTTCATTACATCTTTCTCAAACTTATCATTGTATGATACTGGCAACTACAATTTAAAAAAAAAAGAAAAAGAAAAAAAAAAAAGGCTGAAGTGAACCTTGACAGTTCATCGACTGGCCCATCACCATATGCTTATTCATATCAACTACATTTAACTACACAGCTATAATGGATCAGATGTCCCATCCACCTGAACTATTATGATTTTTCTGTTTCAGTTCTCCCTTTTCATGAGCAGTTCCTCTGCTACAATCCATCACATAAGAAAACTGTCACAAAGCTGAAATATGGCAAATTCAAAGTATTTGAATATTTATTTGATTAAAGTATAGAAGATTATCCTTATTTGGTTAAAGTACAGAAGATTATCCAGTGGAAGAGAAAGGTAATTAACATCTAATTGCAAAGCTTTTCAAATGAGCCTCATCCCAACCTCACTGTAAGAGTTCTACACTAAAGAAGTTTCTCATTTTCATTCAAAAAGGCACACCTGGCAGACCAACAGTAACTGTACAAAACAGAAAACAGAAGACAAAGAGGCATTCAGATCAAGCAAAAAACACGATCCCCACTCTCTTCCACATGTGCTTGCAGTCATATCATCAACCAAGGAACATCTCACTAAATGAGGTACACTCACCCTAACAGACAGAGGTAATTTAACAGGTTAGATAGAGGAGAAAAGATATTTAAATTGCCTGGAAGTCGAGCAATAAAAACAACTTAGAAAGCCTGTAGCATGCAGACTTCTAGAGCGACTTTTCAAAAGGGTTTGCTGACACTGCTGGTGGTTGACTTTTCAAAGCTTAAAAACAAAATCATCATGCAGGTAATTTTTCTACAACAGCAGAACAATATCTCTAGTCCAAGCTGGCCATTTACAATGAGCCTGTCTTCCACCAAGTTACAGATACAAGCCCCCAGTACTGTCACACTGCACATGCAGTTGGGACTTCTGCAAAAGACGTTGCCTACTTTGAGAGAATATCCGCTGTCTCTGGTATTAAACATTTTTATTTTCATATACTGCATATATCATCTTCTCCTAAGGCTTTTTACTGTGCTGCAGAAGGCACCATAAACAACAGCAGGAAAACAAAATGACCAAAAACTTCTAAGGGATCCTTCAAGGACATGACAAGTTTTCCAAGCACCTTGGTAATAAACGGAAATGGTTCATATTTTATAAAAAATACCAGAAGTTGTTATTTAAATTCTACATGATGAGAATAGTAAAGATACTGGCTAGTAGCAAGTCTTCAAAAACTGGGTAAAGTAACATGGAGTGAAAGTCAGTTTGAGGTTCGTGTTCAGAGCCAGCCCTACTTAAAAAGCAATGATCCAGGAGAAACATCAAAAACTGCAAACTCTTTATTTGTCTTTCAAAGGACGACATTTCACAAAACCCACCTCTGATGTCAACAGTGAGCAATATTTGAGGCAGACACCTTCCATACTAATGTCTCCTCATAGAAAAAGAGGGGAGAGGTATACCCAAGAAGCGGAGATATCCCGTGAATCCAAGTCAGTAGTTCCCAGTGAAGGCTTGGATGGAGAAAGTTACAACGTTTTAAAATAAGCTGTCCCTTGCCCCCCTCTGCCAAAATAACAGATGTATCTTGGAGGAGAAGCAGCTTCAGAAAAGCACTCCAATTGCCGCTCCTGCTGCGGAGACAGGAATTTATGATGGGCTACGGGAAGCACCCCACTGGCCTCAACTCTGAAACACCAATGAAGGCTGCATCGTAAAGGACTAGCACACTGTGAGGGACTGCCAAGCATACCATAAAACAAGAACACCAAATTACAATCTTAATCTTGCTTCCCAAGCCCTGTACTTTCAGCCCTCAGCATAGATTTTCCCCCCACAGAAAGCATTAGGTGTCAAAAGGTTCATAGACTTGGCTCACTGATTGATTCCTAGTCTAACTGATTTGTAAGGCTAATTAAGACATGGCCAAACTGTGTCCGTGTCTTACTTAACATTAGTGTTCAAGCAAGTTTCACACAATCTGATTAAAATTGACTAAAAGTGTCTTACTTCAGTAATCACTTAGACAGAATGAATTTTACATTAGCAGGATCAAGCACACGTCAGGCCTCAGTGGAAATGAAAAGGGCTTATAGTAATAGGATTTATAAATCCACCACATTAGGTTAATGGCTAAATGATTTACATGTAACTTTTCCCCCTCCTCCTTCTCCTCACCCTTCAACTCGCACACACAAAAAAAAAAATCCTATATTTGGCACTTTTAACTATGAGTGCCAAGGCAAAAACAGCCGTTCTTTTTAATTAGCTGAAAATTAAAAGCCACGAGTGATCCTTCATTAACTCTTTCATGGCAGAAATAATCAATTACATTTTTATAAAGCCAGAATGCTTGAAGACCCTAATGACCCATTTCTAACAAACACAACGAGCTATCTACATGCGCATAATGAAGCTTGAATGGTTTGAACCAATAAATATGCAACTGATAAACGTGAGATCCTTATTCCTTATAAAATTGGCAGTAATCGAGTTCTTCATATGAATATTTTCAATTGCAGGGAAGACTCTAAAAGCCCTTGCTCTTTCTCAGCCAGCAATTCAATCCAACAGTTAGTAGCAGTTACTAATGACGCTGGAATATAGATGGCTTAAAGCCAACCCTCCCTCTTTGCAAGTGCTGGAATGTCCTACACCATGTGGTAAACCAGGTGCTTTGTTTTGTTCTTTTGGCAGCTGAAGCTTTCATTTTCTGGGAATTTGAAAACAAAGTCATTCAGCGGAGCCCCTGCAGCAGCAGTCACTTGTATCTGCTCCATTCACCGCATACAGGCACGGAAGAAGTTCACCCGCAAGTCCTACCTGTCCCCCACCTCTCCCAAAAGCTAATACCAGGTCAGGTGGGAAGAGTGAAAGTTCGAGTTAAATGCACGTCACCCTTATATTCAGCAAAATTAATTAAAAATTGTCAGATAACAAGGTTAACATTTCTCAATGATACAGTGCTTTGCATTTTCAGGTCACTGTACAGACATTAATAAATGAATCCAACACCAGGAATAAGGTTAACTGCCAACACCATATGTTTAAAAATAACTTATCAAGCATCTACCCGTTGTCACCAGGCACAATTACATTATCACCACCTCACTTTCTTTTCATGGCCCGTCGAGCCGCACCCTCTCCCCTCCTTTGCAGCCCAGGTCAGGAACACAGTACCCCTACACATCCAGGGGTACCAAAAAGTCAGGGTATATAGGCATATAGACATTCATCTGCTTCTCTTGGGAAATTACTGCAATTTTTTTTTTGTTCCAAACAAGGGCTATATTAGATGAAAGCATCTCAGAAGGAAGCTGCTTGTTTGCCAGCCCCAGCTCGCTGGCCCAACAACAGCAGCAGCAGAGCCTGTCCCCGTCACCCCCCGGTCCTCCCCTCTCCCCCAGTCCTCTCCTCTCCCCTGGCCGCCGGGGTATCGGGTTCACATTCTTTCCCCACAAACACTTGTCCAGTGTCACACAAAAGAGTGACCAACAAACCTGATACAGGGCCGTTAAATTCAGACAGCAAGGCACCACACAATGACCTTTAGAAGAACGATATTAACAGGTGGCTGGTGTCTAATACAAATAATTATATTACACTTTAGCAGTGTGGACCAAAGTGGAAACACATTGTCTTGTCATCAGCAATTGAATAAGCCAAAGTAATGTCACCAGAATACCCTTTTAAAACTCTTCTTTTTCCTCCCTAACTACAGAGAACAACTCCTGTCACGTCGTGGAGGACAGCCAATGAGCTCCCAACTCTGTCACAAGGTATTTCATTTGAAAATTTCACCAGGGTATCTGACATTTCCATCTCTAAGCAAAAAGAGACTTGCCACCTTTTGGAGATCACACAGGAATCCTTCACAATTAAATTTAAGTGTCGTCTATTCATTTACTCTATCTTTCCTCTTGAAAGCAGTCCACTGAAAATACATCCCTGCTTCAATTAAAAAGAAAGAAGCTGGTAACAAAGGTGCTCCTCAGCAAAGTTCCGCAAAACCTGGAAGAGAAACTACGCTATGAGGGATCAAATTAATTACCCCTGCTCACTAATTAGTTTTCCCAACATCAATCATCTCAAGTTAGCAACAGTTCAAGTTAGCAACAGCTTTCATCAACCTTTAACCCTGAGAGGAGTCGCTGTTTTGACAGGACAGACAGCTGTGGCAAACGGCCGCGACGTTTTTGGGGTGGGCAGTGATTTCCCACCATGTCCACTGCCGAGCTCCACCTGGCCGGGGTGCGGAGGGGACCCACGGCGCGCACTCCCCCGGCCCTCGCAAGGCTCGCACAGCCCCGGGCACATGCCACCGGCAAGCCAGCCTGCAGCCCGCGGGGACAAGCGGCAGATCGGTTTCCTGTCAGCTGCGACACGGCCGACACTTCAGCTGCTTAAAGGCTTCTCGTCCTTGGCTTTAGAAAGGGGAGGGCAGGTTCAAGGACACTCCAGCCTGTCTAGTGGATAGCAGGGGGAAAGCCAGGAAATCACACCTCGAAACAACAAGGGTAAAGCGGTAACATGCAGCTCACAAACATCCACATGCAGCCGGATGGTGGAAGTACTTGGAAAAACAACAAAAAACCCGCCGAAAGCGAAATACATGGAAGAAAGACCCTGCCTAAGCTCTCGCGCGGTGGTGCAAGTCATCTCAGCCTTCTGCTCCCACAGCAACAAGCGGCACGTTGGGTAGTTCATTAGGGAGCTGGCACCAGCATCACCCCAGAGTTTGTCAGCAGCCGGTCCTCCCCCCTGGCATCCCCACCCCACTTGAACTCTCACACCCCCAAACAACTCACCTCAATTCAAACAGGTGTGAGAGTTTAATTTTACCCTTTGGGAACTTAATTCCCAGGCTCCCACCCTGATCTGTAAGCAACGTGGTATTCAACTAGAGAGGCCAAAAAACAAGAGCAGCGGTGATGACAAATTCGGGAAGAGGCTGGAAACATAAAATGTGGATGCTTTGGCAGTGAAGACATATAACATTCTGGGGGGGGAAGGGAGGGAAGGAGAAAGAGAGCTATTAAAACAAACAAGGACTTGTAAGGAAGGCAAGTTAGCAAGAAACAAAATCCAGTTGTACAAAACACCTCCAGTATCCTTACACATGTAAAAGTACAAAAGACCTGCTCCAAAAGGCTTTCCTCCACCACAAAAAATATTCCACTCCTATAGAGTCAGTGGCATCTTCTCCTTTTTCTGCTCATTAAGAAGATATGCGAGGAAGTTTGGGCTCCCCTGTATCTATTATACATGTTTTTTCCTGTGTCTTCAGCTCTTCATTTATTCCTTCATCTACTTATTTTTTTTAAATATTCTGAACACTGGAAACAACAGCAAAACCACAAAAGTCCTACCCCCAAAAAAGAGTGTCAAACAGGCAGCATCTAGAAGATCATATACTACAGTGACATGGCTAAATTACCCTGTAACAACGTGCTTATACATACGAGTCAAAGCATCACCTCAAGAGTTAAGGCTTGACTAAAGTACGTTAAGGTGAAAGAAAAGGAGGGAAATGTAGGAAAGTAGGAAAAAAAAAAACACAATTAGAACAACTTTGTTCTAGATCTTGACAATGTGACACTTGGGTAGGAGGGCCCTTTGTTTTCTTTTTTTTTCTGAATGGTGCTCAGACATCCAGGCCTCTCTGACACTTGAATAAGGAGGTGCGATCCACCCAGACCACTGTTAGTTTTTAGTAGCTTAACAAAAGTACACAGGCACCTGAAGCAGAGCACATCTGCTGAGCATCTGAAAGGCTACAACTACTAGGAGTATAACTTGATCACGCCTGGGCTCCAGGAGGCCTCTCTCTCCATGGCAGCGTGGTCAGGCCTGCTATGGAGAAGCCAGGGTGGTCAGACTGAGCATGCGAAAGAGCGACAGTCTCCTGCGCAAGTTGGATCTTCTTCACAGGTAGAACTGTCTGCACACATGCTGTCTCCAGTGACCCACCTGCAGCAAGGTTTCAAGGTGTGTGGACTCCAGGATTTTCCAATGAAACTGCAAGCACAGAGTATGATATCAGCAAGCAAATATCTTTCATTCTTTACACACTGCAATTTTTTTGACATGACATCGCCAGTACAAGCTGCTGGAATGGGAGGAAAGTAATAAAAAGCTTAAAATCACATTGTCGAGTATTTGTTCTTCAGCCACACCTATCATACAGTTCTGATGCAAGAAGGGAATTTCTTTTTTTTTTTAATTAATAAAGTCAATTTGTACATGAAGACATTTTCAAAGGAAATGAGTTGTCCGCAGTGAAACTGAATCCAACTGGCACATAGTTTTATCCAGCAAAACCAGTTATACACTGTGTCACACTACGTACTGATAGTGTAAACTGCAACTAGGTCCAACAAAGGCAGAGTTCTGTCAGAAGTCATAACTTCATTCATACGTTCACAATCTTGCCATTTTCCTACTAGCTACTCGGCAATAATTTTTTTAATGTGCACACAGATTGTCCAAAAATGCCCCTGAAGCACATACAGATCAATATGAAGTATTTTCTGTTCCACATCTCTGCAAATTAAAATTGCACAAGTCCAACAGTTATAAAAGTTATTTTACATTAAGAAATACAAAAATCACACCCTGATGCTGTACTGGTGCCTATGCAAGTCACAAATTAATCCCAGAGCCTGGCTATTAGTTCAGAAGCATATGCTAGAAAGGCATCAAAACCTCAACATTCATCTACGCAAGGAATATAATGAGGAAATGCTCAGAAGAAGTACTTTTTAAGCAATCACTTGGAATTGTGATGATAAATAATATTGCATTAAGAAAAGACATTTCATTCACATTTATTAATAGATTAGCCATAGGTATACTTATCACATCCCTCAGGATGTGATTTGCAGGGATAAGAACATTACCTTGAACTACAGACAAGAACAAAGACCTGAAGAACATACCTTCTTCAACTCATCCACTTTCCGAGTATTAACAGTCTTAAAAAAAGGAGATGATTGTAATAAACTTGTTGGGACTCTCCTTTGGGATTCAGGCACTGGGTACAATAATGCTTTGCTGCACAGCAGGAAATGTCTCTGGCCAACCACTACACCCAGAAGACTCATCCTGCTATGCCAGAGAGTTCTGCCCACTGCAGTGGGACAACATGGTCCTTAGTCATGGCACAGCACTCAAGCCACCAACATCACAGGGTCCCCTCCTTGCAATTCACCCTTCCTCACAAGGGCACATCTGCTCTCCAGAAGACCTTGGACCATCCCAATAGCAGAAGCTCTTAAGTCTCCAACATATGCCTCCAAAATATTCCCTAGCTTGTACAAGAAAGCGTATCTAAACAAACTGCAATCCAACACATCTTTTGGTCACAACCTCCTACTTCACTTCAGAGCCTGAAAATAGGCAGCTTACAGTACGCACTGAAACTGTTAAAACCTACAGTGATTCCTAAATGTTAAGATATTTCTGTTTATTTCATTAGGAATTACCTGTTTAGAAAATTTATTAAATGTCTTCAATAATTCATAACATGAGGTACTATCCAGAAACTAGAAAATACGAAAGCATACAACGTTTCTTAACACATTCAGAGATGAAATTAATTATAGCACAGGTAATTTGATCCCTCCTAAGCATTAGTATGGTCTGAGGACAGAGACAGACAAACTGATGAACACAGTTATAACCATATAATAAACAGTACACATTTCAAGATTGAACCGAGACAAGGAAAGCATCACTTTCTCCTTGCACAATGCTTTACAGAGATGTAGACTATAGCAAACAATTTCCTTAAAACAAACTAAAGATACTAGATTGTGCATGCCTGGGAAGGATTTACAGGAAACCTCTTATAAACATTGAGTAAATGAACAAAGAATCCCCTGAGCATTAAACAAGGTAAATACTGAAAGGTCCAATCTAAGGGAGTACTGAGTAACAATTTTTAAGTAAAAAATATTATGTTGTGCTAGATGGGTAATACACTGTTCCTCTCTGGCTGACGACAAATGACTTCTTAAAACTACGTAGAATTACCTTCATCAAAGATATCTAATTCATTCAAATGCTATCCAATTCATCTGTCACACAAATTATAAGACTTCAGTGTGGCAGAAAACTACAGTGATTTCTTATTGACCTTCCTGTACAACACATGGGCCATAAAATTTTACTAAATAGTCTCTACTTAAAGCCTGTAAATTCAGGTTGAGTGACAGCATAATTTTTAGAATCAAAGCATATGATCTTGATTTAACACAGATGATGGGAAATCCACCACCACCTCTATGCAACTCCTTTGCCATGAAGTTAACGAAGAACTGAAACACAGCTTATTTATGCTGCCAATTGCAGTGATTTTGAATCTGCACCAACAAACACAAGGAACCGATCACATAAGAGGACTTGTAAGACCAGTGAGGAGGAAAAAGGAGGAAGAGATGAATTACCAATGCCCAACCAAACCACACACGTTTGGTACATCAGACATTTACAGAATTTTGATTCTTGGCTTCGCTGACTGGCAATGGTCTCTGTCACAGCAGGAAACCCAAAAATTACAATTGCTTCAAGATTTTATGGAGCAAAACTGAAGGAGCCTGCAGTCTACTGCATGGCAAAAAGGTCTCCTAAGAAATCCAGGACTGAGTCATCAAGCCCAGCCCCCTAAAAACACACATCATATAATCCTATTCATAAGGATAGGTGGTAACCTTTTAAATAAGGTGAAGTTGCTGGGTTTTTTTGGTTTTGTTTTTTTTTTTTTTTTTTTTTTTAAACTTCACTGATCATGACAGACAATTGGAGATAGGTATTTGTTCCTCATTGAGCCTCATTTCAGTGCCCCTATCACTATTGCCTTAAAAATAGTTTCTATTTCAAAGGGAACTCCTAGGGAAAAATGTATTTTGTTGGCTCAGAGGAGTATTGTCACGATGGCTGCTCGATTATTCCCTTGAGGCAGGCAGACTAAGTAGGAGGCTTTATCATCATTCAAGCAGATGGGTTATTAGACATATGACACCAACAATTTTAGTAGAGTCAAACACGGAAACTCAGTTTCAAGGCTGAAATATCAGAATTAATCCACTGCTGAGGAACCCTCTATGTTATCAAATAGTCATACTTGATAGATACCATTAGAAGCATCACATCTACAGTGTAATGATTTAACAAAGTACTTGTACTTTTCCTTCCTTACTGAAAAGTGTAAAACAACTGAAATGGGCATTTAGGTTCCTCTTCGCAGGTTGCACATATATTAAGCTGCAGTGCCCTGTACTTCTGCATTTGTAACTCCTCACCTGAGGAGTAGTGACTACGAGAAAGTCATAAGGATATTTTTTTCCTGCACTCCTCACCTTTTTGATTCTGGGAAACTGCAATCTCTTACAGGAGAGAATTAAATGTCATAATTATAAATACGAAAGATTAGAACAACAACAAAAAAATCCCTAAACACTACATTTAATATCATAGCTTAAAATACCCAAAATTAAATCCTGTATTCAGAACTATTCCTATGAAGTTGACCCACTGCATGTGCGTCAGTGTTTAAAGTCTTTATAATGTCTCTACATAATCCAGATTCTAACTTGTAAACTGATACTACTCAAAAAGGGCAAAACTACTACGGCTACAAAGAACTATCCACTGTAAAATTCCGCAGATGCTTCTAATAAAACATACGAAGCAATCTACCATGCAACGTAGTTATCCACACTTTTCACTTGAAACACAGTGACATCTTTAAAATTCATACATGAGACATGTCTATCCACAAAGTACATTTCTGAATCTGTTAAACTTCTTGTCAATCTCTAAGAATGTAAGTGACAGAAAGAGAAAATTAAGGAGATCTAGTGGTTAGCCTTTTTCATTCCTGGAAACAGGAGTTTCCTGGGATGGAATAAATACCTGACCTGCCGTGTGCAGTTCCTGAAAGATGGTCCTAAATAAAGATTTGCATGTTGGCTGTAAAGAGGGACTTAAAATAGTATCAGAACCCAGATCAAGACACTTAAAAATCTGGAGATTCAGCACTTGAACCTTCTCCTGACAGCATTTTGGAGAGTGACCAACAAGTGCACATTGGCACTGCTCAGTCACACTGCTATTCCACAGTTTCACCATTGTAATTTTGCCTTTTTCCACTCGTGAAGGTCATCTTCACTTGTAATTAATTTCTGATATAAGGCCTGCCATCTTAAATAGGAGCTTAGGTATTAAATATGAATTACTTAATAATGCTTTATGCTTACTAGATAATATTAACCCAGTAAATTTGTTATTTCTTCTACCAGACACTTGTACGCTGTTATAAGCCACATTATAGTACACCAGTGGCATGCCACAGAAAAACTATTTAGGGGTTAAATTTGTGTGGAGTATAGCAATTCCCACAACTGTAAATTTTACATTTTAACCAAATCACAACTTCTGTTCAGAAAACATTTAATGAATGTGTATGCTAGGTATTTAGTCTATCCTAGGAAAATGAGAGATGACCTTCAGTCTAGTAGCAACTGGTTTATACGGTCCAGCTATGCATACAAAGGCATTCTGCGTTTGCTTTGATGGCTTGCACATGCCAGGGGTTGATGTCATTGATAGATTACGGCTATTGACATTGCTATCGTTCTCACACAAAAACTTTATTAGCATAACAGAAGATCAGAAAGTGTGCTATCCCACTTTCTAAGAATCTTCCCCATCTGCTGCTGGGTGACATAAGCAGATCACCTTCCCGTGCCTATTCGCTAAAATACAGTGGGCACTCAAGCTCCGTGGAAAGGGTCTGGCTGCATCTGTCTTGCGAGCGAAGCTATTGTTTATGAGATAATTACTCTGGCCTTGTTAACTTGCAGCAATAATAGAGAATGAAATCACCTAATAAGCCAAGTTACCTAGTAATATAGCACATTATAACAGCAATGATTGCATATAAACTTTGAACCCCCTTTAGTGCCAATTAATTTCAAGAGCATTAGCACCAACAGTAAACGAATACGAAGCAGTTTAACTAATTAAAGCTTACTACGTAGTAGGCTTGTAGCCTCAATCATCATTTTCATGTTAGTCATTTGAAACAGTAACGATATGTACCAGCTGGAAAACATTTAGAACAGGGCCTGCCCAGTCCCACAGCAACAGGTAAATGGAGCAGTTTTTGAAACTGTGTCATGCACTTTCCTAGGAAAAGTGCTAAGTAAGGCTTATCAGCAGAGACAAACAGCAGATGGCAACAAATGTGCCAAGAGACATGTCATCCTCCAGGAAGAGTTCAACACAAGGCATCAGCAAAAAAGGAGCAGAGTTGGAAGCACAACTTCCACAGATCTTACCCAGCTGCTCTCTTCTATAGGGAAAAAAAAACACACACACAAAAAAAAAGAAAAACAAAGGAAAAAAAAAAAACGCAAACACAAACCCCAAAACCCAAACCTAGTCAAGCAGTGATTCTCATCCTAATGTACAGACCTCACGTGTAGCCCATCTGCATTTCCTTCCCAGGAAGCCCAGTACCAAACGCAGCACAGTAAGGCAGCTGAAGCCCATTTTCATATAAGAAGCTTCTCTCAGCCGCCAGTAAAAAGGAATTTGCTTAAATCCAGACACTGGCTCTCAAGTTTGATTTACAGAGAGCTCAATTTTTTTTTTCCTATTTCAAATGTATGTACAGAATAGAACTAATTGTCCAAGCTTTTTTTTTTTTGACTTCCTGTGCACTTTTGGACTCGATGGACTGACAAAGTTGCTCGCCCTTCAGTGTGACGCAGTATTTCTCTTTACCAGTTCTGAGCATTCGGCGTTTCCAGGTTACTTTTGTGACTTGAAGACACATGGCTATCTTCTCCAGATCACTTTGGTTTATTCTTGACATTCAACTTCTTGACACACTGACTGAACTAAATGCTGAGGTAAAAGTCATTTTCGTGTGTCTCCAAGTTTTAACTTCAAGGCTCTGCAGTTACCAGAGAAGCTGCTAGTATTTTTGGACAATCAATCTCCGCTTGAACCACCCATCAACAATTTCACTCCTCCCTTCTTCATTCCACCCCTATCCCCAAGTAAGCACACACCAATAAGGATGATCCAACTACTTGTTTGAGAAGAAACAGAGAACACAGAAAAAGGAAAACAGAAATAAAATAATAAAAAGGAAATCAATTACTTGCTAAGAAAAATCTATTGGCAGCTCATACTACTCTCTTTCCAAACACTTTAAATACAGCTGATTTAACATTTAAGCACCCATGTCCATTGCATTTAAAAAGCAGATAAAAGCAAAATGTGTAAAGGAATTCTTTCATTATGGGTATGCATATTAGCTCAGGTTTTCCCAAACTCCATCTCCCCCACCATTCCCTGCAATGGCTCAGAACCTCAGAGAGCACCAAGTCCTCCTGTGGAACAAGTGTGAGTCACTGGTCTCTTTATGGTATATAACTGTAGTCCTAAACACAACTTTTGGCCATGACACTAATATTGAAAATTAAAAACACAACCCAACACCCCCATGTTATGCAAAGCATGCAAAATATTTGTTGTGTTTTTTCCATAATTTAAGAATAAAATTATCAGGCCATAAAAATCAAAACACCATTAACGATGCCTGCTTCACACACTGTCTGAAGAGCTTAAATGGTGAAAGAAGCATCATGTTACAGAAAATCACAAAAAAAAACCTTATGCTCAAAAGCATATAGCAAGTCTGTGACGTTCCACGTACAACACAAACTATTAATAAACTATTAACCCCAGTTCCTCTCAGAGAGGGGCAGACAGACAGTCACAAAACAGGCTTTCCTTAAGTTAAGATGGAAAAGGCCAGGGACAAATACTAAGTCACTAGTGATACTTGATAATTGTGATAATCTACTACCATGCATGCCTTACGTGCTCTTCGAAGCAAAAAGGAGTTGCTTGGCTTAGCAGGGAGGCTGTCCCCTATTATGCAGACCAGCTGAGCCAAAAGCTATGCAGTACTGTATGGAATAACAGAAGGATCATTTCTGGAATAGTCAAATAAATGCCACTTCATACTGCTTTACCATCTAGTTCTCTTCTGGCAGATCTATTCCTTTTTCCATTTAAAAAAAAAAAAAAAAAAAAGAAAAAAAAACATGAAGCAAAATCTATGTGGGGAAGGAACTGACATTAAATAAGCCAATATAATAAACATCAGACAACAAACATTTATTCCTACAGTGAAAATTAATGAAAAGGAAACTGGGACAGCTGCACAGTCCAAAATTGGCACCGATTTTCAGAGAAGGAATAGGATCCCTGAAACTATTACTAGAGGGCTCAGGAATCCCTGGCAAAAAATCAAACAGTTTCTTAAAAAAAATTGCTGTAATTTAACACAGTATTTATGACAGAGCAAAGTGACACAAGCTTACACTCCAGGCTGAAAACTGAGACACACAAATAAAAGCCACAATTTATTAATCTTCCCTTGGTCAGCATGTCACAAGCATATCTTCCTGGAAAAAAAAACCCACCCCAAACTAGATGACTTGCTGAAACATGGAAGATGAGAGACTTTCATAATTATTTTCTTTAAATATTTGAATAATCAAATCAAAGTTCAAGATCCACCACCAAAGTATCAGACGGCAAAAGGTCCATACACTAAAGGAGGAAAGGAAAAAAGGGAGCGTTGTTTTTATTTGAATGGAAGCAAAAAATCATATTTGTTATGTGGTTATAAAATAAGCCAAGATTAGGACAGAATCTTCCACAGAAGCCTAAGAGCAATCAAAATAATTCAGAACAGCATTATATCTCTATAAAGTGCAAATATCTCTTAGCTGTAGAAGGAACCACTTTCATTAACAAATTACTTGGAACGAAGTAAAAGGAAAGAATCTGCCCCCCTTCCCCATCAGGCATCAATTCCAAGTATTTTAAGACCAGCTGAAGAGACACGGAAGTTGTAGCCTACTGCAAAAAGATATCAAGGAACATTGGTCCAACCTACAAACAGCATGCAAATCGGGAAGAAAATTTCACACGTGTGCCAGCTTTTCCCTCGATTTTTTAGAATCGGTGGGAAGTTTCCCACTGTAGGAGTATCACAGCTAATTCAATTTATACATATACATATGTCAGCATAATAACACTCTTTAAGAAGTGGCAGCTTTTATAATCTTCTACCCTTGATTCAGCAAGACATTTTATTCCAGGATGAAGTGTTTCAGTCCCCTAAATTCAGCCCAATCTTGTTAACAAGTCAGAAGTATTGTTCTGCGATTTACATAAAAGCGTTTCCACTGCACTAAGCAACAACTGACAGATAGGGTAAATGGGTTCCAGATAACATTTAAATAGCTGTACTAATTACACCACACAGAGATAGGAACATGATCCCTTACTCAAATCCCCAGAGTAACCATCCAGAACATTAAAGAGAAGAGAAAAAAAAAACCAAAAACTGGTGCTAGCCATAAGACAGCATGTAAAGGAATTTTAAGAAAAGCCCAAACATTCTGCATAAAGGAGGTAATCTCAACTAATTAGAGGCCATAATGATCTTCTCACAGTCTGTTAGAAGCCAGAAGTAGTTAATAACTTCACAGATTTCCTCCAATCCTTTCACCAGGAAGGAATGGCAGTTTCTAAATCATTACTGCTCTGTCATCCTGGACCATTGCCAAGAACATGGAACTTCAGGACACCTGTCAATTAACACATTCCTACTGCAAGCAAGGTCGTCTTCCATTTTTAAATCTATTAAAAATCAGTGATCACATAGAGCAATCAGATTAAAAATGATTGCAAAATTAAAATTAGAAGTTGCTTCTTGGAGGACAACAGTTTTCACAAAAAAAACCTCCGAACAACAACATGAAGAATTGTGTCTCTGCTGAAGTAACTATATACATACTTTGGAAGATGAACTACATGATGTAATAGACCTTTTTCCATCTCTAGCATCCGTGGTATACAGTAGTACATGCCAAAATGACTGGCCACCTGATGGACAATTGTGTATAAGAGTCAGATCTAAAGCTTTTCTCTAATCAAAGCTTTCTGCAGGGGTTCTCAGTCTAAGTACAGGCTTCTCATTGATTTTTCTTTAGCTCCAGGATGACTACTTTTAACTCTAAGTTGAAAAATATGAAGTTAGGCATTGAACCAAAAACCCAGGTACGATACATATTAAAACATCAAGGCAAAGGAGCTATTATGATTTAAAGAAACCAATAGATTTCTGAGCAAATACAAAAATAGTATTTGCCTAATTCAAAGATGCTGATGACGTTGAGTTCTGAGGGAGACAGCGAAGAGAAAGGGGAGAAAATAAGGAGGTCACACGAAAACCAAAACATCTGTCATTATCTTACACCTGCATTGTTCAAAAATCAAAGGGTACAGCCAAGGAAGTTCTAGATTCAACAAGTGAAATTCCAACCAGAGCAAAACCAACAGGAAGGTTGCAATACACTTGAGCACAGGGCTGAGACGCCCTTGTGGTTTTGTGGCAGTCTTCCACATGCCAATTCCAAATTACATTACAACAAAGCCTGTGACAGTTTGATATCCCAGTAAAATTAAAAGCATCAAGGAAGAAGAATGAAGTTAACAATGAAAACATTCTTTGCACTGAACTCAGTCAGAGAAAACAGAAAATAAAGTATTAGTGTGCCAACTGTGGTATTGCCTAATAGAATGAACCTGCACACAACACAATTCAGATTGCCAAACTGAAGGGCAAAACAGGCCATGTACAGAGTGATTACCATAGTTATCCTGCTCCCTGGCAACTGTTCAGCAGATTCACTTTCCTTGAATAAAAAAAAAAAAAAAAAAAGAAAAGAAAAAAAAAAGGTGTTTGTACCTCAAGGTCTTCTATATCTCTATCATAGAAACCTTTCTTATCCAGGCACTTCAGGAAACATGACCCTGAACTTCATCAACAGAGATTAGTACACAGTCCTGCTTTTCTGATAACTTCCAATAGCTTAAACTCTCGAATTTCTGGTCGGTTTCATGAATAAGGCAAGTAATTAGAAAGAAAGCATTAATTTAACAAGGCATCATCAATATGAGATGAGTCATCCATGCAACTGCTTGGCTATGGCTGTCTACTCCTATCTCAGCAGGAACCAGGAATCATCATTCATAAAAGCTGTATGTCAAAAGAGCACCTTTTTTTTTTTTTTTTTTTTTTTTAAAACCAGGGCTTACCAACCATCATTATCCACATTTTAAAAGTTTCTCCAGTCCCACGTAATCACCAAGACTAGCACAAGCTCACACAGAAATGACTGCCAGGGAGTAATCCCCACAGTAAGGTTCAAATGACTTTCCGACATTCCCCATTTTTGATGAGCACTGCATTTCAGTGACACAAGTGGGAACAACTTCCCACACTCAACAACCTAAAAAACTACTTTGTGCTTTTTAGGAAAACATGAAAGACTAAACATGAAAGGCATAGGGAACTGGATTTTATTTTTTTTTTAATAATCCAGGTGTTGAAATAGGATTTTATGAAACAACTGTTTCTAGTGGCTCAAATCAGCAAAAGCACAGAGGATCAAATTGTAGAGCCGGTACCAACATATATAATTTAATCCTACTCCCTGAAACCTTACCCAGTAAGTCTGATAAAGGGCATAGCCTGAAGCTAAAGACAAGGCTACCACCAGCAACATCTCCTGCATTACATTACATATAACCACCAAAAGGAAAGCAAACAGAGAGAACAAATGCAAGCTAAGCTTTCACATGCCTTTCAATCACCTATCCCACTTTAAAATTTGGGGGGACTTATTTTATCCAGCTTCGACACTGCCCTCTTTTCCCTACAAAGGAAGACTGAATAAATTAGCTTAGGCTATATGCCTGACTTTCAGGTATCCTTGCTTCTAACAGTGCTTGTTTACGTTAAGAGATCTGCATCAGGTATGATCCAGCTCGTTAAACGTCATCCATTTCTCAAGAATTCTTTGTCGCAAGCAGAATTCTTGAGGTTGCCCACCAAGATCTCCTACATCATTACGGGGTATTGTACCTGCAGCAGTAGAGACAGTCCATCTCCCACAGATGAATAAATGTCTTGAACAAACTGCTTCAACTGTCTCATAACTATATTTCAATGCTGAAAATAGCATAAGCCATTCATGCATATCTTCTAAATTAAGCCAATGAATCTTGGCACAGGCCCAGTGAAAGGACATACATGCAAGAGACCACACGACCTGATCTATACAGCAAAACCTGCATTTGAAGTGCTCAAAGCAGAGATATTTTTTTTTTAAAGTTTGAAATCAAAACAGCTTAGTAAGACAAGTATCACTGCTGAAATGTCTTCATCCTGCTACTTGTCTTCACTGCAAATGACAAGTTGCTACTCTTGCATCTGTTGGATCTAGCTGATTTTGGCGATAAATCTGAATATGAATTAAAGAAACTTCTAAACTGATGGTCATAAAACAATCTTGGTTTGAAGGAATCTCTAGACATCATCTAACCCAACCTCCTACCCAAGAAAGGGCTAGACCTGCCTGGTACAAGGCTGTGCGTTAGGTTGTTGAAAACCACAATTAATTCCATCCTTAAACTATTTTTCTCCAGACTGAAGAAACCCAGCTCTTGGCCTCTCCCTATACGTCAGAGTAGGATCACCACCACCCTTAAATCATTACCTGAAAACAGCAGAGCTTGTAGGGTAAAATGTGTGGTGAGCTTTTGCACAGTGGGCAACATTCCCAGGAAATACATGAAACTTTTTGATTATGAGATCAAGGTGTCATATCTTTGAAGGACAGCATGAATATTTATTTAAGTCTCATGGGAGACAGACACTTCAGTTAGATCATTTTTCTATACTCTTAGGAATAGTGCTTGAAAAGGAAAATTATTTTTTCCCCCTAATTTGAAGTCTCCTTTATTTTGAAAACTTTATTACCATCATCTAGGTATCCAAACCCATGGTTTCTAGAGCAGGCCAATATCCAATTTAAAATAAATGCATGATGCAAATGAATGAGGCAATCACACCCTGAAGAACAACTTCTGTTAAATCTCAAAAGCCTAATTATTTTATGGCAAGCTACTAATGAACTAAGAAAATGCGTACTGCAAAGACCTGTAGTGCTAACAAATATACAGGCTTGAGGAAAACATTAAGACAGCAGTTAGCATTTGTATTCTTCCAACCTTAACAGTGGGTATTTAAAAATGAATTTGTCTGAAAGCAGAACATAAGTAGTTTACAAATGGTGTTGTGATGTTGCAAAAGCTCTCACCTCCACGGTGGAGCTCCTGTGCTCCTTTTATGAAGCATCTCTATGCTACTATCTGAAGAAAACCACGAAAGGACCTGTCTTGTGAATCCCATAATCCCTACAGTATTCTAGATAGGATTGAAAGATTTCTTCAGTTATTCTAAAGCTAAAGCATGGTGAACTTTGCGGGTTGCAGGATTCAAGTTCATTCCCCAATATTTTACTTCACACCTGAGTCCTTTCTGTTACCACTGGATGCAGAGAGACATTTCTACCTCCTGAGGTATCAGCCTCCACCCAACACAGATGGCTTCTACAAGGTGATGTACTGTTACATTTCAGATATGGAGAATGTGCCAGAGACCCTGCTCTTCAAGGTCCCCAGAGTACCCTGGTTATCAATTTTACCACAATTTTGGGTGAGGAATATCTTGGTGTTACCTAGTCGGCTAGGTTAAGATAAGACTCAAGCAAAATCTGGGTCTTTTGGCAAGATAGGAACAAAATACAAGACAGGAAACCATAAGAAAAAAACCAAAAGTACAGAAGGAAAGCAACAACTCACCAAATCCCCCACAAGTTCATCCTATCAACACTAACCCTACAGTTTCACAGTGCGGTGTGAGCTGAAAAAAGGCTGGTCGTGCTTGACCCCTTACATCTCATACTGGGTCTGCCCCCCACTTTCCAACCTCCTCCTTTCTACCAGCTCTAAGAGCGTGCAGTGAGTCACTGAGTCATTGATCCAACAGAAATCAATTTGGTTTTCCCTAGAGTTAGTTTTCAACTCGGATCACCAGGCTGATCCAGCTCACCATGGGGCCATGCAATTTCTATAACCCATCCATGGAAATCAGTAGTCAGGAAGCAAGAGGCACCACACTTTTCTCATGGTAGCACAACCTTAAAATAAGCAGCCACTAAAAAGAAAGTCTCTCTATTAATCTGACCTGCTGTACAATCAACCTCAGTCTGATCAATCTTCCTAAACATTTCTCAGTGAATATGCATTAAACAAAAGCTTTCTGTCCAGTGGAAAAAAACAAAACAAAAGAAAAAACCAACAAACAAAAACCACACCACCCAAAATAAAATGAAAACATTTTTTTTTCTTCCAGACTAATTTCCTCCTCACCCAAAATATTCTGGCCATTCTTCTTAATTGAAATGTTTCATTTCCTCTCCTTGGAGATGCAAAAGTCTTTATCAGAGCAGATGTCATTTCATGCACTTGACTAACAATAATAATATTTCATTTCAACAAATGTTAAGATGTTCCATAATTTTTCTACTACTTGGTACTCAGTACACATTTTCAGCTTGTAAGCAGCCTCTCCTTTGAAATGCCTATTCTAACTCATTTTGGATATTAACATGCAGAATAACGTACATCGCTTTTTCACTGGCTCACAATTGCACACATAATGATAAATTTAACAACAGTGACAACTGATTTGACCCCAACAGTTTCCATTTAGGGACACTGCTACAATTTAGCACTATTTCTCGTAAGATTTTGGTTTGCCATTTTTATATTTAAAAGCAATTAAGAAACTCTTTCCCTTGCCTTTTGCCATCAAGTTCAATATAACGTTTTTGGGATGTTATCCCGTGTTGGGATAACAACACGGATGTTGTATTCCCTCTTTAAATATAGACAGGATGCTTAAATGAGAATTTTGGAGGTTCCTTTCCCTGTTTTAACAATCCCCTTTCTCCCATACAACAGCATGGAAGAAACCAGGAGTCTTGACAATTGCCCCATTCACACAGCAACTCTTGTAAACTGTATAACCAATGCTTTAGGTGCAATTAAGAGAAAGCAGCTGATGAACTGAAAGTCTCTGGATGAACAAGACCTAAAAAAAAAAAAAAAAAAAAAAAAAAAGGAAAAAAAGACATGCCTGGATTTCTTTACAGAAGACAATTACAATAGACGGCCATTAACCTGCTTACCTACCCTTGCTTAATTTTTTTAAAATGAGCTCGTCTTTCTCCACTTCATCTTTCTCCTCCCTCATCTATTCTTTTCCCAGACCGAAGCAATAACATGCTTTTATTCTTTCCTTTTGACTGCCAGGGCCTTAAACTAATTATTAATTGAGAATGTATCTAAAGGATCTCAATGAGAAAGTTGGAATTAACCCAATTGCCTCTTTCTCCCTTCTATTTTGCATACTGTAACACTAGATCTACCTGTTGGTACTGCTGAAAACAGCAAATGTGTTATTTTCCTCTCAAAGGCAAGCTTTCTAGCTGCTTGGGCAAAAATATGCAACAATGAAAACCAACGTGGAAAAAAGCAAGTACCTGGAAAAGGCCTCAGCTTTGAGTGACAGCCATTAGCAACCAAGCTGCCTGCAGATAAAATTCCCTCAACAACTCTGCTGTCCTGCAGGAAAATCCTGCAGCAGAGGGCATCCTGCGTTTGGGAAATCAGACAACTGACACTTCATCAAAAGACTTGTCCTTTAAAGAGGCTAGAAAGGCATGACCTTATGCTGCCTGCTAGTGCAGAGCTGGCTGGTTGTACAACATCGACTCATCTTGTTTCCAGTTGTTAAATTACATTAAAGGACAGCTAAAAATATATTAAATACTTTCCTATTACTTTTCCATGCAAGCAACTGCTGTAGTTACAACAAGAGTAATGTCCAGGCAAACGCTTAGTAACACAGGGGGTGGAGGGAAGGTCCAGGAATCCTTCTAACACATTCCAGATTGATAACGTAACATTTGGATTGCAAATCCAAAAAGTTTGGGTTTTTTTTTTTAATTTATTGTAAGAACAAGAACTGATGCGTTTCTAATGATCAAAACAGGAAAACATTTACGTTTTCCAAAAAGGTCAAATAGATCAGCGCTATAGTTTTAATTCCCTCTCTCCCCCCCAAATGTTTGCCCTTCTTCTTTTCTTCCAAAAGACACCAAAGCTTAACCAATCTACCTGTGATATGCAATACACCGAATTCTGACAAATTCACACTGATATGCCCCATCTTCCCTGTTAGAGATTACTCACAATTTAAAAAAATAAACAAGGGAGACCCGTTTGAGAAACCTGATAGTCAACCTTTAAAACACTTAGTGACAAAAATGAAGTGTCTTAATTGATTAATGATCTCAAGGTCTCTATCGCCATCTAGTGAAAACTCACGACCATTACTACACTACCCACATAAATTACAACCCCTTCCCTGGAATGACACACAATAACCTCTCTGCTGGATCCAGCCTATATACGGCCAGAGCTGTAAGGCTTTGCTGTATTTCTACTGTATGTCTTAAGGTAAATAAAGGTCAAGCACTAGCTCATATCTCGCTAAGGCTGACTGATGAGAACTGAGGTTTTACAGATTACACTCTGCCCAAGCACTATGATCTGGCTTTATGAACGGCTTTCCACGTCATATTTAATACTTCATTTTTGATGGCAGAAGTAAATGTGTCAAACACTAGCATAGGTATAAAAAAGTTTTTAAACAGACAAGAATTTTCAGTCACCATAGGGAACCGCATGGCAGCTCCACTACTTTTAGTGCATTGGCATCACCAAACCGTGAAGAGAGGTTACAGCCCAGGAGAGGTAGCACAAAGCGCTGGGCATCAGATGCTTGCACTACTCAGTCTTCCTACAGCTTCAGTGAAAAGGTCTTCAGTCACACCATTACAAAGCAGCAATTTACAGAAGTCATCAAAACTCATTCTCTCTCAGCTACATTGAAACTAAATTCTACAATGAGCTTCAAGAACTTCTTCAACTTGAAATACATATTTCCCACTTTCAATTATTCTGCTTACGATTGAACTATAATTGTGTTAGTGCAAATATTGAGTCCAGTTTTCATCCCCCACAGTATTTTTCCCACTTAGACATATACAAGCCTATGTGCGTTTACTCAGGTCCCCTCCACAACAGAAAAAAAAAAAAAGTATCAATTACTAATCATCAGAAAAGGCCATTCAAATTCAAATCAATTACATTTTTCCATAATAGTTATTTTTTAATTAACCTTTTCATATAGAGAACCCAAATCTCCTGGTACTTAACATTTACCTCTTTTATATTAGCATTTAGTGGTAAGAGGAAATCTATGAATTGAAAGAGTAACATAAGATTTTCTAGGAGTATTTTTCTAGATTAAGTATTTCAACTTAAAAAACCCACAGAAAACTAAGGTGCCCTCTTGTGCCACCTTTTATGGCAAAAACCATTACTCAAGAAATAAGGAACTAATAAAGCTGTATCTGTTTACTGACTACCTACCTAAAAATGCAAGTCTTCAGAGCAGAGCATACACTGTGTATTTCATCAGAATCTATCATACTTACACAGCAGCACAAAATTACGGATCACCCTGAAAAATTATCAAATTTTCAAAACTTCATTATCTCCACAGTATCTACAGTAATGAATATTCATCTACCTCAAAGAATGAGAAAAAAAAAAAAAAAAGGTAAGTTTTAGCTCTACAGGAGGTGCTGTACTGCACGGAAGAAATCTACCGGGACAGTAATGCCCCACTGAGCTCAGCACTAGTACTGACAGATGCAGACCAGCTCCCACAGACTTTCACTGGTGTCTCTCTGCTGTGCTCCCAGCAGCCCTATTTCACAGAGGAACTTTTTAGACCTGCACTGGGTACAACATACTTTCAGGCAACACTCTGCCACAGTATTAAGTTTTTTCCCCCCAAACTCAAAGCAACTACGAAACTGGAGATTCAAATGCGTGCAAAGGCTTGGAAGAAACAAGCCCAGGTCTAGCACCACCAGAATTTAAGAGGTAAGAAAACCTTTCCAACTAAAAATCAACTATGTAAGAGAAAGTGTCTCAAAGTGCTCCCTAGCACATCGGGTATCACCCATTTAGGATCTTCCCATTCCACCATCACTTTGGAACACGATGCAGGAACACCAGAATTTCACGCACCATTATCTCATAACTGGTAAGCCACAAACAATTGAGAGTAAACTGTATGTGCAAACAGAAATTATTCCCCCCCATTAACAAAGGCCAAAAGCTCGAGTAGCCATACAATATTCAGTTTGTGACAGGTGCTCCATATAACTAATGGAAATCATAAAAAAACCAAGAAGTCAAATTAATGTTTTGTAAAATACTGCTATAAAATAGAAAGCTAGGATACTCAGCAACTTTCCATGTCAACCTTGTAGATAAATACATCAGAATCTTACAACAACAAAAAAGATACTACTTCCTTAAAGGAAACATTAATTTTTGAATTCACATGGATGCATCGCACATTTACAGTTATCAAACCTGGAAATTATTTCCTAGTTAAACATGTGTGTAAAGCTAGACGTACTGGTTACATACATTGGGAGGACAGCAAATGTGGGGTTGTCTCTAGAGAGTTGTTTAGATGGGAAAACTTTTTTAAAAAACAAATACGTGTTATGAGAAACAAAATGCCCTTATGCACATCGGTTGGGGGTTCTAAACGGACCTTCAGTGCACTGGGTAGTGCGCAGCAAGGAGGGCTGTGCCCTCGCATCACAGGGGTTATGTGCCTCTAAACACAGACATGAACT
Organism: Numenius arquata; assembly: GCF_964106895.1. Taxonomy (NCBI): domain Eukaryota; kingdom Metazoa; phylum Chordata; class Aves; order Charadriiformes; family Scolopacidae; genus Numenius; species Numenius arquata. The sequence goes on from NC_133576.1 coordinate 53,710,813, forward strand.
CATCCATCTCTCTGCTCAACTAAAAGGTTGACCAGCCATCCTGTCACATCTGCTCCTGGCACCTCTGCAGATTTCTGCTTGGTGTTCTCTTCTATAAAGACCTAACACAAAGCATCATAAAAAAATGTGTTTTAAAACACTGCATATTAGTGGTACATTTTGCACCTTTAATAATTATTTTTCCCATCAGAACCAAACTGATGTGGTCTGCGTTCAGCTGCCATCCTAACCAACAGCAAGAGTAGTTTTGCCTATGAAGTTAAAAGGAACTTTTAAAATAAAATCTGATCTCTTGAAGCTAATGCAAAGCTTCATTTTAAGGAACAAACAATTTCTGAAAATAAGGTCCTGATACATAATCCACTGTCACCATGTGATTAATTAGTCCTGTCACAAACCTTAGGGTTTCAGGAACTTAACATTCTAGGGCACAGGACAGTCTAGCCAAAGACAAGATCATGCAAAGCTGAAGCCTACCACCAAATCAAAGACTAACCCATCAAGCAGAACTGGGAATTCATGGAAAATGTGAACGCAGCCTTAATTTTTGTCACCACAATCTGGCCCATTGAAACTAAGCAGTTCAATTCAAAATACGGCTCTAGTTACAGCTTCAACTTGTCATACTTCCTGAGACTTCTTGAGACATGTCTCTGATTCTTTTCTAGATACCAATTTCACTTTTTTCCCCAACTTTGGCAATACAAGAAAAAGTAGGTGGGTTAAATTCATATAATTTTACATGTGTGTATAACCTGTTTAATGACTTACCTCTCTCCCTTTATGCGTCACCAAAGCAGCCAAAGGCTTGGCGTAGAATCTGCTGTAGGAAAATCCCAGGCAGCCATACATACTGTTAGCAGTGAGTTTCAAAGCTTTCTGTCTGATATCATACTGAAAAGAAACACAACCAGGAAAAATGATACAACTATAGCGAACAGAGAACAGAACTTAACGTTCACAATTACATTCACAGCTTTTTATATAGTCTGCAGCAATGATGGGCTACAAGTAAAGCACATTACAATCACTGCTCACTACTAATCAACCCTATTCTGCAAGGCTGATCAGGGCACTTAAGGGGAGCAGGAGGAAAATCAAAGGAGTTCTACAAAACACACCTGTAAATAAAGGTCTGGATTTAAATCTGGCTGTTTCATTAGCTGCTTAACCTGGCGTCTTCTCTCCACCAGTTTCCTGATTTCTTTAGGCAAAATTCCCATTTCCAGAGACGGGTCCGGAAGCTCTGGAATTTCTTCCTCTTCTTTGGCCTGTCAAATGATCACCACAGCTTATAATTTTTTTGCTTGAAGATTAGATTTTACTGTGAAAGGCTTGGGAATAAAAACCTTAAACCACACAGCTTGTATCTATTCCTGCAGAGCACCCAAAGCACAGTTTAAAAAAAGCATGAAAGGGTTTTTGTGGTATCTAACTACATTACTTAGTCCCCGCTGGGCAACAGGGACTAAGCCTGCCTCTGTCTGGGAGAAACCCAAGAGAGACATGGACCAGTAGCAGCAAGGTATATTATTTTTTTCTTTAATGTATGTACGTATATATTTTTTATATATATATAAAAAAATATATGTGTATATATACATAAATCCAGATAGATAAAACAGACACACTCTGACTGTTATGTATATAGATATAAAAATACAAAGAAAAACACACATGCAAGCAATTCTTCCCATGCTGAAAAAAGTCCATTGTATAAGTATTTTTGGTATTCAGAACTGTAAAATGGAGCACATGCTCTGTGGAACTGATACTTTGAATAAGACAACTGACAAAAGAGAAATTGACAGTAACAACAGTATGAAAACTCCACCCCAACCAACTCTTGATTATAGCAAAACAACCTAACAGAAAGCACACATTCTTCTTGTTAGCATAACTGAAGAAACGGCTGCTCAGCAAAAATGAAAGAAATTTCAAGCACAATGACAGAGACAGAAATATACAAAGAAAGGGCAATAGAGACACTATGTGGTTGGAAAGTTTAGTAAAGCAGTCTGGGAAGAACCATATCAAGAAACGGCACCAAAACTTGATTAAATATCATACCATGATAGAAATCAACATGAGCTGCTTTAGTTTGAAGCACGCTTAAGAAAGCAGGGTAAATCCATAGAGAGTTTAGAGGAACTTACTGACAGTTCCACATACTTTTTTCCTCATTTCTGGAATGGTACTGGTATTTCACTTGTTACGGGACTAACTGTGTCCCATAACCACTTATCCGTAACACACAAATTCCAACCTGTGAGCTGATACCAGTTAAAAATAAAAGCCTTAGGTTTAACCTTTAGACCTGACCAGCTCACTGCTTCAGTTTACAGCACAGCTCCACCAACAACTGTGCCAGCACAACTGAGGAAATGAGAATAAGCAGCCACGGATAAGCCACGGCCAACACAGCTGCTGAGAAAACAGTACGTAGAACTACACCTTCAGGAGGTTTTTTAGTTGCATTTAGTACAGTTTAATACTGTATTAAACAGCATACATTTCTATGGAGCTTGCCCAGCAGCTGACATAGTCACAGTATCACTCCCTGACACACACCCCCAAGACACACATAGTTTTCCTGATGTCTAATAAGGGTTGAGCTCGTATTGCATTCTTTCCCCCAGGCAGAAGCATGAGACTTGTGTCTCTCTCATTCAGGTATGTCTGCATGAATTCTGTGGCAACTTAATTTTAGGAAGCCTCTACCAAGTTAAGGTGAAACTGGTCAAGAGTCTCAGAAATTACTAGGAGGATCTGGGGTTGAAAAGGGCCAACAGAGCCTCACTAAAAATGTTATTTCATGAGGATACCAAGATTTTATTTAGATGGGAGAGAACTTACCAAGATTCTATTAGAGTATTACTGAAAGGAAGACAACAGACATACAATATTCAGAAAGTCCCAACCCAAAACTTACTTTGATGCATCTTTAAACAAGAATCATTTCTTTCACGTGTGTGAGGGGGGAAAAAAAACCCAAAACCAAGAAACAATGAAAAAGAACAGTTTCTTAAAAAGCTGATTCACGGAAAACACACCGAAGTTTAGACAATGTAACTTAAGTCACAAGTTAAAGCACACAAACCTCTGCCCTATTCTGTGCTTCTGATGACAGTCGCTGCACTGTGGTAAAGCAGATATTGAACTCCTGGATAATTGATGGGTACAAGCTGTTGAAGTCGAGAAGCAAAATAAACTTGTCATAAAAACCTAAAACAGAGTTTAAAACAAAAGTCATAATTACTCAGTCTCCCCAAGGACTTCATCCAACTCCACAATTAATATCTAAGTGAGAGTAATATGTTGTACCACACTTCCAGCATCTAAAACCCTTAACGTAGCCGTTGCGATGCACCACTATGCATTATAGAAAGCTGTCAGAAGTGGAACGATCCAACCCCATTAACTCACCAGAGTTGAACAGATAGCTTCTGTGTTACTATAGGACACTTGTACAGTTTGCCCCACATAGAGGAGAAACTGAAAGAAAACTTCCGTGTCCATTAGAAAATTATAGGCAGACATACAGCCCTGATTCCTCGCAAGAGCATAATCTTCTCACAAAAAGCTAAGAAAAAAGTGTCCCAAGAATAAGCAATTCCACAATCAACGTTGGGAATTTTCTATTCTACGCAACACCACCCCCCACAAACCACCACAGCAAACTCCCATAACATACACACATTGCCCGTTGCAATCTCTCCGCATTAATATAACCTACCTGTCTCTAACTTCGTAGAAGAAAGAAAATTGCCACATCTTACCGACTTTGGGATCCAAGACTAAGCCCCCAGCATATGCTGCTTTCTTTTTCCCTATCTTTGATTTATTCTGATCTTCAAAATCTTCATCTTCATCCACCTACATTTGGCATTTAAAAAAGTCATTATCTAGTCTCCAAGATTTCTGTATTGTTGGAGGAGTTATTTTTGGCAAAGCAAATATGAAATTGGGAACCGGTACAGAGAGTTACTTTTAAAATACATGCAAAACATGGTGTTTTCATCATGATCCTTATCAAAGCTTTCTACATGTCAAAACAGCATTTAAATCAACTCCTATAGGAACATACACTAACAAGGGATTACAAAGACCTTAAGGAATTGTAATCATTCAACATAGCTCTAGTATGCATTTTCTGCCTGGCTGTAAAAGTCAACACTAGGAAAAAAATCAACTTATGACCCAGAAGTATTATTGTCCAATTAAAATGTAGGTTTTGGAAATACAAGGACTAGGCTTTAATAAAATAAATTATTACTGATCTAAAGAGTATTCTGCTATTTGTTTTATTGTAATAACAATTTTTCTCCCAGTTGTTCAATGCTACCCTGAACAATTTAAAATTCTGGCACTACTTTGATCCAACAATACAATCAACAGAACTTATTGCTTTGGAATTCACTGTGACCTCATTTGAAAGTAAAACTAAAAAGCAATACAAAATACAAACACATTCTCAAATCTGAATCTGTTTGCTAGCAAACATATAGATGTTTCTATAAGTATTATTTACACTGGTACTATCCAAAGGAATTTATATTTTTTTAATACCTTTGGATATTTTGCCCACATTCTCAAATCACTCACAAATTATACTTGAACTACTGTTCATCAGCAAAATAATCATAGGGCAAACACGCATCTATTAAGCACAGATTATCTTCTTTACTGTTTCCCTACGCAGCCAAGTACTTAGTTTATTTCAATTTTAAATTAAAAGAGCAACTGAGTTTCCACAGATCTGTGATAAAATGGAAAAGGTGCTACACTGTCCCTTTAAAACTATACATTCTTCCCTTATCAAATCAGCATGAAAAAGATTTTTGAATTAAGCATAATCTGAAACATGAAGTTATATGTTATATCTAACATATGTTCGGGGTTTTCATGCTCTCATAGAACAGTAATACACAAAAGATAGAAGAATTTTTTTTTCTTTTTAATAAAAATTATTGGAAACAGAAAAACTGGACCCACCAGTTTCTGCATAGGCTTTTTAAAAACTTGTTTGTCCGGCACTATGTAGTCTTTTTCATGAAATGCATGAAGTAGCAAGAACTCATTACGTTCAGATCGTCCGCCCATCATTGTCCTTGACTGTAGAGAGGGGCAAAAAAAGAATTCAAAGCAAAGCATGGAGAACTCTGACATACCAAAAAAGACTAAGTAATGTCCTTCAACTATTTAGAAGAATAGTGATGCTAGGTGAACTTCTGTAGGATCACCATGCACAGAACTCAAATGTTATATTTTTACGGAAATTCTACGTTATTACTTGACTAGATCATCGAACTGTCACACTCATCACAGCAAAAAATTTAAAGCATCATGTATTCTCAATTAGCATTTACAAACTAGAACTAGCAAATTAAACACAGAAAATATTGAACTGGTTTTGTGGGACAATGGGAGGAGGGTGGAAAATAATAAAAACGTACCATGACATTCCCAGAGATGTTTGTTATTTGAAGAGCCAGTGGCAGAACATTCAGCTCACACATGATCTGGAGAATGAATCTGGCATCTGTCCAGGTGTTTTCCAGCATAAACATTAAGTGAGGAGAATCACTGAGAAAAGAAGGGGCATGACCTAGTAAAGTAAAATCAGCCTCCTTTGTAGCAGTTTAGACCTGTATGCTGAATGGATTACATGGTATCTCTAGCACACCAGTGTTGAATTATACAGTAAGCTCTTTTAATTGAAAAAAAAAAAAACCAAACCCAAAACTCAAACTTGCATATCCTATTAGTGTATCTAAACCAATGCTCTTACAAATCAATTTGTTTCACACATAATAAGCCACCACCCATGAGTAGCTTGAAACATAAAATACTGTTAAGATAGTATTTTACTTCTCAAATACCAGTATGCTAAGTCAGCATCTCCATGACAAATCAAATAAGCAAGCATGAAATTGCATAGTGGGAAACTAGCTCTTATACTTTCCAGTGAAGGATTAAAAACATGAATCAGCAACATACCTGTACATATTTCGAATTTCCTCTGGTAGAATTGTCATCTTCTCTGTTTTCAAAATCTGGTGGACCAGTTCAGACAGATGGTAACTTTTGCAACGAATTAATTCTTTAGCCGAAATTTCTACATCACAGATCATTCGACCGCAAGCAGCATTCCTTTCAGCAAACCCTCCTCGACCCTTAAACGTATCACAAAAGGAGAGAAAAAAACAAACAAAATGAAACATACAAACATTAATAAAGAATATCTACCCAAAATATATGCTTATAGGACTCAGTCAAGTCAATTGGTCACTAAATACCCTAAATACTCTACTAAATACCACTAATACTCAAGCTTTATGATTATACCCTAAAGGAATCCATGATGTCTTTCAGTATATGCAGATATTAAGTAGATACTTAATTCTTAAACTGTCATGCATTCTTTTTTTTCCCTTTAATAATTAGAATAGTCCCAACAAGAATGCATGTATGGATTTTGTTTTTCTTCCGAGGATATTTTTTTGTACTAACACCAGGACAAAAAAGTCACAAAACAAACCACACAAATACTTGTCTTGGCCTCTAGGAAAGACAAGAACAGGCAAGAAAACAGCCACATTCAACACTTCAATACTCCAAGCCTCACACATTGTCCTCTGAACAAATATGTACTAAGAACTACAGAATTATTAACTAAGCAGCTCTTTATGGGATGATTCACCAATCAATCCAAATTACATTTTCTCATTTTACAGTTATAGCAGACAAAGACTGTTACAGTAAAGACTATTGCAATTAATGTGTCATTACCATCATCTAGTTGAGACATGTAAACTAAATTAGCCTAACTTGAAAATTAGTTTAGCTTATTACTGTAATAAAAGTCATATAAACACTCATCATTTCTGATCCAGGACACATGAAATTCAGCATGACCAACAGTCAAAATACATCAGTGTCACATTTACAATTCCTCAGCAAAATTAATTCATTTTTAATCACATGCAACATAAAGGGGCTTAAAAGACTTGAGCAATCTTATTACCCCAAGCTTTGGCATATTGGACCTCCTCAGTCGACCTATCTTGGACCAGTGAGGGACTTTGCACGCATTAATTCTTTGAAGCAGCACTTCCAGATCAAATCCATAAATATTATGACCCTTGCAGCAGAAAAAATAACAAAAAAAGGTTACAACAAATGCAAATTGAAAGACTTACTTTCACACAGTCAGTATTCCTTTGCCCTTTGTGTTTTTTTCCAACTAATTGATGGCATTATCTCTCTCATAGAAAGCACTTTCTAAGAGAACATTCATCAACAGTACTCATTAGTCTTACCACTAACAATGCTGTTCAGCAGAATACCAAAATAAGCTCTATAAGTGGCTCATAGCACACACGATTCAGCTTTATGCTTTGATACCAGAGATTTGGATTTAAAGCTTTCTAGAAAAAAAACCCAAAACAACATTCTTTAAGCATATAAACTTAGTTATGAGTAATTCCTTTGCTCTCCATCCATGAAAGTCTCAATATTGACATTAAAATAATGTAGATTTTTTTTGTTTTGATACTACAACAGGCATAGCTGTTAAATCTGGACAGGAAGAGCTTGCAACTAATATTTACACATCAAAGTACTCCAGCAATAGTTGCAGAGTTTAAACAATGCTAAGGACTGATGAAAATGGTCCGTAACCTCAGCTGAAAGCAAAATACTACCCTGATGAACACAAGCCTATGTGGACCAGTCAGTCACCAGGAACTGCAGGCTCACCATACCAGATACATCTGTGTAGTGCAATCTAGAAGCAGCTCCTTGAAATCATCATCAGCATTACAGCCAGAGTAGAGGGGTCCTACCTATATTGATATAGCTTGTTTTTCAACAGCACTAATTAAACCCGGTGCAAATTAAACTGCACTAACACAGCTCTGCTGGTTTTAAGATCAGAGCTCTCACACCCCTACGCTACTGGCGCCTTCACTTGAAAACCATTGGGTGCAGTGTTTCCCCTGATTCCTTCCCATAACCACCAGGAAGCTCAGCTCATAGGATGAACACCAGATACCAGCCACGCTGAGCTGAAAACATCAGGAACCTGACTGCTCATTTCATCCTATTGCCACCACTTCACTATTTGCATTTACCTACAGAAGAATAATAAGTTGTATATAACCAACCCTCGATTTATAACCAACCTCAAACTGTCTTCAAAATTATTTCATTAAATGAAAGTCAGGACTGTACATTAATTAAACATAACAAAAAAAGAAAATGAGTAATTATAATAAATCCCCAGCTGCCAATACAGAAGAAAACATAAGAACACTTACTACAAAACTTCGCTCAGATCCTGTGAGTTTGTGTAAGTTATCATTTTGATTTACAGCATAAACACAATCTAAATGGTGAGGCAAACTATACGAACATCTGAACTGAAACAGACTCCTAAGTATACCAAGAGTTCCCATTTTTCTAAAAAATCACAATGGTTTTTTTTGTTGTGTTTTGTCTTTCTGAGTAAAGAAAAAAAAACAAACTTGTTTCAGATACTATGGAAATACTGCCTATTTCAGATACTATGGGAAATAATAGGATGTATAAAATGCTGTCAGGGAAAATTCTGTATCATCTTTGTATCAAAGTATACCTGCTGTCTTATAAGCAAATTCAATTCATAAGGCAGTCTAAGATAAACATTAAAAAACCTATATGGGGACAAAAGAAAAAGAACAAAGCTGACCAACTGACAATATGCTTTAATTTAACTCTCAAAGTCTCAGAACTACTCACCACAACAACATCTGGGTCAATTTTGTGAATCTTCGCAAGGAAAAATCCCAGCAGTGTCCTCTCTGTTGCAGCAATTTCTATTTTAGCATGCTAAAAGGAGCAAGAGAGCACCTGATTTCAATGACCCAATAAGTTTAAAATGGAAACATCTCCTCTCCCCTACTAGTTACAAGACAATAATAAAGCACCACAGAGTTCTCCCCTTCCTTCTATAATTCAAGGCTTTTTGTTCTCACTCCCATAGACACAGAAAGCTTTTCTCAGAGGCTTTTTTCCATTTTGCTTTTGTATGCAGGTGTCTAGTGATATTTTAAGAGCCTCCTAAGAATCAAGCACACCAGGAGAATGCTCCGTGTGCATCCTTCACTCACAGGCTTAAGATTACACAGAAACAGAGGAAAAACAAAAATAGGTTACTGTATTATTCTGTCAGCTCTCCCAGTGCCCTTTAGAAAGGATGTCGTCTAAATTTTGACAGACTTTACTGTCCAAGGAAAGAAGAAACAAATCGTCCCAGTTTACATAGTCAGGTAAAATGAAAACGAACCACAATTTTAGCTTCTTTGCCAAATGTTTCCAACTCTCTTGTCTAACACCGTCTGTTTTATGAGCACAACTAGCAGCAGTACTGAATCACACAAAGCACACACCTCCGTTTTTACAAGCAACACAGAATAAATACCTGGATTTAGGTTTGCAGAGCAGAAATGAAATAATCACACCATTCCTTTGAAAATTTCTTTTCCACAACTTACCCAAAGCAACGTGAAGTTCATATTTTAAAAGATACTGGAATCAGAAGGCTAACAAAATTAAATTACCTTCTTTTTAATAGCTTCTTTGAAGTCATAAGGAAAAATGCAATCGTTGGGTTTGGAAACAACTGCAAAAGAAATTATATTTGTTCTTACATACAAGTTCTTAATTGTACCCTCCCCGTAAGCATCCGTCCACAACAAAGGGAGCTAAGGAAAACTAACCTCTAATTCTAAAAAAGTAGTCTTATGTGAATACTTTTCTTTAAGATAACTGAGTAATCAGTAAAGTATTAAACAACTTTCATCAGTCATATTTGAGGTTATCATTGGAGACTAAAACTATGGTCCACAGCTTCCGAAGAACTTCCTATCACAAGCATTCAAAATTCTTCATCACTTCCAACTGGGGTCTGAATCTCAAGGTTTAGCTTATCTTACTATAATGACACCATGGCAAGAGATTTTTTTTTTTTTCCCCTAAGAAAACTTGTTTATAAATGAATGTGACAAGTTTATTTTTTTAAATTCTGTTCAGAAGAACTGAATTGGAAAATAATTAAGTGACAGTAAATAAATGGTCTAAATTAATGGGTGAAGAAAGCGATCCAAGAGAACACATGATGAAGCAATAAAAATAATATGAAACTGTAGAGGGCAGGGTTACTTTGTATCATCTCAAACTAAGATTTTTTCAAGAAGGTTTTCAGTAAAAAGTCAGTAACCAGTGAAGTCAAAGACAGGGAGAAAAGCCTGCCTCTGAGTTGAAACTTTGCTACTTAATTATTCTAATCCATTACTACTGGAGTGGCAGAACGAATTAAAAAAACCCAAACCAATCAACAAACACAACAACAAAAGAAAAACTCTGAAGGAATTATTTTTCTACTTATAATCTGCACCAAGTACATACCACAAAAGTGTGTCTGAAAAGGAGGCTGAGGTGGAGCCTTATCCAAAGGAAATTTCTGATGAATCAGAGCTGCAACAGCCACAACCTATACCAAGGAGATACAGAACACACAACTTCATAAACATGACTACTATCAATACGCATTTTTTCCCACCTTTTTTTTTTTAAGTTTCCTCATCTTTTTTCTCTTGTTTCTACAAAAGATCTTTTTAAAATTAATTCCAACTATAAATAGTTAAAAAGAAGAAAAGTTGTCAATTGATCTAAAGCAGAACTTACTCCTAAATGATTATCCAAGAAACCCGACAGGAAAAATAATTTTGGAAAATTTTGCTTTTATCAAATTTTCTCTGAACCTGAACAGACCCCATAATTAAAAGGATTCCCTCTGAAGCCCAGGGGAGATGTGAGCAGGGCAGGACATGCAGAAGCCTTGCCTCCGGAAGGGCTGCCCCTGAGCAAGCAGTCAAGACTGACAAGAAGCCAAGAGGTTTTAGCATTAAGAAACTACTAGCTTTACTGATCCTTCTGCTTGCTTTGCTGGCAGGACATCCTGACTCCCCAGTCACTGGTCAGGAAAACCCAACAGAAGACAAAGCACACAGGCTTTAGAAACACCTTGGCAAGCAGAGTCCTGTTGGTACCTGGCATATGTCTCATTATGTTTGCTAGAAACCAGAAATTTTCCATACTCCCCTGCAAAAAAATTTAACTTCACTTAGAGGACTAATTCTGCTTGAAAAAATTGCCAGCCAAATTCTTCTTCCATTCAATTAGCCAGAAACAACTATCCTATCCTATCAGTGAACACTGATTCTCTTCCTAGGCTAGGAGACTTCTGCTAAAAAACAGATAAACATGCTTAACTACACCTTGTGGTCTGCAGTCCACAACTGAGAGTGGCCATCTACATCTCTCCTCCTCTCTGAGAAAAGGAAAGATCTCGCAGCAGAATAATAGGCACTACAAGACTTAGACCAAATTCTCATTCTATTTTAAAATTAGTTTTACCAGCAGAAGAACCCGGTCATTCTACCTAGAACCTATGATTAGCTCTACAAAAAAATAATCCATTAACAGCTGTTCTGGGACAGTTTAATTTATAACTATTATGCACTACAGACAAATAGAATGCTTGAAAAAACACATAGGATGCACTGTCACAGTAAATATTCTCACCAAACAGGCCCCTCGAACCCACAGTTCTCGTGCTGGTGAGACACCAGTAACAATTTCTTTGAAGACCCCATGGCACAGAAAGTCTATTCGACAGTAAATATATTTAGATATGTTTTATCAGGTGAAGTTCTTTCAAGCCTTAGAAAATTTTTAGTATATGCCAAAGAACAAAACCAAACCAAAATGAGAGCAGATGACTTACCTCATTCTGGTGAGTCTTTGGGTTCTGAGTGGTCTTCATGCTGAGGGACATGACCACGAGAGGAGGAGGAGGAGAAAGATCTTTAACCACGTTCACAAAGCTAGGCTTCATGGCCACAGCCTCCACCTTACACCAGCTGACAGACTGGTTTGAAGGCTCTGAGGAAACAACACAAACCACCTTCATTCTTCAGGGAACCACAGGGAAGACTTCTGTAATAGCACTGTTGTCCTTTTGCCCTGGACAGTCCAAGATACAGACTAATCCTGCCAAATTTTTCGTAACTTCCTGGGCCCCGATTCCCCAGTCAGAAGCCTAGTCACACCAGGGGCTCTTTAACACCAAAGAAGAGAGGGAAGATTTGTACAGAGGTCAGGAAGATGTGTAATGCCAAAAAAACCCACCAAAACCTTCAGACAGCTTTATACGGAGTCATAGTAGAGAAAGGTATAAGGCAAGCGAGCATAACTCTAACCTAAATTAATATACCACGTCTCAGCATCGAATCTTGTAGTCAGTCCACAGGGAGAAGGCTTCATAAAAAATAAATTAATACAAGTGAAATGAACGAATGCTCAGAAATTTCTCAAATGCTACAGAAAAGGCAGCCAGAGTGCTAATCAAAAGAATCTTGATTGAATGAGAACAAGAACATATGACTGACTGAAACAGACCAGATAATTAATTGACATATAGTCCTTCAGAAATGCAGTTATGGATATAAGGAAATGGGGGATGTGATAAGAGAGTTCATCCTACCCTGGTAGCATAAACTATCCTATAATGTAAGAGAGACGACAAAGTTATTTAGATCTAAAGTGTACAAGAGCTAAAAAAATATATAAATAGATGGAGAAAAAAAAAAAACAAACACGTTCACCACCCATTATCATTTGAGAATATTTTGGTCTGTAATTCTTCACTTACTTTCAAAAAAAAAAAAGAAAGATCATTCACAAAAGATGCTGATGAGGTAACTCACTACACTTCCGACTTCTGAGGTTACACTTCTGACAGATTAACCCTTCGAAGACAGCTGTTGGTAGAATGGTGGTAGATCCAGTTATCTTACCCTGCGAAATTATTTGACAAAATCCAGTGCAGCCATGTCATGGTTTGGCCTGGACTGGCCACTGAATGAAAGACAAATGCTCTCTTTATTAAGAGAGGTTTGCATAAATATAACTAGCCAGCTGACAGACAGTTTTCAACAGAATGGGACTGACACAGTTTTCAAAAGAGCAATTCTAATATCAAGATACAGACTCTTCCTGGAACATGAAAGCTGTAATAGAGATATGGGAGTGGGGAAAAAAGAGCTCCCTTAGATTACCACCTAACCCTGGTGTGGAGTCAGTATCTGAGCTCAGGCAAGGTAGTTCTAAGGGGAGATAACGCACATCAGCATTAAGTAAAACTGAACACTGCCTGAACTGTTGGTTATCATTGCCATAACATTTGTTATACTGGATATGAGGAACAACAGAGCTCTGGACTCTACAGGTGAAGAAAAAAAAAAAAACCACCAAAGAAATACGAAGTCAATTCCTGGGCAAAGAATGCAAATGAAAAACCACTCTTAGGCCTTTAAAAATCAATGCCAGAAAGTACACTGAGGCTTGCCAATGTCTGGTGGAAAACCCATCACAGCTAATCCGTCTTTTGGCAGCCAGCGATTTGTCTGGTCTATTCCAGCTCAAAGTCCTTACTGGTATCAGCTTTGTCAGCGACTAAGCGAGGTGCTGAAAAGGAGAATCCTCCTGGCGTCAGCGTTCATACTGTCAGTCCTACATCTGAAGTGCCCCAAGGAGACTGCACTAGTAGATGTAGCTTTTGTCCAGACTGATCAGCTTCCCTACGTTCTTGGGAATATTGAATAAAGTGCTCTAACCAAGCCAAAATAAGGCAGCATAACCACCTCTAAGTGGTGCACACCACTCATGAGGCAGAAAGTATTTCAAACTAAAACCCACACATTCAAACTAAAAGCACCACAAACTTTTCTAAGTGACAAAGAAAAAAAAACAACTAACACACAAACAAAAAAGCTATATAACAGCGGTTTGCTCCTAAAAAGATACATCTGCAGAAAAAAAGACAATTCTTAAGTTATCAAGAGAAGAAAGAGGAATAGATTTCTAGGAAACTAACTTTAGCTCAGTATATGCGGCTTTAGGGCATGCCCCAGAGAGTAGCTGCTAGACACTGTATAGTTCCCTCTCGCTGCCATTCAAAGTTATAATCCCATCTGTACAGCGTGCAACTTTATATGGATAGAGCTCTCACTCAAAAAAGGAAGAACAAGTTACAATTTGTACTAGATAATGAAAATTACACAGATAAATTGCAAGGTTAATTTACAAAATGACAATTTATCAGTACAGTTTAAATTTCCCCTCCCCTCCTAATCTATAATTGTGTTTTCCAGCAACCAAGTATTTTACATGCAAACCACCATACGTGGATTTTTTATTTCCAGCCAGCACGGTCCTTTGATCTTCCTACTCATCAAGAGGAGTTCCAGGCTAGAGGTGTTAGTTCCAAATACATGTGAAAATGTTTGTCCTTTCAGATCCTGGGGAAGCCGAGGGCATTCAGCCTAACAAGTAACAGAAAGCAGTGAGTCGTTTCACCCCACAGAAGTCTTCAAGGTTGACACGCTTATATTCAAGACAGCACCTTAACAAAGCTACACAATACCTGAAATCACTGTAATTTCCCACAAGCAAAGCCTTAACCCATAATACCTTACAGTAATTGAAGAAATTACACTATTGACTTGACTTAAATAGGTGCATATCAAAATCAGGACAATAATGTAAAAATGCACTGAAGCAAAAGTTCTTCATCCATACTAGATATAAGACAGAAATAATATCATCAGCCAAGACTACAACAATGTTCAGTGACCATTTTAATACAGAAACTGCTCTTGTAGTAAACTTAATTAGATAGTTACAGCTTTAATCTTGCCTGTCGTATAAAGATTGGATAAAAGTGTTTCTGCAAAGCTGAAGAAAATTTTGAGATAGCTAGAAAACCCAAAGGGATGCTGCTTTTGCACCTAGAACTAGCATAAAAAAAATGGTTTAAAAAGGCATTATCTCAGCAACTGACCCAACAGGTTCAAGACTGCCAAATCTCTTACATTTGAAACCAAATCAAGTGTTTTTGCTAATGAAGAACAGCTACTGATGTTGTTCTCATGGGAATTTTTTTCCATCTTTGCTGCTCAGTTTTACAGCTCTTCAACAAAAGTCTTCTCACCCAGCTGCTATTTGCAAGAGCCATATAAGCAGAGATATCAGCTATATTCTGGACATGGATTCAACAAAACATTTAAGGGTAGTATGTAATTTAAAACATCTTACAGTACTTTGGAGCCCTGATCCAGTACAGCTTTGTTTGACTGATTAGTGGCAAGGTGATAAAAAACAAAGCAGGGTAATTTGGAACACATTGTTGTAAATCAATAACCAAATTATAGTTAGGTGGGAGGAATGCAGTAGTTGTAGGAAGTACTTTTTTCCCCTTGTGCTTTATTTACACAAATAGAGCTAACACTAACAAATCAATATGTTATAGGTTACCTGGTAATGAACTGATTTTGTTAAGGACTAACCAACATACAAATGATAACAAAAAAAGCCACAAGCTTAGCTACTAACCTTGTGGTTTTTTCAAATTACAAGACAATGAGCATCTAAAACAGCAGCAACAGAGGTACAGCACTAGCCCACTAAAGACCAAGTCCTGCAAACCTTTAATATTTTTTCAGTAAAATCATAAAATTTTTAATTAGGTAAGGAAGCAGGTTATGGTGTTTCATCAGATTAGTTATACTCACCGAATATTTAACTTCTAAGTATTCAGATTTTGCTGGAACATCCGGGATCTCAAAAGCATAATATTTTTCCACTTTCTATATAAAACAAAGATATTATTTTTTCAGTATCTCCCAACTGAATATTCATTCTGTCCAACTGGAAAGCTAATAATGCAGCCAGCCAAAACATACATCTCAAATATCATGGGCTTGATCATACGTTACCAATTCTGCAACTCATTATAACCATGTAAAGACAGTAAGAGTGTTTTTGTACCTGTATTTAATTTTCTTTAGGTTTTCTTACCATGAAGACCTTTTACAGAATTGACTTACAAGCATACTATCCACTACAAAGCAAAAAACACACAAGCTTGATAGCTAAAGGAACTCAGAAACATTGTGTAAATTCACAGGCTTCAGACATATTCCTGAGAATTGGTGTTTGCAGACCACCACAAAAAATCACAAAATTGCTGAGATGGAAAGACATCTCCAGAGATTTTCTAGTCCAGCTGCCTGCCCAGAGCCGGGTCAATTAGAGCGGGTTCCTCAGGGCCCTCTCCAGTTAGGTTTTGACTGTCACCAAGGATGGAGACTCCACAGCCTCTCTGGACAAGCTGGGTCAGTGCCTGACCTCCCTTACAATAAGAAAGTGGTTTATGTTCTGATAAATTTCATTTGTTTCAAATGGTACCTATTGCTCTTGTCCTCCACTGGGAACCAATGAGAAGGGTCTGCCGCAGTTGTCTTTACTCCTTCCCATCAGATGTTTATACACAATGATAAGATTAGCACCACCAATCCCTCACCCCAAAAGTTCTCTTCTCAAAGCTGAGCAGTCCCAGGTCCCAAGTCTCTCAGCCTCTCCTCACATGACAGGTTCCCCAGGCCCTGCAATTATGTTCCTGGTCCTGTGCTGGAATTGCTCCAGTACATGCACATCCTTCTCGTACCAGGTTGCTCAGCTGAACAC
This sequence comes from Numenius arquata, assembly GCF_964106895.1. Classification (NCBI taxonomy): domain Eukaryota; kingdom Metazoa; phylum Chordata; class Aves; order Charadriiformes; family Scolopacidae; genus Numenius; species Numenius arquata. Next base: position 53,727,445 of record NC_133576.1, read on the forward strand.
AGCACTCCACGTGTCTCACCAGGGCTGCGTAAAGGGGGAAAGACCACCTCCCTCAAGCCTGCCTCATGCAGCCCAGGGTGCCCATGGCCAACTTTGCCACAAGGGTACATTGTTGGCTCTTGGCCAACTTTACAAATACCAGGATGACGAGGCCCTTTTCTTCAAAGCTGCTTTCCAGCCAGCAGCCACCAGCATCTGAGCAACTGCCTGAGGCTATTCCAGTCCTGGTGCACGACTTACTATTTCCCCTTTTTGAACTCCACGAGATTCCTGTAGGCCATGAGATATCTCCAGCCTGTTGAGGTTCCTTTGAACAGCAGCACATCCATCTGGTGTTATCAGCCACTCCTCCTGCTTTCGTACTGTCTGCAGACTTACTGAGTATGTGCTCTGCGTCATCATCCAAGTCATTAACACAGACACTAAGCAGGATTGGACCCAGTATTGACGTCTGGGGCAGGCCACCAGGGACTGGCCTCCAGATGGATTTAGGGCTGCTGATCACAACACCGAACCCAGCAGTGCAGCTGGTTTTCAGCCCACGTCGCTGCCCGCTTACTTAGCCCATACTTCATCAGTTTGCCTTTGAGGATGCTATGGGAGGCAGTGTTGAAAGCCTTACTAACGTCAAGATATCAACAGCCACTGCTCTCTCCCCTTGTCCACCAACCCAGTCATCTCTTCATAGAAAGCTACCAGCTTGGTGAAGCACGACTTCCCCTTTGTAAATCTGCTGAACGCTCCCCAGAACCTTCGTGTGCTTTGCATCCAGAAAACAGTTGTCACAATTAGTTGCTCCACCACCCTTTCCCAGGGCCTAAGGTGAGCCTTTAGTCCCCTGGAATCTCCTCCCCCTAGCCCATTATGAGGATAGCTTTGACATTTGCTTGCTTCCAGTACTTAGGAACCTCCTCTGATCAACATAACCTTTTTAAAGATAATCAAGTGTGGCCTCGCAATGATATTGGCCACCTCGCCATACACTCATGGGTGCATCCCATCAGGTCCCATGCATCCCATCATGTGTCCATGATCCCAGTGAGATTGTAGCCCTATAACTGCACACAGTTCTTCATTTTATACTGCACTCTTTAGCATACCAGCTCTTCAGAGAAGCACCCAAGAGAGCTGATTTCCCAGCCATCTGCCAGCTGTTTACTTTATTACATGCTTAGAACAGAATCATTTCTATGACAGTATTGTATTTTTCGAGTGACTTGGGTTTTACTAGAAAGTAGTCAAGTTTGTTTACACACCTCTGACAAAGATAGTTAAAGCAGTCTGAAGTTCAGTACAAATTTACTGAAAATTAAGTATCACTTCTGCTTTCTTCAAGAACAATAATGATTTTCAACAACATGCACAGCTTGTCAGTTTCTAAGAATAATCACCTTCATTTTCCAAATAATTACAATATCCTGTGCAACAATGTTATGGTACCTACTGAAATGCCATGTTCCACCCCCTATTATGTATGCTCTGCCCTGTAATACTTCATAAACCTGTTATACATTATTACATATGATACGACTGTTATATATTATTGTTGTTATGTTATGCCGTAACTATGCTAGAACATTATTCTCACTACAAGAATTCCTAGAGGCCCCTTATTAAAATTAAATTTAAAAGCATATTTTCACTGGAGCACATTATACACAGAGTCAGCATAATCTACTACAAGGGTAAATTTAATAAGAAAAAACAAAGTCACCATAAATGGGAATAAAATTTAGAAACAAACAAAATATATGCACAGTTAGGTAGACCTGAAGTTATCTAGTTTTACGGTTGGGCGGGTGGGGGTTTTTTTCCTTATTAATATCATCAGCAAGAGCTCTCTCAGAGCACTACGATGAGCTGTTAAGCATGCTATTTCTTGTAATGCTGCAGTTTTAAGGCTGCAAAGCCCAGTAGCAGAGGAGAGGGCCCTCTGCTATAAACAGGAAGAAGGCAAATCCAGAAACAAGTATGGCATCAACAGCTACATGAAAGCGGAAAAGAGTAATATAACTTGGTAGAGGAGCACCGCTACGAAGTCAGAAAAGCATTACAAATCAGCACGCAAACGTAGATCTGAACTGCTGAGCCAATACAGCACCCCACATGAGCAGCACATCATAGCTGTAACATAACAGATGGCAACGCACTGCTTTTAGCACGTATTACTGGTGACCCCCCCTCCTTTTTTTTTTTTTTTTTTTTTTTCCAATTTAAAAAACCCTCTCAGGCTTCAAACAAGTTCTTGTTGCAAACGCAAGCTGAACATAGTGTAAAAATAGTATGCTGCAGTGATTCATCTGCGTTATTCCACAGAGCTCAGCTCAATTACACGAGCAGTATGGTCATAACTGCAGTGAATGAATGCTTTGCTGCAGAGTAATCTGCCCTTCAAGTGGCCCTTCAGAGAGCAGAAATGAGCAGCAGTGATTAGCTGCTAAGTTCCTAAGTGGAGTAAGGCTGCTTTCAAATTGATTTGTGAAGACTTGCTAACTTGGCAGCAGTGCAACCCATTGAAGCTACAATTAGCAGCAGGTGCGGGAGGAAATGATACGGCTTAAGTGTATCTGTGCGCAGGGACCAAAGTTTGGTGCAGGCAAGGCCAAGATGCACCCGCGCACACGCACAGGGAACAACTCGTCTCAGTGCATAAACACTGGCTTCTCTCTGCATCACTACAAAACCGGGTATTATGAATAAAAGAACTTTGGGTGCATGGCAGGTATGCTAGTAACCTTTCTGATTTCCAGATAATGGTAGAAGAATAAGAGACTTTGTGTTACTCTGACCGCATTGCTCGCAAGTACTTTGCTCACAAATGCTCTGCTCACCTGAGCAATATTGCCATTTAAATGCAATAGAAATTTTTTTAAATCTTTTAAAAAAAATCTTTCAAAACATCAACCCTTAACACCACAGTAGTGGAACACTGGCTGCATGTTACAGTACAGCAGGGGTTTTCCAAAACATATTAGCTCTTAAGTCCATACAGTCCCAACTGTGTGAAGATCACTCTTTTGGAGCAATCACTACGCTGAGTGCCACCACCATTTCAATTCGAGAGCCCTGCACACCCCCACGGGAACACAGATGCAAGGACTGGAGAACACCACAACATCTCTGGTGGTACAACTGCAATAAAAAGCAAGATGATGACTCCTTATGAAAAACAGATTAATAAAGTATATAACCAGGCAAACTGAGATCTCTCGGAGAGCAACAAAAGAAAAGGACGGTGCAGTAATGGGACAACCCCACTACTTCCACAATTATCTTGCAGGCATCAAAAGGATCCCCTGCTGCAGAGATGTAAGCCTGGCCAGATTTGGTACCACTTATTCAGTGAATTCTGTGTTAAGCTAGAACAGACGAGTTACTATAATACCCTCCTTGAATAGTCCTCCAAAGGCCCCACCAACAGCCCTGCTCCCCAATCCTACCTTTTCCTTATCCCACACGCTACTAGCACCATATCTTCTCTGCTAGCTCCAGTTCTCATTAAACAATTAACTTTCCAGGAGGCAATAACTATCAAAATCAGCAGAAAATCATGCCAGCAAAATAAAGGTGGATAGCCTTTGCCATGTTAGTAAAATTCAGTTTACTGAAGAGTCTGATTAATTAAAAAAAAAAAATTTGAATTCCTACTGTTTAGAAACACTTCTGGTAGGTTATTCCAGAGCTTCTCTGCACTCTCAACTATTCTGCCTAATTTATTCATGAATTAAAATTTATAATTTTGTTCTTTTGCTAAAACTGTCCTTTAAATAGCTTTCTTGCTGCTCATCCCCTTTTAATGTTTTCAGAGAGCAAAAAGGTTTTATCGTTATTATTCACTTTACTAGGCTAAAAAAAAATTAAAGCTCTTTCATAGTTATCTCTGGTACAACTGATTCTCCTTTTGTCTCTCCTGGTTTCAGATGGGATAGAGTTAATTTTCTTCCTAGTAGCTGCTGTGTTTTGGATTTAGTATGAGAATAACACATACTGTTTTAGTTGTTGCTAAGTAATGCTTATATTAAGTCAAGGACTTCTTCAGCTTCCCATAGAAGCTGAGAGGGACCATAGACAGGACAAGCTGGCCAAAGGAATATTCCGTACCATGGACATGACAGTCAGTACATAAATGGGGGTTGGCCGAGGGGCAGGAATCCACGACCGCTGCTTGGGACAGGCTGGGCAACCAATCATCGGATGGTGAGCAACTGTACTGCATCACTCATTTTGTATTTTTTTTAATCATTATTATTATTTTCTCTTCTGTTATTACTCTATTAAACTGTCTTTATCTCAACCCATGAGTTGTTTGTTTTTTACCTTTTTCTCCCTCTTCTCCCTATCCTACCGGGTGGGGAGAGGAGTGAACGGCTGTGAGGTCCTAGATGCTGGCTGGGTTTAAACCATGACAGTCTCACCCTTCTAATTACCACCTTTTGTACCTGTTGTCACTTGAATTAGTCTCTCCTCACCAGGGTGGTCAAGTGTTAAAATATTCTAAGATCTGAACAGTGCCTTTGTGCTGCTACTTTCCTATTCCTGCTAGGGATCACTCCTGTGTTACACCCAAGGACCCCAGATGCACTGCAGTCATGTCTCCAGACAACACAGCTGGGTCTTTCACCCCAAGTTTTGTGTAAACTCAGTAAAACTTTGATCAGCTCTGAACTAACATCAGAAACAACAGTTCAAATACTTCCTGCATATGGTTTACCTTGATTTTTTAAAAGCTATGTTTGAAGACTAAACTATATTACTCCATTACTTCACTCACACTATTCTTCCTTAGCAGGCCATGGGACAAGTGGAAGTTTCCTAAGATTCTGTTAGCAGATCCACATCTTTTCAAAGATCTTTTTCTCCCCCTCCTTCCATTTCAGGAATACAAGTGTTTGTATCATTCTTTTAATGAAGAATTGAAGTACCCCAAGTTTTCTCCCTCATTCCTGAAAGGGTCTTTGAACAGTGAGCCATTACAAACTTGGTTTTTATCTGTTGTTACCTTTCTGATCCCCATACAAAACAACTAAGTTATTATCACAGATATACAAGAGAAATAACACTAAAACTGAAAAAAGCTAAACTTGCATCAGAATTTTGTCAGAGAAAATAAGCTAGAATAAAAAAATAACAATAAAGTTTTACAAAGTTCTAATGAATCGTGCATTTTCCCTGAATGATGTAAAGAATGGTACATGTTGTTAAAAAGACGTTATTTCTTGCACGAATTTGCCATCTGAGAAACACCGCTCACAGTTTCACTTTAACAACTTAAACTTTCTGAAGTACTCTGGCTTTGAATTAGCTGGCCACCTGAGGGTCTTTCCAACCTGAATTACCATATGAACTTTTTTTTATTTTCCCTCATTTACATATTGTTAAATTCCATTCTTCCTGCATTTTTACTTGCCATCCCATTTCCTGATCAACTGTTCAGGAATGAATCCTATAAGCCACTAGATTGCCAGCGAAAAGTTACAACTAATTATACCACCCAGTAATTACAATGAAAGCCAGCTTTGCCAGACTAATGCCACTTTACTTCAAGAAACGGAAAAGTTTCAGAGAGCTTCGCTTTGAACAAATCTTTTGCTCTAACTTGCATGTCGGCCACCTTTCCCCACACAAACTTCCCACCTCTGCCTCACCCTGCCAAAAGACAAACGCTCTATGTAAACGAACAAGAAAGATTTCTCACACTAGCAAACTAAATCAGTCCAAACCTGCAACCCTATCAGCAGCATCAGCTCTTTTCCTGCAGACTTAAGACAACTTTTATATTACTGTATGTGCAAATTTTCCATTACACAAATTTTGTTTTTCCAATGTTCTTTTAAGGATTTGTTGAGCAAACAGAACACAGCAAAATAACACTGTAAGACTATTGCCCATAACTGTAAGACCAAAATGGCATGTTTCAATACTGTATGACAGTCCTCACAACTTGTTACCTTCTGTATAAATACACTATGACAATCCATGCTCCGAACAGCATGGATCTAAAAAGATATTCTGCAAGGGTAAGAAGAAGGATGAGACACACCAAGAGATAAAGTTCAATAAGACACCTGGTCAAATGCAAAGACAGTCTAATCCCAGTGTACTGACCTATCTGCTGGACAACACAATCTTTCATTTTAAGCTTTGACACCATGAGCTGATACCCAGGCTTTAGGTATCAGAACTTCTATCTGTTCTGTATTCTCAAAAATAGCTCAGCAAGCAAGACAGACAGTCCGGCATTCAATCCAGCTTCAAAGAAGCTAATGAATGACTATTTTCAAAAACAATACGCTTAAACTTCTAGTGGAACAGTCATACTGCAGATTTACTCTTCTTAAAGGAGTATGGATATTTGGGAAGACACTGGAATGACTTTTACAAGCAGGTACACTTTTATACAAGTCAGGAGTCACATATTTGCATTTCAGCATAACCTCCCCCACTGGACAGTGTTTCAACAGACTTCCTACCTTACAAACCAGAACAACAGAAAATAACCAAATAGGAGGCTTGTAGACAAACCTTAGATTTGAACTTCATGATCTTATACTTTGGTGAAATGCAGTCGTTGAATTCCTTGAAAACACTCATTATAGTTACTGGAGTCTCTGTCTCTTTTCCAGTGGATAGGTCGATTTCCTCAAAAACAGAAGTCAGGTTTTACCAATTAACAAAAAATGCCAGCAGACATGACCAATAAGTTGAATTTTGTTTTGCTGTTATGAATCATGTATCTCTTCTTTAAGGGAAAACTACAATGCAATCCCCCACGAAAACCCAAATTTAAAAACTATTACTTGAAACAGAGTGTTTAAAAAGCACTGTTTCCTATATTTCAAGACAACTTTATTTTCTAAGCATCAAGTCTAAAGGTAACAATTTGTTTGCAGTTGATAGTTAGGCGCAGGGGAAAGCAGCAACGCTTTATTCTGCATCTCAGGTGACACGCCGTGTATATGTTGTACTTAACTTCACCACCTACTAGACAACACTGGCTTCAACAGTTCCCATAAACACACTACTAGAACTCATAACCTGCCATAGCAGAATGAAAGGTACTTACGTTTGACACGCTTAAAAGACATACTTACTGTTTCACGTGGCAGTAGATAAACTGCTCTCTCAATATTTTTCACTGTGACACAACAGCTGACATAGGTGTTTGCAGATTCAATCCAAACTTTGCCAAACAAAAATACCACACCTAAGGAAAAAGGGAAGAGCAAAGAATTCAATATGCAATTCTTTGATTAATCATTCTTAAAGTTGCTTAAAGCAGCTTATATTGTATTCTTGCACAGAAACACAATCATTTCTGGGTCAGATCCTTGAACAACAAATCTTTCCAAATGTATCAGCACATTCTAAATCATTTTAAATACCAGCTTTACGAATGGATACCAGTATAGTCCTTCATGACCCCACCTCCATCACTATAGTAACAATACCTTAACATGTGAAATTCAAAATGGCATCACACAGCCAGTCTTGGAATTCTGTTCTGATATTTCATTTCTACCTACATTAGTTTGATAATTCAAACTAATGAGGAGAGGGAGGAAGGAGAGAGAAGTCAGTGAAAGCTGAAGATAATCAGAATGCCTGTGCTGTCAATCACTCCTGAAACGTGTCATCTACAATTTTTTATTCTTCAGCTAGACCAGTACAATTAACCCATTTTTCCTCCACTTTAGTACCGTGAGATCAATACTCTACTACTAATAATACATTCTGAAAACAACTAGAAGCTGATTGACTGTAGAAAGTTTTCAACTGGCTATTTGTAACAACTGATGACACCGAAAGATGTATGACATAGGAAGAAACTCTGGATGCTAAGACAGCAGTTGTGAACAAGATAGACATTCAGAAAGCCTATATACAGCAGGACTACTGCAACTGACTCTTCACTGTGGACCACGTCATTATTGTACATGCACATCTCTGAGCCATGGAGAACGTGGCATCAGCACAAAATGCTGCAAAATACTAATCAAGTGATGTTAAACTTTGAAATAACATAGAACAAGGCTAGCTGACTTTCACGTACAGTTTGTGAATAACAAGTAAAATAAACTTCCAAGTACAACTCAAAAACCCAGCCTCACCTGAGTTCTCTTCAAACTCCAAATAATTTGGAATTTGATTACATGAAAGACAGTCTCCCTACAGTACACTACTGTTAATGAAATCAGAAATAATCAGAGCTGAGACTGTAAGGAAGATTTTGAAACCTGCATTTCTCCTTGGTCTGACAATGCACAAACAAGTCCTTGGTTAAGAGTTATAACTCATCTTTGCCACGCGATCTCTTAGACATGAAGGCACCTTTCTGACTCCATTAGATCAAAGATAAATCAGTGAGGATGCACTAAGATGGATGACAGAGTTAGAGTGACAGGCTAAGAAAAATCATTTCTTGAGTGCTTGGAATAGATGTGAACAAGACTACTTTTGTCAAGGACAGAGAAGAGAATGCTGCGGTTTTGAAGATGATGAGAGCAAGGAAACAAGCTTTAGCTGCACAAAGTATCTTAGAGATTTTAATACAGAGGCAATCTTCAAGATTTAGACAGTTTGAATAAAGGGATCTAGAAAGAGCGCAAATTACAGATCTAAGTGACACGATGAAGTTCTTGTCCCTAGCAATCTTTCCTTTTTAAAGGGATAAAAAAACTCAGATAGGTTTGTATCATACACAAAGATGAAACTACGGGAGAGACCACAAAACAGGAGTTGGTCACTTGAACAACTGGCAATATTAAGAGGATGGAGAAGTTAACATGTCAGAGGCTTATGTATAAGCAGATGAGGTAGAAAAAAAGGATACATGAGCCAGTCAAAGATCATGTAAAAGGCTGCCTGGATTGCAAAGACAAACTTCAATCAACTCTAACATGGACAAATAAGTGGAATTAATCCCCAGATTTCACAGAATCAAAGTAATTTAGGATGGAAGGAACCTTTGGAGGTCATCTAGTCCAACACCCCCCCCACATCATTCTTCCAACATGCACACAATGAAAGCAGGGCTTCAAAGAGTTCTCAGAGACATTTCATATGTAAAACCAAGAAATGAGAGAACAGATATCAGGATCTACTCCCTGGAAGTCTGATTATGGAAAGAAGAAAGAAAAAATAGGAGTAAAGGTTATAAAATACAGTCTGTGAAAAGAAAAATCGTGTTACCCACAAACCAAAAGGCAAGCAAAGTCAAGAGATAGGGAAAATGTCTTGCAGGCGGGAAAGAAAGGGCAATTTTTATTTGTTATTTCTTTAAAATGTTAATAGGATCACAATTCTCAAGTTCTCTGCCTAAGATAGTAAAGGGAGTTATGAAAAGTAAGCCTCCAAAAAATCATTACGTTTGAAAGAGTCCTGTGATTATGCTATAGTATTTACTCTCCAGGCAATGCATTTAACATCACAGCAAATGAGGCATAAACAAAGATCATGAACACGTTAAACAAAAAGCAGTATCAAAATTTTCCCTTCTACACTACTAATTGAAAACAGGTGCAGCCTTTATTATTCAATCCTGAAAAAGTCATAATGAGAAAAGAACACTCCTTGCATGCGAGGAACAGAAATCCTTTCATAATTATGTTCCATTCAGCAACCACTGACTTAGAAGACAAAAAAAAAGAAAAAGAACAATAGTGGGGTCTTTAAAAGTAGCAATTTTATATTAGAGCCATTGATTTCATCAAGATATCTATGATTATTACCACTCCCATCACCAAGCTGTTCAGCCCAGCACAGTCTCATATTTAAGTTTGGCATCCCAACTCACAACAAAAGGTGTAAAAGAGAAATCTATCTGACTCAATGCTTACAGCATCAACCCAAAAAACCTTCAACAACATATGGAAGAACCTCCCGGTAAACCTACATGAAGCACAAATTAGAAAACCAAGATCCTAAAGCTGCTGATGAAATGAGAGGACGGATGGGAAGTGCTTAGAATAGATGTGAATACGACTTCTTTTGTTAGGGTTGAGATTAGAATGCTGCAGTTTTGAAGACGATGAGAGCCAGGATTCGCACTTCAACCGCACAAAGAACCTTAGAGATGTTAATACAGAGACAGTCTTCAAGATTTAGTTTGAGTAAAGGATCTAGACAGAGCTTTTATTTTTTCAGGCCAGCTTCCCTCCTTGATAGGTATACTTTTCCTTCGTATAAAATCATGCAACTGCTATTGTACAGACTTTCTAACAACCCACCAGAATTTTAAGTTACATGTCCAGAAACAAGGAGAAAGCACGCTCAACTGTTGTACCACTGAGTAAAAAATTAACAATAAAACCCCATGCACTTCAGCTGATAAGAAGGCCAATGGGTCACCAACATTGAGAAGTGCTAGTAGCTCCTTTTGTACCTCCCTACTATTTATACTAGACCAAGAGACACCATTCTTTCTTTGCCCCATCATAGTGCCCCGCACTGAGTGCCAGGCATGGAAAAACAAGAGATCAACGTACAAGTTATAAAGCACAGAGAGACAGGGTATCTCGACATAGTTTAGGCAACTCTGAAAATCCCAGTTATGTAAAAAGAATCAGAATGGCATCTTCTGCCTTTAACTGAATAGTTACCTGGCTGGCTGTACTGATCTTCATAAGCATCCAGCCAATAAAATCTTAAGACTTGATCATCATTTTCCCCATTCACAAGTGGAAGGAGATTGGGGTCCAGCTGAACTTCGGCCACTCCTACATCAGCTTCGTCCTCATCAATTCTGTCCCAACATGAGATATCTGGGAGAGAACAACTTCTGCAGGTTTTGCAGAAGAAAAAAGAAACAAGAAGTAAAATTGTGCCTCTGCTATAACCACCACTGCTTCACTTCATTTCAGCCCTATATTCTCAGGCCTTTTATTGCTCTTTCCAGCACTGTGTAACATTCCCAACAGCTGCATTTCCTCAGATTTTTTCTGAAAAGAAGGGTGGAGTGACAAAGAAAGAAACCCACGAACAAGTATGGTTCTCAGTACACAACACATAGGCTTTAGAAGTCATTCACCTGGCATTTCAGCCTCCATCATTCACGCCTTTACGTAACAAATACGTCCATCCATCTGTACAAGCTGCTTAGTGGGAACAACAGATTATTTCAACAAAATCACCTTTTCAGTCATTAAATGTTTAAGTCTATTTAATCATTAAAATGTTTTACAGTTTAAAGGTATGGAAACATATTATTCAAGATTCTTCCAAACAGTAAAAAAAAACAATGGGAAAACCCCTCCTTTTTTCATCTTTCCAAAGACATATCTGTTCACCATGTGAAATTACTTCTAGCAACAATACTGTTAACTGCAATTAACATTATGAAATACCTTCATGGTTGCTTAGAACAAGCATTGTTAGAAATTCCTCATCTTTGCTTATTGTCAGCAAAATTCATTGTTCAACACCCACACTGAGACACCTCAATGTACTGAAATACATGTTATGTTGTCATGTACTAAATCCCAAGAACGTCAAGTATTTTCAATTAAGTAGCTATCAGCATGTTCAACATTACTATTTTTAACATCACTACAAAAATAAAACAACATTGCATAGCATTATCATCATTCTGTCTGTATCACAATTATCCCATTGGCAAAGACAAACATAAAGATAAATCTAAGCCTTACTGGTGGAAGGAAAAAAAAAAAAAAAAGAAAAAGAGATTCTTACAAGACAGATGTCTCTTTCTTCTCCGATTCCAGCTGCTCTGTCTCTTTCTTTTCAATTTCCTTGTCTCTCTTCAAGCTTTCAGCTGTCTCAGGTATAGTTTCCACATGCTCTGCTTCCATAGGTTCATCAAAGTCCTCCTCATCAAAATCCATCATTCCCTGATCATCATCTGGAAGTGTTGCACATAGAACTAAGGGCTTGAGTCATTAAAATTACACACTGTATACTACAACAGTATGCACAGATAGCACACTATATGCATTAATGTAACGACAGTATTAATATACAAACAAAACATCACATTTAAGTTAAGTATCTAACTAGTATAAACTAAGAAGTGTTTTAACACTAGCATGCTATATTTAAAGACTTCCCAGAACTCGGTTTTGATTTCTTTTTGATACCTTCAACAGCTTTCTCTTCTACTGTCTTCACTATTCCCCCATTTTCTGTAGCTTTTTGCACATACTCGGTATCCTCATTTTCAGAGACTATGACAGATTTTGCTGTGTAATTGGGACGTTTAGGATGAAATGAAGCTGGAGAAAGAGCTTCCTTTCTGAGATGAGAAGGAGCTTTCTTTGATATAGGTGTGATTACCTGAAAGACATTTTAGCCATGAGTTAAAAAGATTCTCTAAAGAGCAAAAAAAAAAGGAGAAAAAAAAGAAATCTAGCACTCAGTATTTGCAGAACCAGTAACCAGGGCTAGAGGAAAAGCTCCATGTATTTTGCAGCACGATAACTAAAACTCCTCAAAAGTAAACTTTAAATTCTATAGTATCATTTATGCTGTAATGCATTTCTACTATAATTTTAAAAAACAGTTTACAACAGGCCATGGTTGACATTTAATTAAGTTTGTGGTTACTTTCACTATTTTTCTCACATAGCACTACTCCATTCCTAAATTAAAGCCTCTGTGTCAACTGAGTATGTGACAATATACTCCAGGCAGGGGCAGAGCCTGGAACACCGGGGGAAGGCCCATACAGCAGTTCACACCTGTTCATATCAGTAATGAGTTCAAGACGTCTACAGGACTCCAAAGGTCTAGAGAGCAGAGCGTGTCTCCATTGTATTTCTTCATGCTACAGACATGACAGGAAGAGTGAGGAAAACAAAGCACATTCCAGCGTGCTCTGCAAGTGTAAACTCTGAGGCAACAAGCACAGTTGGTTTTTCAAACTGGATACCACTCTGGCCACAGCTACAGAACCCCTTCTTATGGAAGATGAGTATGAAGTGGCCTCCACGATGAACAACAGGTCTCTGCATCTGCAGGCCCTTAACCTGCAGCAAGGTCCAAAACCTTTATCTTTGAGGAAAGCTGTTATTTACACACTTAGAATTTAGAGTTGCACACAATCATTTCTAGAATTTTAATCTCAGTTCACTTACTTCTGCTACGGCCAGCAACAAACAGCCCTTCGCTCACCTTCAACAGAAAGCAAACTTCACCAACAATTTTTTGCTAGCTCAGTCAAATGAATTTATTCATACTTCTATCTCTGCTCGTCTCCTGAAGTAGAAAGCATCACTGCCATTTTGCTTTTTATGCCCATTTACCTTCTAAGGTTGCACTCTTCATCCTCTTCATCTGTTTCATTGTCTAAAATCCCCAACCTCTCCTCCTAGGACCACAGAAGCTATCTCCTGAACAGCCTGCCTGGGAATTAATTTCCTCCTCAATGTTTCTATAAAAGTGACCACTGTTTTGCACCATAAAGGCAAAGATCCTCTCTTACTATACCTCCCCCTTTTTTCTTTTTCAATTACTTCTAGGCTCCAACACAACTGTTGAAATGAGTGCCACTGGTGATTATTTTCAGCGTAAGAGTTGATCTGACTACTGCACAAGGTTTCACAAGCCAGACTTATCTACCATACTCCATTTGCCCTCTACAGACTCTTACCAAATACCTCATTGTATTTCCAGCTATAAAGTCCTTCTCATTTACCAGAACTCTTAACAAAAAGCTGGCCTTCCATCCTTAGCAGCCCGTCCCTCCTTTCACTCCAAAATCTTCCACTAGGGTAAACTTCTATCCATAGCTTCCATTTTCCATTTGCTTTCCATTTCTGCAGATGAGGGTTTTATCCTTTTCCACACCCACAAATACTCTTTCTTCTGCTTATTTCACTTCCCATCATCCTTTCCTTGCCACAAGGATCTTTTCTACTCTCAGGAAAAAAGAGACAAAGTAGAAGCTCATCTTCATGTGATGCACCTAACATTATAAAAACAGTTTGACCTGTCAAATGTAAGAACTGTATACTACTACTATACCAAAGATACAGAAAGAGTTGTTTTCTGTTTATCTATTAACATGGAAGGGAAAGACGAAAATGCATGAAGTTACATAGTAACGTTGCTAAGGAAGCTAATGAGAAGGGTAATTTCTATAAGCAGAAATAAGACAACCGTACTGAAATCAACCAAAATACAGATCAATTCATATTGATGAGAATTTCTTCGATTTTTTTCCTTTACCTTAGGAGTTTGGGACTGCACTGAGAAAGGATTCAGTGGTACTCCAGCAGATCTTTTCCTTTTCAGCATTATAACTGGTGGCGGACTTATCTGAACAGTCTGAATATTGAAAGAAAAGAGAAAGTCACAAAAAGAAGAGGTGTCATTTGGTGTTTTCTTTGTCCTTGGTTAGTAACATTTTCCATCAAAGAGAAAGATGGCCACAAGTATTTCTCATTTGCCAAGAAAACACAACTCCTGATATACAACTCAGCCACATAAAAAGTTATCTGAGCAATCAGCCCATGAAGACAGACACCAGATTTTTTGCTAAAGTTTGAAAGAAAAATAGTCATCAATAAATGAAACGTTTTACAAACAGTGGGCATTTCAACAGTTAATCATGCCTTTAATTCACAAGTATCAGACTAACTGGTGTGATGTTCTTCATGTCTGCTGAAACAGCAGTACTGAGCACACATACCTTAAGAAAGGCAGAAGTGCTCTTTCAGCACTGTTGCTCTAGAGGAAAACCCATTTTAACTTATTTACATGTGCAGATATTTTACCCTCAGCCTTATCAACAGCCAGTAACAAAAGAAATTTTAGAAAACGAACAATAAAGCCAAAAAACCAATAGTGAGCTACTATTTAAGTAAATGGAAGCCATAGTGTAAATACTAGCATTATTTCCCCTAACCAATACTCCACAAAATTTGACAACATTAAAATGCATTTGCTTAATGATTTGATGGGTTTTGATAGCCTAAGATACTATAACATTCTGTCAGATGTCATAGGGAGGAGTAAAATAGTAAGCAAGAAAAACCAATAGAACAACTTTACATTGGAACATCTACACCCCTCTTACTGCTCTGTAAAAACACTATGCTTACTATGATACAACATATTTCAATCCAGTATCTCACCACAGCAGCAGTTTCATGGTTTGCCCATGACCAATCCTTTCACTTCTAAGAAATCCTGCTAAGGGGCATTAACTCATTGAAAAGTCATTAATGACGAGGAACAGCCTCCTTTGAGACAGCCCAACCCTGCTACAGCAGCCATCCCGCACTCCTGACTCGGAGGAAGCATTCATCTGGTTCTCTGTAGCAAACTACAGAAAGCAGGAGGCGGCAGACAGAAGTTCAGGCTACGTCATCTGCTGAAACAGTCCTCCCTCAGCTCCTCTCGTGAACCCAAACACAGCAGATGGAAACATTCTAAAGCATACTGGCTGGAGCACGGTGACAACATGTATATGGTATAGATTATTCAGATGCAGGTAAGTCCTGTTTCACTCCAAGCTGACTAAAACCTGGAAGGCTGCATTAGCACAGGCTCTACATCACATTAACATAAACCCGTCTTTAATCAGGACATAGTACTTTTGGCTTATCAAACCAATACAGTCACGCAGCTTCTGCATGGTGGAGACGACAGGTAGACTGCATACATATGTGGAATATACCAAGCAGATGTGCTATGGAAGAAATCAATCTTAGATGGTCTAGTTCCCAGGAAGAACTTTATTTTCTTGATACATTCTGCAGCAATAAAAGTGAATGGATTAAGGTGTTTCAATCAGATTTTATTAATATACTTACTTCAGCATTAAGATCTTGAAGAATATCCCCTAGTAAATCATCCTTTGACAAGTCCACAGTTTTCTGTAAGATAACAGATTAGCCAAACAGCTCTTAGTTATATGTGCAAACCCAATCAGGAGACCAGCAGCAAATGACTAAAGGCTTTCTACAAAGCACGCACACATTTTCAGGAATGCTCCATACACAAGAGACTGTAACAGGAGTTTATGTCTTGCTAGACACAAGAAACTGAAACAAGCCACTGCTTTACTCTACTCCCACTAACCGCAAACAAGTTAGAAATCTTTAAATTCAAATATGGAAAAACTTACATCTGTGTTTTTCTTCCCAGCACTGGCTATAAACATAGACTTAATTGTGTTTGGCTTTGACACCACAGATTTTTTCACGTTCTTTTTATCAACCGTAGATGTTCTGCCACCTTTTCCTACAGAAAAATATAAAATTGTGAATTCTACATCAGAAAAACTCAATGTTTAAGGGTTTAGTTATTAGCAGGAATAGGTAACTGAGGTAGTCTACCTCTTCCACCTTTACAATGCTGGCTGAAATGAAGCCTAATCAACTTTAATTTGCTGCCAGCTTTGCAACAGCTGTCATGCACACATACAAAAAACAAAGCCCTATCAGCACCCTATCTTTCCTAGTCACATCAGAGATTTTTTTTGCATACTCAACTTTGCATACTGAACTTTGCATACTCAAGTTCATACTCCAGAAAAAAGCTCAAGATACTTTACATGGAAGCATCTTCAGAAAAAAATCCTAGTGTCCAGGAGTTTGTCACTGGGCTTGGATTCTCAACAACAGACTCAATTTCTCAGTTTGCCAACAACTTCTATGAAGTTGGCAAAATCATTTGATCCCAGATCTTTAAAAGCATGCAAGTATTTTAGCGGCAAGACAGACCACACATCCTTCAGATACTTTCAGGCTTTGGAAACCAAGATCATTCCCAGGTGCGTTTGTTCTAGAGGCACATATGTATCCCACAGAAGACTGTTAAGCAAAATTGCCCCAGTAATGCTGAAGTAGTTAGCAGTGATTTGGCCTCAATTTGTGGACCTCTGTCCTTCGCATCACAGGGGCTAAACAAAATCCACAGTCACAAGCATAGAACTACAGAGCTTCAAGTAGCATGTCATTCGGCCATATTCGCCACATACTGATGCCAAGAAGTTGCTTGTTCTAGGCACCTTTTAAAAGCCATTGGAAGACTTTCTACAGTAGTCGTTTTCAACCTACCTTTCTTATTAGAACCAAGAGCATCATCATCTAGATCTTCATCAAAGATTTCCCTTCCATCTTCTACATAACCTATCCCATCTGTAGAAGAACAAATCGTTAAAAATCTATGTTTTAAATTCTGTCTTCTGACATTTCCAAATATATTCATAATCCAAAGGTTTACATATTTAAAATTTTTTCCCTTTAATATAGAGCAAAAGTTATAAATACAAAAGTATGAAAAACTTCAGCACTCAGGTTTATCTTTTATTAGACTAAATATAGTATTAAGTGTTTAATTGGAAATTATCGATTATAGTACTTCTTTTTAAAGTTATATCAATGTTAACTGAAAATAAAATTTCAAAACCAGTTCTTAATGGAAAAATATTTTCATTACCATCGTAATACACTACTACGAGAACAACGCAAAAGATTCATTTCCATATAAACACTTAAATTTTTCTTGTGTCCTAAAACAATTTGTAAGAAGGTACTAACTACAACTTATCTCAAGTCATGAACATTATGAAGCCCAACTGGGTTACAACACTACAACCAAAATAACTTTCCAAATGAATCTTAACTTACCATCATCGACAATCCAGTCATCATCCTGACGTTCTCTGACCATCTTGGAGTATTCTTCCTCATCTATTTCATCATAAACACTTGTGAACTCCTCAACCTACAGTTAAGGTATGATGAAGATTAACGGTTCCCGTACCACTGTATTTTAATATAGGTCACTAGTAAGAATATCAAGTTCCCAAGAAATGCATGTTTTCCTACACTGTTACATTGTTCGCAACTAGTAAGGACAGTTACTCGTTCAGTTTAAGTTTTCTTTTTTGGCAGTGACAAAAGACAAGCTATCAATTTTTAAAATTATCACAGTATACTGAAACTTAAAATCTACTGAAGCACAGGCACAGATTTCATCGGTTTATTGCTTATTTCACATTACAAAAAAAAAAAAAGCCAAGCATTCCTAGCAATGGAGCCTTCTGACCTTTGGCTCTACTCTCAAACACCAAGATGAGCTCAATGAAAAGGAAGGTGATTTGATGTGCCCAAGCATAAGGCTGAAGATGCCCTTCTGTGTCTCAGAGTGAACTTGCATGTTAATGATCTAAGCACTTCAGGCTTCTTCAGACTTATCCACCTCAATGCAGAAGTCACTTCCTGTTGGCATTACAATTAATTGGGCAGTACCAATGTTACACTGCCAGATTTCAGTTCTACCAGTTAAATACTTAAATTTTGGTTTCTTTGTGGAAACACAGCATAGTGACATTAATGGATTTCAGTCACTGAAGCTCTGAAATGAATTTAAAGTTTAAAAAAAAGTACTTCCTATCACAACATTAATGATACAACTGCATTTCAAAAGTTGGTCCTTCTCTGTGGGATAGTTATCAAGCAGTATCAAGCATGTTTGACTGCAGTTAATAAAATTGGTTTAGTTTTGAAAACAGAAAGAAACAAAGAGATGAAACCAGAAAGCTGCAAAACAATTAGTTACATCCCAAAACACATACACCTTCAAAAAAAAAAGAAAGCGGATCTGAAAGGCAGATTCTGTTTCCCAAAACTTTTATCTATATATAAAGGATAGTTAAGCATCTCAGCTCACATTCACTTTTTATTAAAAAGATGAGGAATTTTCACCTCATATTTTATTTTTTCACCAGCTTTGGCTTTTTTCAGACGTTCCAGTGCCTCTTGCTGGCCTCTTCTGGACTTCTTCTCACGTTTAGAACGTGATGCTGCAAAACTTTCAGACTCAGGCATAGCTGCAATTAATTAAAAACAAGAGAGAACTAACTTTAGTAATGAGCCGCTGTTATCTGTGGTACTTGGTGTTCAGTGAAGTATGACTAGATGGCTGCAGTTTTGTTAAAAATCAACACAGAGAGCTACTTGGCTAAAAGCAAGAGTCATGGATGGCTCTAGATAAGCCAATTCTGGAATGACACTGAAGGCATGGTCTCAGGCAGACAGAGGTCGAACAGACTTCGTGCCAATTCCCAGTCAGCAAGAAGCTACCACCTAGACTTCCAAAGCATCTCTCAGATCTCATCAATCCCTATCTGTAAAGGATCCCCCCACTCTTTCCTTGTGAATTTCCAGCTCCTTTTTATTTTGCATGTCTCCATGACAACTCAGGAATAGACAGACTTGGAAAAGGCCTATGTTGCTACAAAGCAGTAATTTCTTTTTTTTTTTTTTTAGGCTGTTTCACAATGTTTAAGAGGGCAGCTCGATTGAGATAAACTAGTAATTTGTTGACGGCAGAAGACTGCCACCCCGTTTCCTCTGACGCTTGACAACATTCCCCCCCCGCCCCAGGCAAGGTGCTTCCACTTCTCTTAATCTTTTTTTCCTCTCTCTTGATTTTTGGGGGTGATGGGACACATTTATCCAACCACAGAGACCAAACGGTCCCAATCCACCTCCTGAAAGCAGACCACCAGCCCAGGACCAAGGCAAACAGTTTCGTGTGAGGGGCCCGATGCTGATGCCCTGGCTGCAGGCAGGGGAGACCCATGGCGAGTGGCCAGGCCAGGCAGCCAGAGGAGAAGGCCCGTCCCTTCCTGAGGACAGCAGGAGGCCAAATTCTTCACAGAGCCGCACCTAGGCAGCGCGGCGGAGAGAAATAAGCAAGGATTTGTATTGCTAAGGGCAGAGAGGGGCTAAAAAAACAAAAAAACCCTAGGCATTTATGCTGCCTGGTGCCAGACGTGGAAGAACTGTGGAGGTGCAACACTTTGGGTGCTCTTCTGCAAGATTTTCTGTCAATTCTTTGCGTTTACTGTCAGCCAGCACCTAAAGGGACACTCTCCTCCTGAGACAAACGTTATTTTCACCGCCACCAGCGAGACACCCCCTCCCCCCCCCCGCGCGTCCCCGGGCTGGGGGCAGCCAGTCCACACACCCCCCCCCGGGATAACCCGGCCTCACCACCGGGTGGGGAAACCTGCGCCGGTGCGGGGAACCGGTGCGGAGCAGGGCTGGGGGTCGTCCTCCCCCCCACCGCCGCCCCGGCCCGCCGGGAGAGGGTCCCCCTCGCTTGGGCAGCGCGGCTCCGCCAAGCCACCCCCCGGCCGGGGGTACGCGGGACACCCCGGGTGTTCGAGGGGACGGGGGGCGGACGGGGAACCCCCTGGGCGCGCTGCCCGCCCGCCCGCCGCGCCCGCGCGTTCCCGCACCCGGTGCGCGCGCGCTCTCTCTTCCCCGCCACCCCCTCTTCCCCAGCCGCTGCTCGTCGCGCCTAAAACCCAACCGACGGCGGTGGCGGTGGCGACAGCCCCGGGCGGCCCCGTCCCCTCCGAGCGAGCGCCCCAGGGGGCCTCACCGTCCCGGCTGCGAGCGCCGCTCTCAGCCATGGCGCCCGGCCCGACCCCGCTCCGCTCCGCTGGCGCCAAGGCCGCCGCGAAAGTGGCGCGAGACGGCAGCCCCGCGAGCCGCCGGCGGGGCGACAGCCAATCAGCAGCCGCGGCGGCTGCGGCACCCACCGCCCCGCGCGGGGGCGGGCCCGGCCCCGGGGGCGGGGGACGAGCAGCGGCCGCCGGTGCAGGCGGTGACGGCGACGGTGGCGGTGGGAGGCGAGGGGGGTGCTGGGTGGCTGCGGGGCTGCGGGAAGGGAGCTCCGGCCGCCTCCCTCCCTCGAGCCGAGAGGAAGCCCCGGGCGAGGAGGAGCCACTTCCTGGGCGAGGCCTGCGCTGCCGGCGGCGAGTGTGGGCCGAGGCCTGGGCCGGCGGCTGCGGCCGCCTGAGGAGGTTTGCGGAGCTGGGCCGAGCCGGGCCGGGCCGGGCCGGGCCCGCCGCCAGAGCAGTGCCTTTGCTGTCGGTGGTTCATGCGAAGGGCCCGAGGCGGATCAGCGCCGCCCCGCGAAGTGTGCCTGAGACGTCCATCAGGGCTCCCGGCCGCCGCAGGGGTGTAGGGGCCCGTGAACCGCAGCGGTATGGAGCCTTAATTGGGGCAAAACAGTGTAAATGCGCTCTCCGGAACTGGGAGAAGGTGTTGGTTGATGTCAGTCGTCTAAAAGCTGGAGCAAGGGTCAAGGACAGCCGGCAACAACATGGCCAGCAGATAGGTAGCTGCTGGGAGAAACAGGTGTGCGTTTCCCACACATTTTTAAGCAATATATAACCATAGGAGCTAGGAGGGTGATTATGACGCACTGTGAATAACATCTGTGGTAGCTATATTTTTTGCATATTTAGATTTAGGTATCGTTATCCTCGTCACAAGTTTCAGGACTCCTTCAGGGAATTACTCCTTAGTCTCTTCAGAAACGGGTAGTGCTTGGTCAGTTTAGTGACAAAATAAATGGTTGCCCTTCCATTTCCCAAATCTCTTTACCTCCCCTCCCACCCCCCCTCACCCCCTTCCTTGCTGTACATGAAAAAATAAATTCAGACTGGATTTCTTAAGAGACCAAGGGCATGGAGGGCACAGAGAAAAGACCTGCTAGCTTTTGCCTTGCATACACCTCATTTTGGCAGGGTGAGGAAGTGGAGTATGTTCTGCTCATCTTGATCCTACAGAGATACCTTTACTCACATGTGTCGAGTATACACACCAGCCTTAAGCTGAGGAGAAAGAACTGTGTCCAGAAAAGCATATATTTCAATTTCAAGAATAGTTGGAAATGTTTTTAAAAACCTCAGTTAAGACAACTGATGCTTTACAAGTACTTACATCTAAAATGGCTTAATCTATGGGCCTGTGTCTTCATTAAGAAACTCAGGGAAACTGGTGGGGTTTGTGCTGTTTCACCACAGATTAACCTTGATCTTTTTTCCCAAAACATCAGTGTTGGCCAGTCACTACCCAAAGAGCTTGCCACCTTTATTTGCAGAATTTCTGGAGGACCATTTGCTGCTTATGAAAATGTGCAGGCACTGGCTCCAGCTTCTTGCAAATGCTTGAGAGCCATTTGAGAGCGAATAGGACTCTGTCCTTATGGCTGATACACTGTTACAGGAGCATTAGCTAGTATTGTTTGGCCTGGATATACTGACCGTTTTCAGCCATCTAGAAGAGAGAGTTTTTGTGGTTCTGAAACTGAAAGTGATTTTCCTTCTCCACAAGGACTCTTTTGCATTGGTAAGAGAAATAAAAACCTACCAGGCGTTGATCCTTCTAACTTACCTACCTGGTTCCTAGTACAATGCTGCCTCTCACTGCTGGACCTAGTCTTGGATGGAAACAGAAGAACCACCCTAACTGCCTGTAGCAGCTCCCTGGTGGCGGAAGAGACCAGTGTGCTCTTCCAGACACCCCGACAGCCAGAATGCTCATTCCCAGGCGCATGAGAGAGCGAGACCACCCCTCTCAGCAGTAGCTGGTTATTAGATCAGCTCTGCTGTAGCAGACCCGCATCCTTGGGGACACCGACAGCTATAGGAAGAATGCCCATGACCTACAGACGGCCTTTCATTTGGTGCAGTGTACCCACTGTTTGGTTTTTTTCTCTTTTTAAATACCTTTTTTTAAATACCTGCACAAAACAAGATGACATCACAAAGCATCACAAAGCATCAAATTCAGAAGGACTCAATTTTTTAAGCTACAATAAAGAAACATTTATAAAATAACAATGTCACAAAATAGTTCAGTTTGAATGAAAATAGAGTGATACTGCATTTCACAGACACCTCATTTTCACGTGCTTTGGAATTTTGAATTGACTGGATTTTAATTCTTTTGATTAAAAAAAACACAATACCCTTTGTCAGCTGTCATACAAACAGCGGCGTGTTTGTCACTCAGGTGATGCCATGATTTGAGCCGGTACGCAGTGATACGGTTAATGTACCAAACTGAAGTTGTTGCCATAGCTCCGCTGTGGGACAGCACAGATCACACAAAAGCCTTTTTCATGAGTGCTAGTTCAATCCTGACATTCATCTCTGGCCATAACAAGAATGCATCTGTTTCCTGCAGCACAGCATAACAAGCATATTTAAATGCTGCAGGGGAAAAAAAGGGGGGAGGGGGCAAGGGATGCACTTTGCTTTGGAAAAGAAAAATAACCCAGCAAGATTTGGGACTTCCTCTGCTAAATGGCTTTAGCACAGCAGATTACTTTGAGCTGATCTTTAACCTTCCTTGGGACATTCATACAACAACAACTTGGCATGACCTTTGCTCAGTTGTCTTTTAAGTACAAGAAGTGGGAAGTCTGCTGTGCAGTTCAGAGCTACCCAAGGTTCTCTCAAGGAAAGTGTGATAGCTGCAGAGAGAAGTGCAAGAGGAGCACAGAAACGAAGATGGTAGGCAGCCAAAAACGCGGTACAGAAGAGGAAGCTCAGGAAACTCCCAGAATTCAACGAAAGGTGACAAAGATGCATTTTCTGTGCTGTTTTCTTAGAGCTGTAATTTAAATACGTAAGCTATGAATAGAAAATATTGTAAACTATTGCAAGAGCTCCAAGGTAATATAAACAGTATATGTTAACAGATGAAAGCACAAATGCAGTATAGTATCAAACCTAAGTTAAAAGGACCAAATAATTACTGTATTGAGTATTATTATTGTCTTCCTTTTTATGTCTAGGGCATGCCTGATCTGTCTCAAAGACAGCAGGAAAAAAGTTAAAACTCCCAGATTCAGGCATTACACATTAAGCTTATGGTTGATAATTTTTTTTACGATGAAAAAATCTGTTGAAACTAAGAGGGATGGTATAAGAAACAGAATGCGAGTAAACCACAAATTATAGCAAAAATAGCAAACTCATCAGTACTATGTCTGACTCAAAGTACCTAAACATTACTATATTATTGTTAAGTACAGGCTGTCTTTGTGGAGAATCATGTGTGTGTGTCTGTGTGCATGCAAGTGCTCAGGATATGAGTGTATATGCTTTTTGTGTATGATTCCTACAAATGGGAGTATTTCATTCTCTTACTTTTAACCCTTATATTGCTCTGAATTAATTCACGTTATCGCTTAATTAACTTAAAGTTTTACATACAATATGATCCAGCTCTTTGACTACTTCATTTCAGCAGCTGCTTACTAAACTATGCTATTCGTGTGACAGTTCAACATGAATTACTTAAACTACTGCAACCTTTATGGGCTGTATAGGGGACTAAACTCCTGAAGGAGCACGGATTACATAAACTAAAAATCAGTAATCTCAAATTATTACTTACCAAGAGGTCTTTCACAGGTAGTTAACTGATAGAAATAGGAAGAAATAGATGCTTCTCCATTAATTTATCAATAAAGATGATAACGCAAACATTTATATTCAAAGGATAGGTTCCTTGTTTACCAGGCCTGTAAATGCCTTTTGTGTTCACTGCACAGCTCTTTTTAATTTTCTACCTGAGTTACCTGCTAACATGAGGATGAAGAGAATAAAGTCACTATTAGGATGTTAAGGCTCTGAAATGCAAATGTGAAATAGAAAACAGAACAACACATTAATTTCCATTCTGACATAAAAAAGTATATGAAATGAACATCCAGAGCTACTTTTTTTTAAAAAAAAAAAAAACAAAACCAAAAACCAACGTTAAATTCTGATTGCCATTAAATTGTAGTGAATCCTGTAACTACCAGAATTGGTGGAATTACACTCACCAGAACAGAGAGCAGAATCCAATCACCTGCTTGCCTAATACAATACTCCTATTCAAGCCTAGAAGAAAAGTACAAAATATTATAATATAAATTAAAAAGGGAAGACAAGCTAGAGCAAACTTACAGAGAATGAGCCCTCACATAATTATAATGTCTAAGAATTAAATCTGATGCCGATGGTATTCAAAAGGATACAGTTATTGCCACAGCATGAAAGTCTCTGTTTTAACTACTTTCAGCGTTCTCTCTTTACAATCGCACAAAAGTGAACAATTAATGTATAAGCAGAACATTACTGCAGAGAGGCTGTTAGATTTCAAGACCTGGCTGAAGATCAGACGTGCTTCCATGGGTGAATACTCTCAGCTTTCACCGTTTCACGTCTCTTCAGCAGGAAGGAGAAAAGCGTGACAATATGCTGCAAGGTCTAGTTGTAATCTTGACACCTCTCCATCGCTGCGCTGGTGCTGGTGGAGGCTGGGCTCACAGTGTGGGGAAGCAGCAATGGCCCAGCATGGCGAGGCTGACAGGACAGTCGGGGCCCCGTCCCCCAGCCCTTGAGGACCACGAGCAGAGCAGCCCGGGGATGGGAGTTGGGGTCAGCCCAGAAGCCAGAGCAGACAAATCTATGGTGATGAGGCAGTTCCCAGAGGCTACCATGTGGGCTGTGGCAGGAGGGTTTAGTTAGGAGCCTAGGGCTGGCCAGCATGGTGGGGACACCAAAGCCCAGGGTCAGGCTGATGACTCAGGAGGAATTGCCAGAGAAGACCCCACACAGCCATGGGCCAGCCCCAACTGTGCTTGTCTCAGGGCTTAGGGAGGCTTGAGCTAGCTGTCAGGATGCAGCAAGGGTCAACTGTTCCCTAAGGACAGGGAGATGACGATATGCTATGGCTGCTGGGGTAGGTACCTTGCCACCCAAGGCCCCATCCCACAGCTCCCAAGCGAGGTGAGCAGGGCAGGCCCAGCCAAGAGTCAAGGTCATCAAACAAGATTTCAGACTTGCCCCATCACCACCAAGTTAGGGTCAGGTCCAGTGACGATAACATGGGTCAGACACAAGCCCAGCAATCATCAGGCACGTCCACGGTGACGAGGCAGGGCAGGAAGTCAGTCCATGGGTTGAGGTCAAGATCAAGAGGGTCCATGGCCAGGCTCAGCTGCAACACATCTGGAGCCACCCACACCTACAGCATATCAAGCATGGACTGAAGGCCCGGGGTTGAACTGAAGTGAGACTCTTTGACCCTTGGGCAGCAGGATACGGGGACACCCAAGCTGAGGGTGGTCAGGGTTATTAAAGCCTATTAATGCATCCAGGACATTGACACAGATCCTAGGTCAACCTAATTGCATGTCCAGAGCCCTTCATTTATTATACCATAACCTCACACACTGAATCACTTTCCACCTTTATGTTTGGCCTTGTCGTATCATTAATATTTCACTGTGCTAAGGCAGTGAAACTACAGAAGGGTCACTAATTCTCTCATTCTTACATGTATTTTTCAAAAACTCATGACCTGCTTAGGTCCACAAGTAATAAGACAGAAACTGGGAAAAGACGTTCCACTTTCCCTCTCATCTTTCTATCTTAACTACTTTCCCAATTTTTTCTACCTCTCCCAGATTCACTGAGGCTCTTACACCGTCAGTGTTTTTCCCCTTAAGACCACAGCATAAATTCTTTTGTCATCTTGCTGTAGCTAGCTTGTCTAAGTGTGGGATCTTAGAATAATTCAGGTTGGAAGGGACCTCTATGGATCTCTAGTCCTCCCCCTGCTCGAATCAGGCCCATACAGAGCAGATTGCTCAGGCTGTGTCCAGTCGAGGTTTGACTATCTCAAGGATGGAGGCTCCACAACCACCTGTTTCATGCATCAGGACAATCTATGGAGTAGCTTTACATTATCCCTCTCCCCCATCTCTATCTTTACACTCCACAAGCCTTCTAGAAGGCCACTTCTGATGATTGTGAAGCCCCGCTCCTCTGAGTCCTTTTAAACACAGTAGAGAACCCACAGAAATACCAGTGCTATTTCGTGCTTGAATATGAGAACAAGTGACAGTAATCTCATTTCAATATCATACCTGAGCAAAGAGTGACAAATTAGCCCTAGAACTTTCATAGCATGGCAAGTGCACATAGGTAAGGTTTGAGAAGCTTTACTGAAATTATTCAGTGAAAGGATTAATAGTTTTATTGACATACTTAAAGATAGGTAGGGATTCATATGAGTCTGACAACTTGGCTTTTGTGTTTAATTATGTAAATCCAGAAAGCATATGAGGTTCTTTCTCCCTTTCCTGTAGTTGATTCTTCGCAGTCTACATTTTATCTTCCCTCATTCTGACTTTACAAAACAGAATTTCTCTAGGAAGTCTTGGCCCCTTCCCCCCACTCCCTGACCCAAATTTACATTAATCTATCAAAAAAGTAGCAAATGTAGCCTTTGACTAAATGAGGTTTGAGGTTTTTTTATTAAAAAAAGATGTTTTGTTGCCCTGTTTTTCAAAGAAAAAGCCCCCAAAATATCTGCAGAGTATTCTCAATCTCTTTTCCAGAAATAGCTGCACTATGCTGGTAGAAGTTGTCCATAGCTGCTAGTGGGTAGAAGACCCCCAGCCGGTAACACATCAGATCAAAAGTTTCAAAGGTGGCGAAGTTCTAAGCAGCTGAAATAAGATCTCAAGATCAAACAATCCTAATAACTAGTAAAAGCTACACTAGCTGGCAGATAATAATTTTACAGTGTATAAGTACATGCTGTGTTTT
The DNA here is from genome assembly GCF_964106895.1 of Numenius arquata. Taxonomy (NCBI): domain Eukaryota; kingdom Metazoa; phylum Chordata; class Aves; order Charadriiformes; family Scolopacidae; genus Numenius; species Numenius arquata. Next base: position 53,754,827 of record NC_133576.1, read on the forward strand.
AAATAAAGTGTGTGTATCTGCCCAGATTGTGAAAAACTCCAGTTTTGGTACCGAAAATATTAAACACGAACCCCCAACAATCACTTGAATGCAGTTTACAGTATGATTTTTTTTATGTTTTAGTTGGCAGGTTTGCATTTGAGATACTATGGGAAAAAAAAACGTGAAGGCATTTGTGGCACTTGCATGAAAAATTGACAAATGGGAAGATAAAGGTTGACAAGAACAGTGAACAGATATACAAGTATTGGAAACTTGTAATACTGGAAAAGATAGTGTAACAGAATACTGAAGATCAGTCCAAGAAGTTTGAAATTGAGCTGAGAGAAAAGGAAGGCACCAGACAGATTGAAAATGGGTAGAAGTGAGTGCAATACAAATATGTGCAAGAAAGGCAGCCTTAGCTTTGTGTGGATTTAAGGGGATTGGAGCGCGTATCTAGAAAGCCAGAAGAGGGGAAAAAGAGAAAGGAGGGATAACAACATACTTTAAATGTAAATAGGAAAGAGATTTTTCTTAAATTGTATTTTATCTGTAACAATAAGAAGCAGGACAGATAGAATATGACTCATTTAGGCAAAGTTTATAGTGATATATATATAAAGGAGCGAGATCTGTAATACTCAGCATTATATTTCTTGGTAGCAGTAAAGTTGCAGCTGTAGTACTGTGCTTGCACCACTTTGGAAGAAATCTATAGAGAACCCAAAATAGAACAGGAAGGATAATGAGAAGATCTGTAAAATATGACCTGTGAGAAACTATTGGAACAACTGGGGCAGATTAGTCTAGAAAAGTCATGAGAGATGTGAGAAAAATACCAACCTACCTGCTGAATGTCAGCTATCTACTCCAAAACATCAGACTATTGTTTCAAATAGAAATATACTTGGACCTGTTGAGAGGGTTTAGAGGAGGGCCACAAATATGATCAGAGGGCTGGAGAACCTCTCCTTTGAGGACAGGCTGAGAAAGTTGGGGTTGTTGGAGAAGAGAAGGCTTCAGGAAGACCTTATTACATCCTTTCAGTACTTAAAGGGGGCTTAATAAGAAAGATGGGGACAGACTTTTTAGCAGGGCCTGTTGCAGTAGGACAAGTGATAATGGTTTTAAACTAAAAGAGGGTAGATTCAGACTAGATAGAAGGAATAAATTCTTTACAATGAGGGTGTTGAAACAGTGGCACAGGTTGCCCAGAGAGGTGGTAGATGTCCCATCCCTGGAAACATTCAAGGTCAGGTAGGACAGGGCTCTGAGCAGCCTGATCTAGTTGAAGATGTCGCTGCTTGTTGCAGGGGGGGTGGACTAGATGACCTTTAAAGGTCCCTTCCAACCCAAACTATTCTGTGATTCTATGATAAGAATGGATTAACTAGATAGTTGGGGATTTGGGAAGGGAATAACCAACAGAGGTTAGCTAATTGAAGTGCTTGCCAACCTCTGTGCATCCAGCAGGAAAGTCCCACTGCTGGAAATCTTTTATCCTCCCCTGACAACCCAATATGAAAAGCTTGATGGTTAAAATTAGCAAGGACAACAGAACAATCTAATCATGGGACAGACAGAGCTAACGTTGCCCATGCTAAGTGACCATCTTTCTGACTGTGGAAAATAAAATTAAGACAGATAGCCTCTTGGTCAAAAACCAATCATAATTACTCCCCATTTTCTTCAAAAGTGCTTATAAAAGTAGTTCATGAAAGAGCAAGAACACAACCTACCATAGAGTGGGTAGCCCCACTTATTCAAAGTTCTATAAAGCACAGATGAATGGCATCATCAAAAGCCACTATTTTCAACAATTCATGGATTTCAGATGATTTATATATAAACTGTATTGGAATTAACATGACATTTTAAATTAAACTCCATCATGGTCTAACTCCAGCCGGCAACTAAGCGCTACACAGCTGCTCACTCACTTCCTCCCCCCCAAGCAGGATGAGGAGAAGAGAATTGGAGGGATAAAAGTGAGAAAACTCGTGGGTTGCAATAATAACAGTTTAATAATATAATATAGTAATGATAATAGCAACAACAATAATAATAATAAAAATTAAAAAAAATTGCAATGAAAAGGAAAGTAACAGAGAGAGTAGGGAAGTGATCGTGCCTCTGTACTGGGCACTGGTGAGTCCTCACCTCGAGTACTGTGTTCAGTTCTGGGCCCTTCACTACAGGAAGGACATTGAGCTGCTGGAGCGTGTCCAGAGGAGAGCCACCAAGCTGGTGAGGGGTCTAGAGAACAAGTCATATGAGGAGAGGCTGAGGGAACTGGGCATGTTTAGTTTGGAGAAGAGGAGGCTGAGGGGAGACTTCATTGCCCTCTACAACTACCTGAAAGGAGGTTGTACAGAAGTGGGTGTTGGCCTCTTCTCCCAAGTGAATAATGACAGGACCAGAGGAAATGGTCTGAAGTTGCAGCAGGGGAGGTTTAGATTAGATATTAGGAAGAATTACTTTACTGAGAGAGTGGTCAGGCACTGGAACAGCCTGCCCAGGGAGGTGGTGGAGTCGCTGTCCCTGGAGATATTTAAGAAACGTGTAGACATGTCTCTTCAGGGCATGCTCTAGTGCCCGAGATTGTTGGTTTGTGTCTGTTTGTGGGTGGGTGTGGTGTGGGTTTTGTTTTTTGTTTGGTTTTTTTTTTTGTGGTTGGACTCGATGATCTCAAAGGTCCCTTCCAACCATAAAGATTCTCTGTGATTCTGTAAATAAACTCCTAGAAAGACAAGTTATGCAAATGAAAACAATTGCTCACCGCCGACTGATGCCCGGCCAGTCCCTGAGCAGCAGCTCCCCTACCAACCTTCCCCCCAGCTTTATTGCTAAGCATGACATCCTATGGTATGGAATATCCCTTTGGCCAGTTGGAATCAGCTATCTCAGCTGTGTCCCCTCCCAACTTCTCCCGCAGCCCCAGCTTTCTCGTTGGTGGGATGGTGTGAGAAGCAGAAAAGGCCTTGAGTCTGTGTAAGTGCTGCTCAGCCATAGCTAAAACATCCCTGTGCTATCAACACTGTTTCCTGCACAAAGCCAAAACATAGCCCCATATCAGCTACTGTGAAGAAAATTAACTCTACCCCAGCCAAAACCAGCACAATTCTTATCTAAATACTGGCTAATTTGATTCTATACAAGTATCCTGAGAATATAGCATTTATTAAAAAACACATCTCCACAATGGAATTACTGAAAGAACCAGGTATAAGATGATGCTATACCAAAATATTTTTACTTTTCATAGTTTACAGACTGTCATTGCATATTAAAAAAAATTTCTGGATTTAAACCAGCTATAATTCTATAAGACTCTTTCATAAATTGGAAATATTTTGGATTTATTCTAACAAAAAGGTGGTAGTTTGTAAGCTCTGTGCATTCCACTGGAATGATGAGCTACATCTTTAAAATGAATTAGCACTACAGTATCAGAAAACATTATATGGAAGCAGCAAAGCAGTGGTGTTGAAGGCAGTGAAAACTAATAGCGTGCGTTTAAATTCATACCTTTAATTCTCTCCTTTTTTTTTTTCTCACCTGTGCAGGTGGGAAAAAAAAAATTACAGTTGTGGGGTTTTAATCGCAGTCTAAAAATATGTGATTTAACTAATTGATTACCTAAGCAATAAGGTATCTTTTTCTACTATTTTTTGGACTACTAATTCTAGCATGTTTAGAATTAGTATGACATACATACACACATACATAGAAGCGTAGTATTTTAACTAATCTGCTCCAGACATAAGCCATTCTTCCATCTTATAAAGTCTTGCAGTTGACAGTCATTAAAACCTTCAGGATCCAAAAAACATACATTGAAGCAAAATTCAGCTCATCTGTTAAATATTCCAGACTTTATTCTATGACGTTTTCTGTAGATGTTTGGCTTTGAAGTCAAACACTGTTTAACAATACCAGTCCCTTTTCCCCCATAGTTTCCTGCTGACTTTTGAACAGAAAATACATGAGGGTCTGTTTCTCTTCATTGTGATTTGGTTCTGAGTCTGAAGACTCTTGCAGCCTCTCTCATGTGAAGACCATTTTAAATACAACTTCTGCTGTTCTAACTGGTGCTTGAGATCCACTGAGGCACTTCAGACCCTTGAGAATATTCTCCAGGTGCTGCAATGCCTTCCAGTCCCTGCTTTTACAAAGGACATCAGAATAATGAAGTATTTTTGCTTTAATAAAGAAAATGTCACAGTCCTTAGCCTGGAAACTTTGTTGAGTATTTACAGACTTCTCTGTAGCAGTGAGATCTCTGGACAACTGTGAGCATCTAAGCCAAAATACCTTGTTAGCAAGTGGCTTGGACGTAAGTCATTAAAATCTGCTGAAGACAGCAGGCTATGTCACTGCTTTACCATTAGAAGGAGCATAAAGCATTCCTTGTTAACTACTTGTGAAATGCATATAATTTCCCCGCTCGAGGAGGCTGAGGTCTTTAATGGGTTTATTCCCAGTTTCCAAGTACAAGTTACTCCTTCTAGGGATTTTGCCTAAGGTAAGGATGCCATTAGTGTACATTAAACAGCACAGCTATGAACCTTGATGAAGTTAGCTTCTTGTGTTTCAAATGTAGAGAAAAGACCCTCTCTGAGGGGAGTGGACACATTAATTCATGTTCAGATTTCAGCCGTCTTGGCCTGCTGATGCCAGTCTGCGAGGATCAGTTTAATATGTGCAATGTGGTAAAAGCATGACAGAGGTTTTATAGGTGCTGGTGCCTTCAAGGAATTGAAGTTTATTTAGTTACTGCTGTGGGCACTGATCAGTGCTCCACTAAAAGATTTTATTAATTGCAATGGCTAAACTGAAAAAAAAAAAAATTTAAAAAAAAGGCAGGCGGATATTTAAAAATGAGGACCTGAAGATATAGAAGAATCTAAACAGAATCCTTGTTCAGCTGCCCACACAGCTCAGAGAGAGATAACACTTTCAGTTTGAGAAAGACAAGGATTTAAATGTAACATCTAACTGTATTTTATATATGTATTTCTTTTTTTTTTTTTTTTCATATTTGGAGAACCAATTGTTCCAGTGTGTGAACTGAAATTCCATATAGAAAAAGCCCCACCACCCATCAGAGGGAACCTTCCTAACAGCTAAGATTTTTTCCCTGTTTGCTGTCTACTCAATTCAGACCTTGGAATTAGTGTCAGGAGGATTGGGATCATGGTTTCCTGGCTTGTTTGCATGTAATGTTAATTTATGCACCCTGGGACAGGATTTTTATGCATCAGATGTCTATTCAAGCCCAAGCAGCTGTTGCCAAGAGCTCAGTCATTAAAGGCAGTGGCTATACATCCCTGTTGCTTCTGAAGGAATGGCAGGAGGATGCCCAGGAGACTGTACTCAGCCTGGCGCAGGATATTTGATTACATAAAAGAAATTAGACACATGAACCTTCCTACCCATCACTCTCGCTTCACTGTTCTTTTGAAGGTTGGCTCACTAACAAGGCTTTGCAGAAGACCATATGCTCAGCTTCTCCAGTGAAACCTAATTTTTATTTATTTATTTTAGAGGGTAGAGAAGACAACCCCAGCTTTTGGCATGCCCATTTTGTCCCCACAGCTAGAAGAAGACGCAATTTAGGATATTTTATTCAAGATATCCAATACGCTGACTAAGATCATCAGAGCCAAGATGGCCTGTGACAAATTCCATTTGGATAGACATGACAGAACACAAAATCTTCCCTCTGCTGTTATTACAACTCTCTATTAATGAAGTACATAGCATTTCTTAATCACGCTAGTCAAACAGAGGAAAACCAATTATAAAGTATTTCCCAAAGCTGGAAATGAGTATGCAGCAAGAGAAGTATTCCACTTCCACTATGAAATTCTGGCACAACTTAGGTGATAACACTACAGCAAGAGAGACATTGTTCTTTAATGCTACATGTATATGGAAGAACTTGTCTATAAAAGACAAATCAAAACGTAGCCAGAGTCAATAGCAAATTCTCAGCACGAAAGCAAAGATGAAATTCAGTCTTTTAAATAAAGAAGAGGCAAGGGAATTTACAGTTTCAGTTTACTGGCAGTTGTCCAGCTGCAGGAAGGTCCATTTCCCTTTCATTGCTATTCCCACACACCCGCCCGGTCAGGGAGGGCTGGACACCCACCCTGGGTACGTCCGTGCCTGGTGCGGCTCCTTCAGCACACAGGCCCTAGTCTTTTCAGAGCTGGTGTGTGTGGTTGGGTTTATAAAAAGGCTGCCTGCTACCTCTGGCTGCTCGAGTCCTGACACTGCCCAGCCCTGCTGCCCCAATACTCTTCTAACAGCATAGCTCCCCTGCAAATATTTTTCCTTAGAAAACGAGCTGCAAATTTTGGGCAGAGCACTGCATTAATCATGGTTGAATCATTTCCCTGGAGTATGTTTTCCATAATGTGTGAGTAGTCCTCACAGAATAGCAGATAAAGGAACTTAGCTACGAGAAAAAGATTCAGCTGTGAGATTTAGTTAGTTTGGCTACCTGCTTTCCTTGCTCAGCTACCTCTTTTGGCATATATTTTCCTTTTTTCTTGACTTTTCCCTCATTCTTTCTTTTCACATTCTCTTTTTTTTTTTTCTATTTTTGGTTTTTTGCATCTCCTTCACTTACCAACCCCTTTCACGTAGCTCATTTATTCTTTTGTATTTCACCCTGCCTCCTTTGCAGATGTGCAAAAGGTAAGATGTTTGAAATTAAGCTCCCAAGTCCCAAGGCACAATTCTCTTGTAAATCCTCTTGGTTTTGGATGGCCTTAAATGTTTGTGCCCCTTGATGAAGCTCAGTTTTTAAAAGCAACGCTCACAGCGCCCACCGCAGTGAAGTGCTACTGAAATGCGCTTTAATGAATCTACCAAGGTTAACAGTAGCCAACGGCGTCTCTCTGCTCTAAAAAGCGTTGGCTTTATATTATCTTGACTGTATCCTCGTGTTCTTTGGGAGTGAGAAGGCCAGGTATTTCACTTTAGCGACGCAGAAGCCACGGCTGTGTGCGGTGAAGATGTGGCTGTGACCCCGGGGATGGCATTAGCCAGGTTCCTTGTCACGTATTTGGCCGTGATAGAAACGTTCTGCTGCATTCAGAGGGAGCTGCTACCCTGAAAAACTATGTCCTTTTATCCACACCGTGGCGGAAGAGAATGGCATTTTACTATAGTGACGTTATAATTCCTTGCACTAAAAAGCAACTGTATTTTTGTAGTAACACAAGTTTGCAAAGGCACCGCCTCGAAACTCACCCCGAGCCGAGGCGAGTATGCATTTCCGGAAGAAACTCACCCCTCTTCCCCGACTTCTTTTGACGTCACTGACTGAAAAGCGCCGTCATACGCGGCGGTCTCAGCCCTCCTCCGAAAAGGCTCCCCCGGCACCCTTTTACCCCCCCCAGAGAGGGGAAGCGGGCCGCCCCTCCTGGCCCACCCTCGGGGCGGCTGCCCAGCCCCGGGCGGCACTGGTGTGTGGGGGTCTCTTCTTGCCGCCGCTGCCCCCGGGGGCCACCCGGCCGGCCCTCACCGGCGGCGCGGCGGCAGGGAGCTGTCCGTTCAGCACCGCCGCCCTCCTCCCTCCTGCCGTCTGAACGGGTCAGACCTGGCCCTGAAGGGGTTACCGGGGCGGCGGGAGGTGTGCGCTGAACGGGCGCCCACGCCGCTCCGGCACACCTCTGGAGAGGGCTCGGTGGGTGGTTGGCGGGGCGGCCCGGCGGCTGAGGGGCCGTAGCGGCGGGGCCCCGGCCGGGGCCGCCCCGGGGAGCCGCCGGGGGGCCGCAGTGGCGCGTCGGGGCAGCAGCCAACCAGGAGGCCGCATGCAAATGAGCGCGGCGTCCCACCCCGCGCGGAGGAAGGTGGGGGGGCGGTGGCCGCCCGGTTGCCATGGCGACGCGCGGCGGCCGTGCCCCCGGGCGGCTCCCGGGGAGACCCCCCGCGGGGCGGGCAGGCGCGTGACGGCGGAGCCCCGCGCCGGGCGGGCCCGGGCGGCGGCGGCGGCAGCGGCGAAGGGGGGCGAGGCGAGGCTGCCGCCGGCCATGCCAGTGCTGGCGCCCGATGCTGAGTCAGAAACAGGTATCCCGAAATCCCCCTCTGAGGCGCGGCCCCCGGAGGCCATGGAGGAGCTGGAGCACACCTGCCCCCAGCCTCGCCTGGTGAGTCGGGCCCGGCCCAGGGCGGGGGATCGGCCCCACCTCGGCCCTCCCGCCCGCCCGCGCGCTGCGGGGCCGGGGGCGAGTGCGGGGTGGGGGGGGACGGACACCGAGGGAGGGGGAGAGGCCCGTCCCTTTGTGTGGCGCCGCGCCTCCGCGGGGGAGGGCAGAGCGGAGGCTGCCGCGGGGGTGGGCCGTCCCCCGCCGCCGGGTGCGGGTCCCGTCCGGGCTGGTGTGAGGACCTCGGGGAGTCCCGGGAGAGCCAGGCAGGATTTGTGGTTCCCTCCTTGAAAAGAAGGAGAAAAGAAATTAAATAAATAATCCCTCCCCCCGAGCCCCTCAGGGAGGAGGGCGCGTTTGGGAGACGCCGTGGCGAGGTCTGTCGCCTTTGGGAAAGGCGGGGGTGGAGGAGCCGGGGCACGAAGCCGGGGCTTCAGCTCAGGTAACGGGCAGCGTGTGGCTTGGTGGAACCGTATGACAATTAAGAAAAAAAAAAAAAAAAAAAAAAAAAAGCCCCATGTCTTTAACGATGGGTGCGGAGGAGCAGCGTAGGCTCGGAGGAGGCGGCTGCGGGGAGCGATGGCCGGTATCGGCCTTCCCCCGCTCACCGGCGCGTCCCGCCGGGGCCGGCAGCTGTCACCTTCCCCGGCTGTCACCCCCCCCCCCCCCCTTCCCGGGCCCTGCGGAGCCCTGCAAGGCCAGTCCCGCGGCCGGGGCCAGTGCACCCAGCGGTGGGGGAACCCCCGCTTTTCTCAACTTCACGGCCCGGTGAGGAGTTTCCTATTCGGTTGGGGATGTGTAAGGAGGAGAGTCATGGAGAGCTGCGGGTTTTTTTTTTGGAGGGGGGGGTGCAGGAGGATGGAAGAGAGCCAGAAGGCTGATAGTGAAAACTCCTTTCATTTGGTTAAAGAGGAGGGAAGGCTCCTTCAGATCAAGCAGGCAACTTTAGAAGGCTGCTGTGCCCCAGGAGTTAAGAATCTGAGAGCCACCTTTTTATTTTTTTCACGGGCTAATTTAAAATAGTCAGAATATTTCCTTGTTATTTTATTTAAACCTTTCATTATTCCCATCAGCAATGATCACTCCTTTCCCCGACATGGTATGCACCGTTGGCAAAGTGGCAGAAAAATAATAATAGCAGTACCTGTATGCACACACAGAAATGCAGAGAGAATATCAAGGTGTGAAAGTGCATGACTGATGCAACAGTTTAGTACTGGAAATTAGATCATTTAACACCAGAATTCAGTCACAGTCCTAATTAAAACATATTTAAACATCAAACTTCAGTAATTAAATTCAATGCTATAGTTGAGACATTGTTCAGATATGACAAGAAATAGCAACTGTCATTGGAGCTGACCTAAATTAATGTTTTGAACTTGCTAGTGTTATAATTAGAATCAACTTTAAAGAAAACTCTTAATGTGTTCATGGAAGGCTTTTGGAGCTGTTTTAATAGGGAAAGTTAGTTCACGTGTTGTTACTGCAATGTGTTCGTACCGGCTGTCTAAGATTTCTCTGTCAAAAGCTCAGGTATAACAACCCGTTTGAATATATTACTCCATGTAGTCTGACATTTTAAAAGATTTTAAAGAAAGAAGTGACAATATGATGCCAGTATTTACAGTATCATGCATTCCAGCATAATTTCTGTGGAAATTAAGGTGACAGCTAGAGTACATGAATAAAACAGGAATTCATTATGATGTTTTAGATCTTCCGAGTGCCAGTAAATTAATAATGGACAATAGAGACGTTTTGAATAAAGATTTATGGAAAATGTGTCCTTATAAAGTGATATTTTGTCAGTCAGCAGATCTACGTTATCTTCAGGCAAAAAAAAATAAATTGCCTCTTGAAGTATAATGCAATACACCAGACTTGATTAGGGCATAAGGAGTGATACAAACAAGCATAGTCAAGTTATGTCTTAAGCGAGAAGAATTCAGAGCTGGTGTCCTGAAGAGTTAAAGTGAATCACCCCTTGACAGATGATGATCTAATAACATGGGTATCAAATTCCTATCAGATCTTTTTTAAGATCTTCAGTATTTTCTGTGATCCCACTCCTTTGAAGGCAGCATGTATAGTGGTGGGCCAATAACCAAGTCACTTACTTACTTCATTAATATAAACGAAAGAGGGCGTCTTAGTTTTCATTTTAGTATCATTTTAGTATCTTGGATCTCAGGATGGTACCTCAGGATGGGTTTGGTACCTCAGAGTGATATAACTGGTGGCAAGTAAAGCCTGTGATATTTACAGATAACATTTTAATGCTGTTCATTGGCTATTATGCATTTCTAAAATTAATTATCTGGGCTTTCAAGTTCTTAAGATAGGCTCATTTTTAGGAAGCTTTTTTAAAAGAAATATTATCTTCAGAATCAGCCCAAATTTTCGAAGGTGAAAAGGGGGTTAGTTATTTTCTGAAATAGTTGTTGTCATCCTTTTCATTAAAAAAAAAAAAAGAATAATTTATTTAAAGCCTTAAGACTGTGAATATTTTTAATGGATATCTGCCACTAGGTCCTCTGATTTTAGGCTATGGAGTCTGCTAGCTTGGCAGGAAGTGTCACAATAGGACTAAAGAAAACCCCTGTATCCTTCAAAGAGCAGGAGAACAGGGGACATTGAAGGCAATTCTCAGGTAAGTTTCAGTGTGTATTGAAACCTGATGTTTTCCAGTGCCTAGTACTGTTGTGATATAAATTGCCATTAATTTTTTCCCCAAGACACTCTTTGGGTTTTCTTAACCAACTAGAGCATTAATGAGCATTCATGCTTCAGTCAATTCCCCTTTACTTGATCCCCCCTACTTGATCTTTACCTTCTTTGCGTTCTTAACTTCCACATACCTGAATGCCAGAAAAATCTCTCTCTGAGTGGCATATGTACCTTAGGCTCAATGCACAGTGGAGAAACAAACCAATTAGAGTCACAGGCTTTATCAAAAGTGGTGATTTTAGCAGTTTTGTAGTGAAGAAAAAACCCGCAAATAACCTTTCTCCAATCCTGGTTTGTATAGTTTTGCATTTATTCATTTCTCTTCTGAACCAAACTGCTGGGTTTGGCCGCTTCCTGATCTACCACTGTCCCATCCATTTTTTTAAGTGAGTGTTGCTTCTCCTACTTAAACTGTAGGATTCCCACGGTTTGGTCATGGGGGCCTTCGTGTTTTAAATGGGATAAAGATCGCTGCTGGTCATATCATGATGCACATTCAAGGTATGGCAGTTGCCCCGGATAACTTTCCACAAGCTGCAGAGCATTGCTGGGCTGTGGATGTCAGCCTGCAAATCCCAACCTTAGGCTTTGCCTGTACTAGAAATGTCCCTAAGTGAGGCAAGCAGAGATACCAAAGGAAGAAATACCAAAGAGTAAGAACAAAGCCTTGTGTAGCTTAATTTTATAATTTATTTATGACCCTTGGAGTCAAAAGTTTGACTTCGATCCCACAAGACTGTGGTCCCACATGTAGGCAGCTTCTTGAAGGACCTGTGTGCACCTTGAGAATTACCAGTCCTCCCCCTGAAAGAAACAAACAGGCATTTCAACCCACCTTGTTCAGGAAGGCAATTCCAGATAGTGTCTTTCAGAAAAGGAAACAATGGCAATTTATAAGGACAGTGCTGCAGATAAAGCAAAACCGAATACACATCGAAACTTACTTGAAAACAAACTTCAAAACCTACTTCTTGGTCTCATCTTTCCCTTGAACAGGCTGAAAGCTTCTTTTCCTTGTATTTCATGTCTCTGTCATCCAAGACAGGCCTCAGTGATAACATCTGGAGAAGTGCTGTTGGGACCTGGGTACCTGTCTTATTTTCAAAACTGGCTGAAGCCCTTAGGGTTAGGCCAGCTAAGGGAATGCAGGGCAATGAAACGTATGTTTCCATCGCTGTGCCTTTGTTGTGCTTTGAGTCTAATGCGAGATTAAGCCCAAATCAGGAATGCAGGCTCTTCTGCAGCACTTAAAGTTAAGCACAACTTAAGGAACCTTAAGAAACTAGATAAGCAGAAACCCCCCTGAATTGCCAAGGTGAACTACAGGGGAGGAGGAGTAGATAGGTAGGTGGTAGGTTTGACCTGTGCTTTCAGGGATGTTAGTGGGCACAGGACTAGGCAGGAATTAATTTAAAATAAAATTAAAGTGAGTCTTATCTTCAAGATGATGTAAAGAAGCAGATAGGTGCTTTTTGCTCTGCCTGCTCTGTCCTTGGCAATGCAACACCATGAATACCGGGCTGTTCCCAGGATTATGGTTACGTGACATCCGTGCTACCATCAAACACCTGTTCTCAGGCAGCTTGAGCTGTGGCCCGATCTCATTTGGTTGTGCAGGAAAGGGCATCAGGGCCCTGTGTGGAAGTACCCAACTAGTTTTTTTTCTGCTTAGCATCACCATTGGAAGGGCAGAGAGACTAGCTGGAGATTTAAGACCTATCCATATGGCACATAAAATGTGCTGCCAAGGCACTGTAAGCTACTTGAGGTTCACCCTGGCAATCCCAGTGTCTGCTCCTGGACTTATTTCTGCTGCTTTGTCTTAAGATTCAGAGGCTACAGTCTTTTACAATTCAATAGGAATTAGGCACCAAATACCTTGGGACCACTGAATCTACAATACTTTGGAGAAGAGTCTCAGGTGCAGTTGAAGATCACGGTTGTCACGTCATTTTATGTATCAGCTGCTTTAGCCATTTTGTTTATTTTATCAATTTTTTTAGAATGGAGCATGTGAATTAATTTTTTTCAAATTATTCAAGTACATTTGGAAAACATTTTTCTTTTTTTCTTTATTTTATTTTATTGAAAGGTAGATGAGAAAGTTTCAGTACTTTCACTCCCTGGAGCTGTATAATGGTTTAAGGGGGCACTAGACTCCTCTAGACTCTTTCCCTGTTGCTGCTGTTAAGCAATGAAATGTTAAGCACAAAATTTGAAATAATTGCAAGAAAAGTGTGTATGCCTTGGATTCCTGTATTTTCATGCCTGGGTGTCTTACTCCCTTCATATGTGTGAACAGTGTTTTGGGAGGGTCTGATGCAACCTCTAGAATTATTTCTGATATTTTATTTCCATGAACTTCCATAGATCTTCATATTTATCTTTCCTGTATCACTGAAAGGAATATGCAATTTTATTCAGAGGAGCAAATGATGGATTTAGGGAGTTTTATTGTGGTTAAAGTGTCCCATGCATCTGTCTCTCTCTCACGTGATGTTATGACTTAGGGGGTCTGCCATCTGTTTACTTCAAAGTGGAACTAAGCATAAATATATATGTAAAGAGCCTTATATTTGAGGAACCCAAAATCACTTTATTTCACTAAATATCTTTTTGGTCCTTTATAAGTTTGGGTCTTGCTCTGGATTAATCTTCCATTTCATAAATGCTGGCTACTACATAAAAGCACAAACCTATAAAAAACATGCCAAATGTGGTTTGCGCTTGGGGACATACAGCAATCTTTGCTGCACTTAAAAAAAATAAAATTGCCCCTAGACACCAAAAATCTACTGTGATTTGCCTTTACTACATTAAAGGATATGCAATTGGTACACATTCTGAAATGCCATAGTCTTTGCAAAAACATGTTGCAATATGTATAACAGATATGCAGAACTACAGATATTTTTTGCAGGATTCACAAATGACACATAAACAGAGGGAGCAAACATTACATTCCATGTATTGTATTCCTTGCCTGCAAATGCGTATATGCAATGCTATTTTAGAAGCAGCTTCTATTAGGAGAATATTACCAATTTCTTACACTGTGGTGTTTTTCTTACTATGAAAGTTTGTGTCATATCTTTAAAATGGAGTAGAAACCCGTTATGAATAGTTTCTCTCTTCCCCCTCCTCAAAAACATATGCAACATTATAACGTAACATATGTATAAAATTTAAAAAGAAGCTCATCACGTACATGGGTGTGGAGCAGAAGACATACAGAATTCGGAGCCAAATACTAACTGCTTGGGCAAGAAGTACGTGTGGCGTATAACCGCACATCCAAGATCGTGCACAGACACACTCAATGCAGCCAGAACTGTCTATCCCAGTATGTGCTTATACCTTTGTTTCCACGTAATCTGCTTTCCTTTCCCACACACATAAACAGACGGCATAAGGTGAAAGAAAAGCTCTTGTGAAAGGCACTGGGTGAATCAGGGATCTGTTAGAGAAGCCCAGTGCACTCCCTGTGGGAAAATAGTTCTTCCCAAGGTGTGTCTGCCTGCCAGCTGGGGAACTGCAGAGAGTACGTGCCTCCTGTGCAGGAGGAAAAAATGTTGGTGGTTTTTTGTTTTTTTTTTTTTTTTTCTTCAACGTATCTCTGTTTTGAGTAATGGTTCACACAAAGTGCTTTCCTACATCTGCCATGAAATACTTGATAGACATTAAGTATCTTTATGTAGAAGCACAAGTAGAGATTGAACACCGGGCCAAATTCACCCAATATCTTAGCTATAACTCAGCTGGTTTCAGTTGATTAACCCTTGCTTATGTTACAGCTGAGGTTACGTCCTTTGAGGCATGCACGAGGTGTGCACACTAACGTCCAAGTCAGAAGAAATGGGTCTTAGAAATTAAAAAAAAATACAAACTGACATTGTCTCCAGTTTCTGGATTGATCAATAAACACAGAGTGGCGTTAGAGCACTGGGTGCACGTTTTTTGGTCTGTTGGCTGTGGCGTTAATGGTGGGCCAGCTTTGAACTGCAAATGCACTAAGGGCAGCTGGGTTCTGCAGTGGCGCTGCAGTGCCCTCCTTTTGCAATGGCATCTGCAGGCTGCCGATGGGTAATCGGTGCCCTGTTGAAGGAGCCACGTACTTCTTTATCCCGAAATACTGTATATCCCTCCTCAGTGCTGGGACAGCTGGCAGCTTGGCTAAGTCTCTGCCCGTCAGGACAGGAGGGCATGTAGGATCACAGGCTGCACGCTGCCTTAGCTGCAATTTGCTCTTTCAGTGAGTCCTACCTGGGCTGCTCGTACGCAGTGCTCCTTCCAGCGGTGCCAGGGGAGCAGGCTCAGGTGCGTAAACTGCCAAGGGTCACATTTCTTTTCCAGCTGGTGATCATGGAGATTGAGGTGCTTCCTCAGCAGTTCTTTCGCTTGAGCTTTGCTTGACTTGGGGCCCATCCTACCTCTGGGATGGATTTTATTTTCTAAATAACGTGTTCTAGTTCAGTCAAAAGTCATGGCTGTCACACAGAAATCTTCTCACGAAATTCTTTGGCCTTTTGCAAATATTGGACTAGATTATATAATTGTTGTTCTGGTTACATAATCTATGAATCTGTATATACATACATCATTGTGCTTCTTGAGAAGGCAGTGGAAGCTGCTTTTTTCTATTACATCTTCCATTTGCAATTGCATCTTGCACTTGATCGTGACTGACTTAATACTGATGACAAGCAAAGTATATTTGATTGAAGAAAAAGCCCAGAAAAAGCAACTGAGAATAAGGCAATTTGGAGTGCTTGCAAACAGATTAGTATTTTTTTTAAGTTATAATTCTTGTTAGGTTAGTTTGCCCTATTTTTAGTTTACATCCACCTCCCAGAGTCAGAAGAACTGTGGGAGAACAGGCTAGATTTTCTTTGATACACGCATTAAAAGTTTACCTGGAGGCACCCACCAGGAACGTTCAATTACAACTTAATTGCTCGTAAATTTACCTGTTTGGGTCAAGGTTACTAAAGGTAATACATGAGACAACGTGATTTTCGTTTTTCACAATGCTCACTCCCTGAATCTCTCAGAGAAGCCCTTGGTAGTCCTTCACGTAGTGTTTCCACTTGCAAAGGGTATTCGTACTTCAGAAACTCAGCATGCATTTTTAATTCCTTCTCAAGAGTTTTGATAGCGTTTTTCTCTTAAATGTTCCTTAAAACTGGTATCAGCATTTCCTGCTCTGTAATTATTGTTTGTCAACATCAGGAGCAGCTTCCCAAAATAATCTTTCCTCATATGAGCAGATCTTACCCATGTGATTTGTTCCAGTGAAATCAGTTATCTGTTTTAAATGCTGCCTCTGAGATAAAAGGAGATTACAGCATCAGACCTCCCACAGAATTTGCCTGCCGGCTTAATTGTTTTATAAGCATAAGCCCAGCCTGCTCTACCAAGTTTTGCCTTGGTAGCTGTACGGTTCAAGATCTGAAATTTTCTTAGACCTTTGTTGATGGCAAAATCTTAGATGACAAAACAACTATTTTCTTTACCGAGAGAACAATGATTTTGTCTATGTCATGTGGTGAGCTGCACAAATGAAAAAAAAATAAATCGAAAAGAATAACTCCTTCCATTAGCACGTTACATTATAATCCTGCAGGCAGAGTTACAATGGCAGATGTGCAATGGCATAGATGGGTCTACATTTGCCCATTTTCAAAAATATTTCTGTCATCCTTGCTGTTGTGTAAAAAAAACAAACACCCAAACAAAAAAAAACCCACCAGAAAACAAACAATAACACAACTAATTATTTCATATTACAGGCTGTAAATAAAAGAGAGGGTGTGGAGGCGCTTGTACTTTTGACCTGTTATTTCAGTGGTATGACTCCTGTTCCTCTACAAATCACCAATCACTTTCCTTTTAATCCATTGGAAACATAAGCTATGAGTGTTCATCTGCTGACTAGCGGCTAAGTTAAATGGCAACAGTAGCCTAAGAGAGTATGAAGAACGATAATAAAAAGGCAGCATCAAGATACACCTGAAAATAAGCTGCTTCTAGCTGTCGTGTAGGGTTTCTTCATAAAATATCCCGGCCACAGAACCAGCTCAGGGCTGCCTGCCACACTGTACTCTCCTGTCTGGGCTACTGTCTCACTAAATATATTTGCAGGTTACAAAGACGTTACTGGGTGCAAATGGGGCTGTGAGGCATTTGCTAGGAAGCCCCCCTTTACCTACCTTCCATCTTTTAATTTCCTGAAGTTTATTGAGCATCATATAACAGGACAGGCTGGAGAGCTGGGCAAGGAAGAACCTCATGAGGCTCAACAGGGAAAAGTGTAGGGTCCTGCACCTGGGGAAGAAGAATGTTAGGCACCAGTACAGGTTAGGTGTGGACCTGCTGGAGTCAAGTTCTGAAGAGAAAGACCTGGGGGTCCTGGTCGACAGCAAAATGACAATGAGCAAGCAGTGTGCTCTTGTGGCCAGGGAGGCCAATGGAATCCTGGGCTGCATAGGGAAGAGTGTGGCTAGTAGGTCGAGGGAAGTCATTCTCCCCCTCTACTCTGCACTGGTGAGGCCACAACTGGAATACTGCATCCAGTTCTGGGCTCCCCAATTCAAGAGGGATAGGGAACTACTGGAAAGAGTCCAGCGAAGGGCAACGAGGATGATTCAAGGATTGGAGCATCTCCCATATGAAGAAAGGCTGAGAGAGCTGGGACTCTTTAGTCTGGAGAAGAGAAGGCTGAGGGAAGACCTTATCAATGCTTATAAGTATCTAAAGGGTGGGTTGAAGGAGGAGGGAGCCGGACTCTTTTCAGTGGCTCCCAGTGAGAGAACGAGGGGCAACGGGCACAAGTTGGAACATAGGAGGTTCCACTCAAATATGAGAAAGAACTTCTTCACGGTGAGGGTGACAGAGCACTGGAACAGGCTGCCCAGGGAGGTTGTGGAGTCCCCTTCTTTGGAGATTTTCAAGACCCGCCTGGATGCAGTCCTGAGTAACGTGCTCTGACATGCTCTGGGCAATCGTGCTTTGGCAGGGGAGTTGGACTAGATGATCTTTATGGTCCCTTCCAACTCTAAAAATTCAGTGAAATTCAGTGAAAAATCATTCAGTTATTTTGCAAATTTGTGAGAATGCAAGTAAGACACTGTTTAAATGTGTCATAGAATGAGTTGCTTCTGATATGCTAGGATTATTGGATATGATGCTTTCAAGTACGTTCATTTTTAGGAAGTGAATTTAATTATAATTGAATGCAGGGTCTTCCTTCCTAGGGAACAGGATTTGCATTGTAAGAGTTTTTTAACCTTCTGCAGTAAATATCACTAACGAGTTCTAATATTACAATGACTTCTTCATTTATGTGATGTAATAGGCTTTCTCTAGACACCACATATTAATAATACAGTAACGATGTGGCATTTGGACTGCTTAAATGAAAGTAAGATCTCCCTGCTGACACCAGGTGTAAGGTGCTTATGTCATCAAAGATAACCACAAAGTGTGAGCACCATGTAAATAATTTTCTATTCCTATCTATTAAAGCTCTAGAAATTGGAAGAGTTATCAGTTTGAACACTGTATAAATCACCTTGCAGTTAACAGGGAAGGGCAACAAAAATAATGAAATTTGTGGACCAGCTTCCAACAAGGAACAAATAAATGGGGTAAAGCTTTTCAGCCTGGAAAACATGACTGAGAGGAGAAAAGAGACAGGCAGGGAATAAGTGACTACAGATGAATTTACTGAAGCTTCTAGTACAAGAATATCAAATAATACAAGGAGGAGGCAGGTGCTGAGCAAACGGAGATAATTCATCACTGAACTCATGCTTAGGCTATAGAGCACCCTGCTACAGGATGATGCAGATCGCAGAAGCTTACCTTGGTCCAAAACATGAGGCTAATTTGACTTGCTTGAGTAATTGCAAATGTAAATGCCTAGAAAATAATGAAGGTGGAGATGAAGGGAAAAATCTGTCAGAGAAAGATGAAGTACATTTGCACAAAGTCTTTGTCTAACCATCTGATTATTGGCAACACTATAGCGAACTTCTAAAAGTACTTTAATGGATTAACCAAAATGAAAAAGCAGCTATATAAACGACTTGCGCTCTTCTCCCAATTCTAGTTATTACTGACAAGAAACTGGAAAGAATACAAGTAATTATATACAAACTGAAAGAGGTTTGATAAATTATTTCTGGTTTTTAATAATTTCTTGAAATATTTTATCTTATGCTGTTATATACAAATGAAATGGGCTCATCTTATTTTACTCATAAGATGTTTTTGTTAAGCTCAGCAACATTTTTTCTAGACCAGATGAAATAATACTGGATACTAATTGGGAAACTATTGCTGTATTTCAGTTGATCTGTCAGCACATGGTCTTTATGCATTTCTCTGTGTGCCTTCTCTTTGATAGAATATTGCTGGTTTTAATCTATTTAATGTATTTTCATATTCAGTGACCGAGAGGTCACAGGATAACGGGAATAGTGACAAGTCTGGTTCTAAGCCTTCGGCCGTAAAGGAAGCTTTTAATGATGAGCATTCACAAAAGCTAGACCGATGGGAAGCTAATAGATGTGGTTTTCCATTGAGCAGAGACCAAAAGAAAAATCTTGGTGTTGCAAAGGCGCTTACATGGATAAAAAGCACCACTGTGTTTGCCTAGGGGGACAAAAAATATCTTGCCGCAAACCAGGCCTATTTTCTTCAAATAATCTCCAAGGAAACAGCCTCTGCCAACCTAGGATCTGATTACCAGTTGCAGGCCTCAGACCATAGCCATTATTGTTTTAACTTTTCTGCCTTCCTCTTTATCCCAGCGGGAAGCAGGCTGTATGGGCTGCCGTGTAACTTGACCTTGCTTGGAGATAAAAAGACAGGTTAGCACACAGCGATCGCAAAGCCAGGAGCAAAAAGACAGTATTTAGAAAATAAAGGAAGAAGCTGGCACAGTATGATTATGTGTAATGTTCTACACTGTGCGGCGTGGGTGGCCTGATGAACAGTGCCCGTCCACAAAACCCAGACAGAAACTTGGACTTGGTCATAGTTTCTCCATTTTTAACCTTGTCTGTGCAGAGAAACTGTGATTTTCATCACTAAGATATTAACGTTACCTCAGATGATTTCCTGCAACCTTGGAGATTAAGAAAAAAAAGGAAAGAAAAATGGAAGGAGGAAAAAAAAGCAATCTAAATAAAAATTTAGTGCTTTCAGTAAACAAAATGAATAGTAAAGCAGCAGAAAGAGCTGGATATGAAGCTTAGCTCACTTTAAGTCTTTGCTGCTGTTTTACTACTGTTCTCTGAGCTTTCCATGCAACAAGCCAGTGACCTCAGAGGTCAGCAGCAATTAGGCCTGACATGTCTTAAAAGTGTCTCAGGCATGCTAATGAAAATATATGCTCAGTGATTAAGCATTCAGTATCCAAAAGGTGGAAGAAAATAGTGTAAAGGGGAAGAGCGATTCTGCTACCATCCACCATAGATGCTGAAACTGATACAACTGTGCATTGCACAAATGGTCACTGTCAAAACCAAACCAAGCTGCAGCTTCAAGGCCATGAGGTCCCTGCCAAGTCATGGTGGAAGCAAAGTAAGTGACATATTTCAGCTTGTCTCAACCACCACCTAATCTCACAAAAAGAAAGCAACCCAAAACTCAGCTTACGGTAGTTTGCAGTTTTTATGATTTCATAAAGATTTCAAGCCAAGAGCAGTAGAAGCATGTTTTTTCATTTCAGACCATATGGCAGATAATAAATATCTGAGATTCTGATTGCTGATAACTTCCTACATAGGCATGGACAGAAAATGTAATTTCTGTAATCAGGTTTCCTGGCAGATAATGCCACATCATTCTTGACACATCCTCACCCTCTCTCTTAGATCTTTAGGTTATAATTGCTTCAGAGCAAGTATCCTTGTGGTGCTGTGATCACAGCTAGAGCATTTTAGTACTATTACAGTATGTGTCAGACCAAAGAAAGGAGTTGCAGCTCAGTTAGCTCGGACTTCTGGTTGCAGTCTTGCCTTTATTTTGAATGGCTCCTCAAAATTATACAAGGTTCTGATTAAAAACAACAAAGCAACCTGTAGTTCCACTCATCTGTACTGGTGTCTTGCCAGTGGGAGGAACTGGTACTTGTGAGGAGGTGGCCCATTTGCAGCTTTCTAAATCCCGTTTAGTTTTTCCAGCTACATACATAGTGTAATACATTTTGCATTTTAAGCCTTTGGACTCATTGGGACCAAAGCAAGGATTAAGGTGTGCGGGCCATCAAACCCGACTTCGATCTTGGCAAATGGAAAAATTACGTACCTGCACCAATTCAGAAATACTTGTGCTTCTCAACAGAGACAAAGAATTAAGTTGCATGATGTGTTTGGAAAGCTTTATTTTCCTCATCATTTTACCTTGTGTGAATTGTGTATGCCCAGGGGTGACCAAAAAGCAAAAATCCCCAGGGAACAAATCAGCATTAAGCCTGGTTACAGCATCTTGACACAGTTAAATGGTTCTTTTTTAACTATTTGATGGAAGAAACAAATTGACTTTCTTTGTGGTTTTTTTCCCCTTCCAGACTCTGACGGCACCTGCTCCATTTGCAGACGAAACAAGCTGTCAGTGCCAAGCCCCTCATGAGAAGCTAACCATTGCACAAGCCCGCCTGGGAACACCAGGTATGTGTAGAGAGCAATATCAGCAGGACCCTGGGTGCTCCTCAAGCACAGGCTCTGCCTTACAAACAGCTGTCCATGCTGGCTTGTGCCTTCTGCGAGGAAGCGGAAAGGCCAGCCTGGTATCTGGTGCTCTCAGGTAATAGGGAAGAAATCAGTGACAAGGGGACCGTTATCTTGTGCTAGAGAAAACGTTTCAACTTAGAGTTTGATGTTTTCATGGATGTCTGTATGTTGGTCAGAAGGAAGGCTTGCCAGCTCACTCCAGATGGCCTTAAAGTTGTGTTGTGCAGTGGCTACCTCCTGGATTCTCTTTCTGTACTGCCTCTGTATGCTGTAAAACCTTTTCTTTCACTGATATTCTTGTTGATCACATTGGACTTTAGGTGGCTTTAAAGGCCATTTGCCCTTTGAAAAGAAAGCATGCCCAATTTTGGAACTCTTTATCTGGACAGTTTTTCCAGACCTACCTTTGTGATCGGGCTGGGTAACAGGATGATTTTACATAAAGTCCCGAATAAATACTTCACACACACCCCCCTAAATTCCATTGAATTCTTTTAAAAAATAAGCTTTTGAAGTATTTACACTTTATAGAGGTAAGCCCCAGCTTTCCACTCATCTCTGCAAGGAACAATGTTGTCCCCATATTTCTGTCGACCCCTGAATGTCCTGACAGCAGAGGTATCTCTCTGTAGCACTGAAGCACAGTCCATGGAGGTTGGAGCTCTGTTGCTGTCATCTCTGCTGTCCTTTTGCTTGGAGGTGACTTCTCTGTGGCACAGATGCCAAGCTTGTCATTTGGTAAAGCAAGTCCTTTTTCTACCTGGAGGCTGCTGCTGAAGATGTTGTAGAGAAAGCAAGAGTTGTAAGAGTGATAGCAGAAAGATGGTGAGAAAAAGAAATGATCAGCTCATTAGAGAGAAAAGCCTGGGGGATGGATGGAAAAAAAGTGAAAGGTTTATGTGGAAGAGATAAGCAATACATTTTTGCAGCATTAAGCTGTGGAAAAAAAGAAAGTCACAGACAAGAGGGGAGGAAAAGGGAGATGGTAGGAAAAAAAAATAAGGGAAAATTGAAAAAATCCAGAATGGAGAACTGACTAGAAAGGCAGAGAGAAAAGAACAAGACATATGGTGGAACTCTGAATGAGGAAGGAAGATGACATTTTTGCTAAATTAGAATATGGGGATGATGGATGATAATAAATAGGCAAAGTCTGAGAGAAAACAGCAGAGAGTACAAGGAAGAACAAGTAATGAGCAGGATAAAATAGTGCAACTTCACCCACGGTGCATTTTGAACATCTGAACTGGGGTAAATCTCTGCAATCATCCGATCAGGGAACCAAAACCTGCCCAGTAAGAATTAAGTGCAACTTGTTTTGGGTCTGAAAAATCACTGTTGTGTTTCTTTCTCCACAGTTGACAGACCTGTCAGAGTGTATGCAGATGGGATATTTGACCTCTTCCACTCTGGCCATGCTAGAGCTCTTATGCAAGCCAAAACCCTCTTCCCAAATAGCTACTTATTAGTAGGAGGTAAGATCAGAGTTATTTATTGCACTGGATTTTTCTTTCTGTGCTTCAGTATCAGAGAGTTATTGCTGTGCTCGCACCCCCAGCTGTTTATACACTATGACTTTGAATGCTACTTCCACTCTGGGGGCTTTCTATGGGTGATTTGCCTTGAATTACATCTTACAATTGCATCAATTAAAGTAAAAGTCAAATTCTGCCCTCAGCAGCACAGGCACTATTCCCATTCTAGTTAAAGCAGGTGCCTGCGTGACTCTAAGCTTAGAATAGCTCCATATGAATAATTTACCTTTTCCAGTTATTCGCTCAAAATTGTTCAAAGATGGAGATGAGTGAATGAGATCAACCGCTCATTTATTTCTGGCTCCTCGGTCCCTTCGCCAGCCAGGCACAGCCCACGTTCCCTGGCTGCCAGGTCAGTACTGTGTGTGCAGACCCAGCCTTCAACATCAGCAGAGAAGCTAAATCCAGCTGGTTATCATTGGAGACCCAAATGTAGGTCATGATTTGAAGGCAGTTTTCAGCTCATGAGTGTCCCTGAGCAGGTTACTTTCTTATCAGTTTTTTTGCTATGAATATCTTGGGTTTTTTGTTGTTGTGCGGCTGGCTAACAGCTGTTCAGCAGTTGGTGCGTGCCTGAGGAGTCACCAGAGGGTGGCTGCGTCCTGCCTAGTTGGCTATGCAAGCCCTGCTCTCATGAGGCCTCGTAAACATGCATTTCAAGTTTCCCTGCACCTTTGGGGTTGAGATATGCCTCACATAAACATGTCACAGCAGCATTCAGCTGCTCAGATGCTTACAGCAGTGATGATGAAGTGAATGCAACCTTCAGACACTTTATAAGATGCATTATTTTGCATCTTTGTCTCAAATCAGTTGAAAGGCGGGGGGGAGGGAAGACCCAATAAGAGGAAAAGCAAAATCTTATAAACACACTTTTTGGTTTTGTTCTTAAGTTTATGAATTGTGGCAATTCTCATGGAGCTTCATGGGAGGAAAAGGAGATATCCCTTTGTTACGAAGGAAACATTTAGGGTTCTTGTTTTCCTGCTGAGCCAGATAGCTTGCAGAAGCAGCTAGTGGAGGTGCAAGACTGTGAGGTTAAAAAAAAAAAAAAAAAAGCAAGTTATGTAGGTTTTGTTGTTCTTTTTAAAAGACTGGGGGGTGTCCCAGATCAGGGAAGGAGCTCTGGGGCAAAAGCCTACCTGCTTTGAAATTCATAGCATAGCTTTGCTTTGCCCTTATTTTTGGAGTGAAGGACAAAGCAGCCAGCACTCATCAGCACCTCTTCCCAGCGAGGCACTCTGCATCTTAGCATGTTTAAAAAAATGGGCACTTTTCCACACCCACATACAATTTGTGCTGCAAAAGCACTGGTGTCACGTGTCTTTGTGGGCACCACAACCAACCCCTTTTATTTCTTGTTGTGAAGACAATTATTTTGAGCTAAGATTTTTTTTTTAATAGATATTTATACCTTCCCAAATCAGTCATTAGAGCAGGATGACAGAACCAAAAGGAAATACAGAGATATTGTGTCTGCACTGTACATGAAAAACAGTAATCAAGAAGTGAAATCAAACCTTTCTATGGGATTCAAGCAAAAATTACTATTTTCCAATAATTTCAGTAGACCCTTTCTTCCAAGAGAGGGTAGCTTTAAGATGACATAAAGGCTGTAAACAAATACAAATACAATCTCAGAAGGGATCTTTCTACTGAAAATGCTTTGATGTCCATTAAATTTCTTATCAGCAGGCATCAAAAAATGACATAATAGGATACAGTAGCATTTCGCTAGCTGAAATTCATATGTATATTATTATCTGGCTTTAAATTTTGCACAAACTCCAGGGCTATCTAAGCCTTCCTACATTTTTCCTGCTTTAAAGGTCCTTAACGACCATCACAGCAAGACCATCCATTTTAGATCTCAAAAAAGACTGCATCTTTGCCAGCGCCTTGCTAGATAGATTGATGCTTTCAAATTAGAAAGAAGCAGCAGCTGTAGGGCTACTCTCACACTTCCCCTGCAGCACTAATAATGTTGCATTTATCATTTGTCAAGTACATTTACTATTTGTCCCAGTGTCATAGACAAGTGAGATCCACAAGGCATAGGTTTGACCTGTGGTGAAGGACAACCACTCTCAACCCAGCTATAAATGGGTATCACATTATTCCATGTGGGGTGTCAAATGACTGTTGTAGCTGTAATATTGGACAGAGTTACAACTGTGGGGATAGCCACCGTGTTTTATGCAACATTATGTGGGTTGAAAGATAATACCTGACTTCTGTAGTCCTTTGGTAACATGGGTGTTGCTTCCGCTCATTTTAAAAGCAATGTGACAAAGCATTGGTACATCCAGAGTTAAAGAAGCAGGATTTCTGGACTTGCTCATTCCACAGCTTCTCCCAGTCCTTTCCATGAGGCTTCCTTCTGCGATTTCCCATTTGAACGTGGCACAAGCCTTACTTCTCTTCCTATTGAGTTCCCGCTGAACTCAAAGCTAAACTCAGATTCCTGTAAAATCTGCCATGACTTGTTTTCCAGCAGTATTTATTTAGTGAGAAACTGTTCTGTTGTGATTTAGAGCTTTGTTGGCAAATTCATCATTTAGAGTGTTGTTTATCTAAGAACAAAAAGCAGGAACACGAGTCCCAGAGAGGCTGAGTGGTCTCCATCTTTGGAAACTCAACTGGATGTGGCCCTGAGCAACCTGCTGTAGTTGGCCCTGCTGTGAGGAGGTGATGTCCAGTGATGCCTCTACCATTTTGTGATACATGAAGTTTGCGAGCACTCTGTCATTGTTTGATTGCTTTTAAAGAATTGGCCACCACCCCTGAAGTTTCACAGGCCGTGAAATCCCCACTTATAGTGGGACTGAGTTACCTCAACACGTGCATGTAGTACTGCTTGGGGTGTCCTACAGTATCTCAGGTTCTGGCTGCAGCTCCAGAAAGAGAAGGATCTCTCAGAAGGATCTCTCTATGGTTGTACCTGCCAACCCTGAGCAGAACTCTTAGATGCCCTGGAGCACCTCAAAATTAGCTAAGCTAATAATGAAGTGCTTAATGGATTTATCAGGAAATAATCAACTGCTGGTCTTGCTAATTCTACTGGATGTGGAACCATTTTGTTGATACTTCCATATTTTAGTTTGCAGTGATGATTTAACTCATAAATTCAAAGGCTTCACTGTGATGAATGAAACTGAGCGGTATGAAGCCCTCAGACACTGTCGTTATGTGGATGAGGTCATCAGAGATGCACCCTGGACACTGACACCCGAGTTCCTTGAAAAACATAAGGTACATTCCTACCCTTATCCCTCCCTTCCCCTTTGTAGACTGACAGTTGAGAATAAACAGCAAGTCTGTGAAATTCTATAAGCCAGAGCAAATTATTTTATTCAGTAAATTCCAGTCACCAAAATTAGGTAGATGGCATTGCTTGCCTCCATCTTTATCAGAAAATGTTATATTTGTCTTGCCTTTTTTTCCTCACTGTGCTGAGATGATTTATGTGGTAAGATTTGTGAATGGCAAAATAACACTGAAGAGTTATTCACAAATTGACTTTCAGGAGAGGAGACCATGAATCATCAGGAAAGGAAATCATGAACTATCAAGTTATCACATAGTGCCTGAAGTCCTCTTAAAGTCCTGAATTAAAGGCACATTTCTTTTTAATGTCAGCAGGTGCAATAATGGGCCAGAAATACATAAAAATGCCATGTGCCCTCTAAAAGGCAGGATAGAATTTTTTACATGCACTGACTGGCTTGGAATATATATATAAATCTTAACAGAAGCATAATTAACTAGGATGTATTTTAGCGTCCACATCACTGGGTGATGAAAGGACAGCATGACAGTACTAGGTATACATGTATATACGCATGGCCCTAAGGAGGCAGAATCAATAATCCTGCCTCCACGGGTTTGAAAGCCGAGGCTTTGCCACTTGACTTAGCTCTCCCAGTAGCAGCAAAAGCAGGAACAAGTGTCTTAGGTTTTCTACAAAATATCACACAGAGCCAGCCAGAGTGATGTGTTAATGGCAGTGCTTCAGGAGACAAGCTTGCTGTTCTTTCATAATTGATCACGCAACACAGCAGTTGTAGGCCTAAATCTAGTGCAATATTCTAGGTGATGGCTTTAGGATGAGAATGTCAAAAGCAAATCAGCTGAAGGCGAGAAAAGAGATGATCCTCCACAACGACCTCCCACTGAACCAAAATTCAGTGATGGTGGCATGTGATTCTTCTTCTGTTCACTGGCAGATTGACTTTGTAGCCCATGATGACATCCCCTACTCCTCCGCTGGCTCGGATGATGTATACAAACACATAAAGGAGGCAGGTAAGGGCAACTTTACATTTTAAGCACCTCCCTTTACAGCCTCAGCTCAAATTCTTTTACTGCCTTTTGACCAAAACTGCTGGAAGAGAAGCGGTAGAGATAATGTCATGTTCTCTTACACCCTAACGGTAGGTATGGCTGACTTCAGCAGAAAGATTCAATTTGTAAAACCACAAAGGATGTCCTTGGCTGAATTCCTGCCAGAACCCCCAGGAAGCCATTCAGATCTGTCATGAGAGAGTCCCACGTGGGTTTTTAGAACGATTTTAGGGTGCTCACCTAAGAGCTTTGAACAGGTGAAAATGAGTTTAGTTCCCACAGCAGCCCAGCCAACTTCAGCGGTTTGTTGATAACTACAAACCGATGACACCTTGACACAGCCCAGTCCTGAATACAGGCAAGCACAGTCAGCCTTCAGGAGTCATTAGGATCCACTTCCGATTTGCTTGGAGGGTTCTTTTCCCTACACTGGCAGAGGTTTTAAATCAGTACCAGAGTAATTCATTTGCCATGACTATTTAGCAGTTTGGTTGACTACCACATTACATTGAACATGAACATGCTGAAGTCATCAGGAGTTTGTATCTCTTCAGTTGGAGGAAGCTGAATTAAATCTGAGGAGATAAAGTGAAGCCACTGTTTGCCAGCAAGCAGCTATCCTAACAGAGTGAAGAGTGCAAGAGGAGGAATTCATCATACCCTTTCTTCTGCTCCCTGGAGGTGTTGCTTTGAATCCTGGCGAATCCATCCTCCTCCTGGTCTACATAAACATGTATATCGGAAGCTTAAAAAAATTCCAGAGTGAATCTGCCTGATGGTAATTTGTCGTGCAAAGTGACCTTCTCAGGCTATACAATGACAGCAGGAGACCAGGTATTGACCTGAGCTGAAAGAATAAGCTTTTTATAGCAGCAGTTCTTGATCTTTTTCCACTCGCAAACCTCACTGTGGTATCAGACTCACAAACCTCCTTTGGGAACTGCTTCTGAAACTACAGTTTCAGAGCCAGAACCAGCTTACTTCACTAGGCAACAGAACAAAGGTACCCCTGGTAAGGGCAGGTCACCAAGGGACATACAGCATACGTGCTGGACAGGCAGCTACTTTTCATTTCTTCCATAAGGTGCTGAGTGCACAGGACAACACGACAGGAGCCCTTGGTGTCACTGCATCGTTACCAGACTGAGCTGGAGAGTGCCCAAACCCGGCACATCCTTCTCTGCTGTTGGTGGGCACGGGTGCAGTGCACACGTGTCCTGATGAGAAATTCAAACTTTGCAGAATAGAGCATGGACTTACGGCTTCAGAGATTTGTCGATCATTGCCAGATGCTGGAGAAGTGACGTCAGTCTTGTATGGCTCAATTTTGTTACATATAAATGAGGAAATAACGTAATCTTATTTGTGAAGAATTTTGAGATTTAGTGCTGTAATAATGCTCCAGAACAGCATTATTACGATAATGAATTTCCCCTTTCTCCTAGAGGTTTTTGTTTTAAATAGACCAATGCTGTGGGTGCATTTTGCGTTTTCCTTAGTTCCAGTACTCCCATTTTCCCACATTAGGTTGTTGGGGAGCAGAGAAGCAGGTAAGAACTGCGGAGCTCCTTGTGTAGATTCCCATAGGCTCCTATTTCCCCACTGCCTTCAGGGGGTGGGAGGGCATATGGACAATAGTGAGCTGGGTGAGAGTGCACTGACTAAACCTGTGCATATCTGTGAACAATTAGTTTGGAAAACATGAATCAGTCCAACACATCAGGCATATGAAAGCAAAATCAGTGACTAAAGGTAATGTTCTCATACATGGGTTAGTGCATCTACTTGAAAACAATTCGCCTTTTGGCTTAGCAAGGGTAGGGCTTGAATTTTGTTTATGTATTCTTGTAGCTCCTATCTGTAAAGGCTTCTGGCTCAAAGTGGGTTTTACTGCTTCCAAAAATAGTTTCCTGAGTGACTGCTGCAAGCCTGAAAAGCACGATCAGGGAAACCTCTCTGCTCGTGATTAAAATAATCTATTTTTTAGCAGACTATTAATTAGAGATCAGAAAGGAAAAAAAAAAAAAATCACATAACATTTAGTCATAAGAGACTGCTAAGCTTCTTGATTCCTTCTACAGATCTTTTTCTAACCCTGTGAAATTAGCTAGCAATGCCTGCCTACTTCAAGTGAACATGTGAGGATTAATTTGCCAGTAGCTATAGCGCCTTTTTAAGACAAAGCATTACTTTTTTTTTTTTCAAAACCATTTCCAGTCTTATCTCACAGTGCTCTCTCATCAGCAGCTCAATGTTGCAATTACATATAAGTGATAGTAGTAATTTTTGTAGCCCTAAATAACTACTAAACAAAGTAGTGCTAGCACTCTGCTACTATTTATTGCCTTTGTGACTTGCTCTAACAGATCAAGCGATCCTGTCTTGATGAGGAGCAATTAAAAAGCAATATATTCCTCAGATTAATAAATGACCAGTTTTGTTAGAGACTGATCTGTTGGACCAGGAAAAATGGTTTTGCAGCCACTGACATGGCCAGGTGGACATGAAATGGGGGCTGTGGAGACTGATACCCTGGTTTGTTCACACTACCATTACGCTTCACCTTTCTGTTACAAGCACCTCCAGGGTTTTTCCCAGTTATTGTAATGCATCTTTTACCTGAAGGCTCTTCCTGGCTTTGGCCAAGGCCAGAGGCTGCTCTGTTTTACTCAGCAGAACAAAACCAACCCCCCGACTCCTCTTCACAACATTAAACAAGGGCTATGCTTATGGAAAGAACTGCTCAGTGAATTGCCACAACTGCAAGGTTTTGCCTTCCTGGCAGTCTAATAACTTCCACAAAACAGCTGACACTGTGAAGGGGGCAAGTTTTAGCCTTTCTGAAGACTTGAGGGAAAATAAACAGTATAGCAACCTAGTGCATTCTCTAAGGCTCACACAGGGACAATAGGAAAGAACGGGGAATACGATGGGCAGAATTGCAAGTCTCTTACCTGTGGTCAGGCATTTCTGTGTTCATCCCCAGCTACCTGCCACAGTGCCTGGGCCTGCCGTGCTTTCTCAGCGGGCTTTCTTTTCCCACTTTGCTCAGGAATGTTCGTACCAACGCAGAGAACGGAAGGTATCTCCACATCGGATATCATTACAAGGATTGTCCGGGACTACGACGTGTATGCCCGGCGCAACCTCCAACGAGGATACACCGCCAAAGAGCTGAATGTTAGTTTTATAAATGTAAGTACGCTGATCTGCATTTGCTTCTGAAACGCTCTCTCCTAGAACCCCGAATGTAGGGTAAAGGTTAAGAAACGATATCTTCTTCCTGCTGCTTTTAAAATAGCTGGGAAGAACTTAATTTAAAAGAAACTGGTAAGCTGAGGGTAGTTTGCATTGCTCCTATTAATTAGCAGCTTTGTTTCTATCTTATGTTTTCATGTTTGTAACAAAACTGCTCCCCCTTCTTATATGAGCTGTGACTTAATGACACACTAGGAAGGAGCGCCCCCCCAGCTTCTCAGCCACTCACCCAAGACACGACTTCTTTCTGTATTCCCATTGTGAGAAGGCAGCACAGAGAGCAAAGATTTTGATATCCAGATGTTCTCTACAACACGACAGGATTAAAAACCAAAACCGAAAACAGCTGAGCAGTGAGATTACTAGAGGAGGCTAAAATAGTTTTTAGAAGACAAGGAAGCATGTTAGAAAGCTCGTACACAAATGATGCTGAAGAGATAAGAAGCCACAATAAGCAGGGCAAGAGCACCATTTGAAAGGATGGCTCAGAAAAAGGTAGCAGCTCAAATTATTCAGCTTCCATATACAGAACTGCACCTTACTCTCCAGTAAGGAGTAAACACTTAACAGAAATGAAAGTTTTCTTTCTTTCATTTTCTGTTTCAAGTCTTAATTTAAGGCCTCAACCCACATTGCTGAAATCTTTCCTGTGATTGTACTGGCTCACAGGAGGACTTTCCCCCTCCTTCCCTGGAACTGGGAAACCCCTGTGTGAAGGACTGAATTGTGTCATTTCGTGAGGGTTTTGTTTACTTGTTTCTTATTTTGAAGTCTGTCAGATAAATCACAGATCACAGGGCATAAATATTTATTTCACTGTGCTTTTTTTTCAGTCTTCTACAAAATCTCTAAAAAAATCCTGCTTGTAAGTACTCCACCCAAAAGGATCAGTATTGCTAATATCCGTTAAATTAAGGCATCCGCCTTAGGGGTCCTCAGATTTGTCCTTTAGAGGCTCTGAGGTTAAGATGCTGTTGCATAAGGTACACTTCCCACGAGACACTGATATATCCTGAAGTTCCTCCTGGCATTTGGTTATTTAGCTTATAGTAATTTAAATTCAGAAATACTAATTTGTACCAGAGGCTGTTGTGTTTCAAAATGAAACCCCCCAGGATTTCACCAAGACAGAGAAGTGCTGGGTTCCCTGTTAAAAGAAAAGCTTGGTCACTTATTGGGTGCAGAGTGAGTTCGGTTTCGTTGGACCTTGAGGATTTTGTTTGGCCTTGTGGCCTGCAAAGATGGTTCTTCTAATGATTCATGAACTAAAATAAAACCCACCTCAGCACTAAACAGAATTTGTTTTAAAAGTAAATTCAACTGCCCATTAAATGAAGTTCACAGGAAATTAAGAGCCGATAGTTGATCTGTGCTTCTACAGAGACCATTACACCTTCAGAGGCTCAGCGTTAGTTCGCTGTGTGTCCTGTAAGTTTGAAGAGCACAGAAGCATTTAAGGACAAAAGGCCTTTAAACCCTGAAGTATTTTAGAAACTTGGCCGGATGTTAGCCCCCTAACGTTAATCGTCTCTGTTCCTCTGTGACTTCGCAATTAGGAGTTTGCTCTCTTTTCTATCAAATCTTCTGGCCACAGGCCACTGGCCTACCCATATCTTTCTGTTGCAGCCAGAAGCTCCTGTATTAGCCAGGCTTAGAGGCGAAGAGAGTTTTCCTTCTGCTCTGCAGAAATCCAACCAAAAAGACATTTTGGTCCAAGTTGTTATCCCGGCTGGCAAGTCAGCAGTGGGCTGTGTTTGCTAGGAAACCCAGGGAGATTTGCCTTTTGATTAAGTTTGAGCTGTTAATTTCTTACTTGTATCCTTCAAAAGATTCATATAATTTTCCAAGTGCATTCAGTTGGAAAATATGGAAAGACTCCTGTAGTGGATTAAACACGGTAATCACACAAGACAGTCTTTTCAATATGTACCTTCTGCACTTCATTCCACAAATGTTAAATTTGCATTTATAAAAATAATGTGGCAAAAGTTAACCAAGGCCATATGGATTAGGATACATTAATGCAATTTTTAATTCTTCTCAGCTGTCAGTGGCAAATTATTACCAAGTCCCTATATATTAATCTCTGTCCACACTTTTAAAACAGGAAAAGAAATACCGCTTTCAAAACCAAGTGGACAAAATGAAAGAAAAAGTCAAGAATGTGGAGGAAAAATCAAAAGAATTTGTTTACAAGGTGGAAGAGAAGAGCCATGACCTCATTCAGAAATGGGAAGAAAAGTCCAGGGAATTTATTGGCAACTTTTTAGAGCTGTTTGGACCCGACGGAGCATGGGTAGGTATTCTGCCATCCCAGGAAATCTGAGTGGTTTTTATTTGTCTTCTGTAACGCAGATCAAGAGCAGACTATTTTGCTGCAGTCTTTGCTTTGGAAGCCAGCACGGTAGGATAACGCCAAGCCCGCTTGCTGAATCTAGTAACGCATGCCAATGCTGCAGCCGGAGGATTTCCTACTTCTGGCTGTTGCTTCTTTGGGATAATTTCTGTCTTTTGTGAAGGGGTGATGCCGAATGTGATACTGCATTCAGCAGAGCTGTGTAACAGCAATACATACGCAGACAGGCTAATACAGTCGATCCTCCCCCTTAGCGCTAAATGAGACCACACAGACATCAGGGAGGAATGACGCACTGAAGGGGTAAGGGAAACAGGGACACTGACAAATTTTTCAGTGGTGCTCTTTATGCTCTGTACTCAGCAGTAGAAGGTGACGAATTTTCCAACTTTAAAAACTACTGATTTAAAGTTCCAAGGAATGATTTTACATGTTGAGTGGCCACGCTCATCTAACTGACTGCAGGAAAGGCTCAGGTGGAACTGAAGCACTTTTGAAGCTCTCCTCAGTATACACTGGCTCCGCAGAGCCTGTTAACCAGAGGTCCCCAGGTGCCTCAGAAAGGCAGTTGAGAGTCTGTAACAGCATCCTTCTGGGGAGAAACCCCAGGTACTTTCGTTGAAAGCATCTCAGCAGAGTTTTTGTTTATAAACAAACCCTCAGGAAATTCACCAGGGGTCTGTGAAGCTAAGTAGCCCATATCACAGCCGTGTCACAACTCGGTGCCACCAAAGCACGTAGTACATGCCTCTTACTGGAGTTCTCATCTTTTCTCTGCCATGACTTGCCGTGTTGAGAAAAGCCTAAAATTAGGCTGTGAAGGCTTCAGAACAGAGACTGAATCTTTATAATCTGCTTACAGCTATGTCTGTCCCACGCAAAGGCAGGTGCTCTCTCTGGTCTCAGCCATATAAACAAATAGCTTATTTAGCTATTTGTTCACTGGCAGTATCATCTTCCTTGGGGAGGGGAAGAGGGTAAACTCTTCTAATGAAAAGCCCAGGTTTACCTGCATTGACCACATCCACATGAAGAATGCTTCCTCTGTAAGTTACTCTCCATGGAGCTCAGCGAGTGTTCCCCGTGTGGGATGGTCCCGTGGCCACAGGTGCTGAATAAATGAAACTAATGCTACCAGAGCACATGAAACCCACAGGGGGTGAGATGAGTTTGGCTGTGCGGAGAGAGGAAAAGAATTTCAAAGCCTTGATCCCATTCCCTGGCTTTGACGACTCAACACTGCACACTGATGATGGCATTTTTAAAAACCCTTTGCTGATAAAAAAAATTTACCAAATTTGAATAGAGAAAAGCTGCTCTGCAAAGGTCATTGGGGAGTGGGGTGGAGGTGGCCTCCTGTTTACTGAGTTAGCATCCCAACCACAGAGCAAAAAAAAAATCTGGTGCAAGCACAGAGAGCTTTGCCAAGTAAAAGAATGAAATCTCCTTGCAGTGTGGTAGGAAAAGCATCAGTGACAGCGAGCTGAGAGGTGGTGTGCCTTTTTTAAAATCAGCGTGAGCCTTGCAACAGGAAAGACTTTAAAATAATGATAACTTGCTATTAGTGTCAAAACTGTTATTAACATTAATTTGCCTTATCACTGTTAGTTAGATGTTGCTTTTAATGTTGACATTAAAAGTACAAGAATCATTATGGGCATGCTAGATTCCTAGATCAGTAATTTGCATGCCATTAATATGCTATTATTATTTCACAAATAATTATTATAACACGCTTTATGCTAGCATCAATTTTCCTAAAAGTAAGGGCTATGTAACCCACAAAAAGAGTGCCTATTTGTGAAAAAGGTCAAAATGTCAGTTTTCAAATGTCAAGATGTCTATAATTCATTGCCAGTTTTGCCCACCTGTGCAATCCCCTGTATGTATTTTTTTTCTGCCAGAGAGTCACAGAGGTGTCAGAAACAACAATTAATGTGGCATGAAACTTTTGTCCTGGCTTGAGGGAGGACCACTGTGCAGCCGAGCACAGAGGCCCTAATGGTAGAGACTCTGCTCCATAGATGTGGAAAGCAGCGGGGTTCATCCCACCTCCTCTCTGACACCTACAAGCACTTGAGAAATCAAGGATCATGGGGCAGGGTTTCCGTGCCATTCTCCCTCCAGGAGGAGACAAGGTGTCCCTCCATAAGGCCCACTTCCCTCTACTGGGTGCACAGAGGGAGTGGGGGATGGCTGCACTGGGTCTGTCAGAGCTGCATCACCTCTGACATCAGCAGGAGGTCAGATAAATCTTACAGGTTGCAGTTAGAACCTGGGGCTGGCTTTTTGGTCACACCGTGTGCCCGCAGCCTGGACCTCAGCATGGCCTTGGAAGTCTGCAGAAAGCAGCAGTCCACCGTAACGCCCAACTGGCGCTTGTTTTGTAAAGCAAAGGAGTATCGACACATAGGCAGTAAAATTCAGAAACAGGCAAAATGTTTTTGCCCAGTAGCAAGTGTGCCAAAAGCAAAGTGCTATCTCCCTACACTGGTTGGGTGTACCTGAATTTGCTTGAACCAAAGCTTTGAAATTCTTTTCCTGGTAAAGGTCTAGAGCCCACCCAACCTTGTCTAACCCTCCAGCACTTCAAGGAAACCATTAACAGTTGTTCTCCTTCCTCAGTACCCAATAGCCCGAGGAGCACCCCATTAGGAAGACCTTCCCTGCGAAGGGCATGACTTTCTGACCCTGCTAGAGCACAGCTGGAGGAGAGGAGTCATTCTGGAGGCAGGTGAATCACACCATCTCCTCCTTCTCCTGCAAGAGTTGTGGTTTTAGCCAGCAACCTGGTGGCTAAAGGGCTAATGCAGGAGGCAATTCAGACTGGCCGGGCACTTAGCCTGCTGAATGTGAGAGTGCACCAGCTTGTTCCAGCAACAAACCCTTTGCTGAAGCCTAGCTGAGGGCCTTAGCAGGAAGGTGGGGTTCTCCTTTCCATCCCTGGCCCATGTGACCCAAGGAACAGTCAAGTACTTCCTGCCACATGGAATACCAGCCAAGCTGGGCCACTTCGATCTCCCCCAGCACCAGTACCGCACCACCATGAAGCGACACAATGACAGTGAGCTTTTTGAAGTGGCTGGTAAGGCGCCAGGAGCAGAAGGGAGTCCAAGTATTTTGCTTGGCCAGGAAAAAGATATTTCATATCAAACAATTTTTTTTGTTGGGGGTTATCTTCAGTGAGAGGATGAAACAGACTAAGTCAAGCCAACAGAACCTTAATTTCTGTGATATAAAGAGAAATTTTGCACTCCTACCACTGAATTTCAACAGGCTCCAGGGCTTTGCCAGCCCTGGCGACATCCTCACAGCTCTCAGCAGCAGAAGCCCTCCCCCATGCGAATGCTTCCTGGCATCGTTTATCAGGAACAACCACCATCTGCTAACCATTGAAATTTTAGGAAGCCTTGACTATTTTGGACCTAGCAGTAGCGTAGGTTACACACTGTGGGTCTTCATGCATGAGAGCATGGATAAGCGTGGCTCCAGACAGGAACTGTTCTGTCATTCTGCACTGCAGCAATATCCAGGCTCTAAAATTAATTTAATAAAGGCCAATGTGATAAAGATATAAATTGGGTGAGGGAGCTCACAGAGGAACAGTTAAGTTCGGTATTCCTGCTCGATCATTAACCCCCAGGATTAGCAGATACCAGAAACCTGATAGGAAAAACCTAGCATCTGCCCCTCCGCTGGCAGGGAATACTGAGTTTTGAAGAGGGGGAGGAAGAGCAAGAAGGGCAGCCATGTGCTTCTTGGCTGTGAGGAAGGTCATCACAGAGCAGAGTTGCTGCAGGGAAAAGGGGGGAGCAACAAAATGAAAACTCAAGCTGAGAAAAATCTGTGGACTGCAGCTGCCCGAGCAGGCAAACCCAGAATACATTCTGCACGAGTATTTTGCTCTCAGACCTGGGCGGCAACTTAACTTTGTCCGGGCTGGTTCTTCCATTCCAGCCGAGCATCACCGACGATCCGACCCCCAGTACTCCAGCCAAGGTTGAGACTTCTTGTTCCCCATCCCCAGGAGGAGCAGCGAGGCCCTCGCATTTATCCTTTTCCACGTGAAGCCCGCAGCAGCTGCGCAGTACGTGCCAGATCGCCTGTAACCCAGCCCGGCAGCCTGACACAAGGCCACGTAGGCGCTAACAAGTAGCAGCATATGCCTTAGTGTAGCAGATTGCCTGACTGAAAAGGTGGTCTCTTCCACCCCGCCAGCTCTGGCAGGCCTCCACTCAGCTTTACAAAGCAAAAACGACAATAAAGCCCAAAGCACAACATAGAGGCTGAATGTGTTTCTCTTTTCAACAAAGACACCCGAGTCCTGACATTCCCACCCCCAGCTGAAGGGTTTGGGTGGTGCACGTTCCAGGTATCTGGGGAAGCAGCTGCCAGTATGTGGCAGGCACTGGGCCGCCTCCCTTGTGAAGAGGAGGAGGAAAAAAGGCTGTGCTAGCCAGGAAGCTCAGCAGGAGACGGGTGGTTCCATCCCAGCACGCTAAAAGGAAAAAGTCCTGGGAACAAGGAAGGCTGGGATTTCAGGCAGAAAACTTGACTTTCTGAGACAGAGCGTGACCGACACATACAAACAGTCCAAAGGGAGTTGCCCCTAGCTGGAGAGTACACACAGCATTCTCACACTAGGGCTGCCTGACTTAAGACAAATCCTTGCCATGTAAAAAGCAGGTTATTACAAGCACAGTAGAAGAGGAAAAGGCTACGTGTGGGCTGGACTGGCCATTCTTCAGAGCAGAAGACTATCCTCTGTCTCCCTGCTCTCTCCCCAGGTGAGGGGCACAGTGCCGCACAGCCCCTCTCTGCCCGCAGGCATACCTTCCCCTCTGTGCATTACTCAAAGAGCATCTTTTCACTTTGCTTTTGCAGAAGCAAATGTTCCAGGAACGAAGCGGCCGAATGCTCCAGGCTTTTTCTCCCCGGCAGAGTCCAAACAGCAGTCCTACGCGAGGCCGCTCTCCATCCCGTTCTCCATCTCCACCCTGGGTCTTCAATAAAACCTCCCCTCCCTCTTCTCCAAAAGCTGCCTCTGCCTCCCTTAGCAGCATGAGCGAGGGAGACGAGGATGAAAAATAAAATAAAGATATATTTTTTTAACCATGAGACAGAAGAACAAGCTATGAACTCAACCACTGGATGGGGAGAAGCGCGAGGAACATCAGGGAACGTGCTCTGGGAGAAGATGTCGAAACCAGACTGGAGCACAGCAAGGGAGATCTCAGGAAAAGCCTGTCCCATCCCCACTCTCACGGTGCCTGGAGGCCCGGCCAGCAGTGCTTGCCAGACGCGGTACCGGGGACTGAGAGAAAAACGTACACCTTTGTGGGAGCTCCTGTCCATGTGTTGCTGCTTACGGCTGCTGCGGCCAGGCCAGGCTGGTGGGGAACTCTGCACTGGGTGGGGCTGGCAGGAGGAGCTTGCTTGGCTCCCGATCCGGACCCAGCACACGGACAAGGGACAGCTGTGGCCCGTGGATGGAGAATACGCAGTTGTACCGGACCCTGCTAACCTCAAGCTCTTCTGGCATGTGAAGGAATGGCACTGCTGCAGCAAATACGTTCAGAAACAGGAAATACAATTTTAGCTTTTTTTCTTTTTGGATGAGATCTGCCCCACACCCCAAACCATGCCAATGAAATGGAGAGTTCTCCAGCTGAGTTAGTGGAAATCCATTTAATATATTCAAGCTACCGAATGCTGCTTGTTGACCAAGCCTCTGTAGGGGGTGTGTGTAAAGAGTCAGGCTGTATTTGCTTTATCAAATTGCTCTCCGTGTTCCCAGTGCCTGAACAGTTCCCTGATAACTTCCGTTTTGCTCCCTGGCTTTGCACTTTGGAGGCAAGAAAGTCCATGAAAAGACAGTCCTAGCTGGAATGTGTTGTTGTAGGAAACAGGTAATTTGAAGACGTTGGCGATTTTTACTGGTGAATTCTAGAAAACACAGGTGGGATCCCAAGGCCTCAGGACGTGGCCTCCTAGCAAACCCTGCTGCTCTCAGCTACGAAATCGCCAAGCGATGAGCACAACGGCGCTGCTGTCCTCACGTGCTGCTCAGCCGGTTAAACAAATTTCTCAAACTCTAAACTTAAAGATGTGTTCACAGACACCCTGCTCCCGCAGGTGTCCTAAGGCCCTTCCTGTACCCTAACACGAAGAAAAAGCTGGAAAAAACAATGGAAACCTTTTAAAGAGGATTAGGCATGGGAATTTTCTTTCTCCGTCCATGACCCCCGCACGGCCCCAAGCAGAACCACGGAAAGGGCAGCAGGAGTGAAGCTGCCCCCTCCCCTCCATGTGCTAGCTCATTTCCTTCCAGCTTCCACCTGCCTGCCGCCCGGCTCCACCATTCCGTCCCTCAGTGGGCACCTGGTGAGGTGGCTGCAGACTTGCAGGATTTCTGAGCATGGGGGACACCCAGCCCCCAGGGCTGCCCCTGCCCCACAGCTCAGAAAGCCGCAGGAAGCACTTAGCCTGCATCCCTGCAGTAGGGCTGCGAAGCAACGATGCCGTTTTGCTCCCGGACTTGCCTGGCAAAGCCTGCCTCAGTGCACGGGCACATCCATGGCTCTCCAGCCCAGCGCCAGCTTTGGTCCTACGCTAGAAAGGTAAAGGCTGCCACCGCCTGCCTGTCCCACCAGCAGCCTGCAAGGGACAGGCCTCGGGCAGCCTGGGCAGGGGGTCACAGCAGCAGCAAAACTGCCACTGTGCCACTGCTGCCTGGAGTTGTAAACCCATCAGGATGTGCAGCCTGCCATGGGCAGCACCAGTCAGCACTTTGCTGGTTCCCTGCCCAGGCAGCACGGGAAACACTGGGAGAGGGAAGGCTCTGAGCCTTCCTCCTGGACTGAAGGAACACTTCCTCTTGGGAAAGAACTGAAGGAACAAGACGCCCGAGTGCCTGAGCACACGGGCTGGTAGTACCTGCTGGCAGCAGTCCTCCCCCAGGCTACCATCCTTACCTCGCCAAGTCACCTAGTAAATTCCTTTCACTCCTTCTCTTCCAGATACTTTACCAGGCAGGTAAATTACAGACCCTCGTACCAGGCACCAAATTAGCCCCGTACTCGGTTCATTCCCTGCAGGTGTCATCCATTCCCCACTATGGGGAAGCTGATTTTTCTTCAGGAACACTTTGCCAGATGCTTCTCCCACAAAACCGAGTACATAATACCTTGTGGCACGCTTTGTCCTCTGGAGCCAAGCTAGTTCCTTCTTCACAGAGCTGCAAGAAGATGAGCAGGGAACAGGGTGAACTACCGCTTTCACTGGGAAGTGCAAGGGGAGAGCCACAGCTAGTTCAGCTGCCGCCAGCTGTGCGCCCGATGGGACGATGCAATTAAGACCTTTCTCAGCCTTAGGCAACCTGTTACTGTAATTTCATACCTGGGTTGCACTTGTTAGTTTTTCTGATCCTTTGCAAGTCTTAAGTCTTCCCATCACAAACCACTCCTCCACCACAGGAACCGTCTGCTCTCTACTGGTGCTGTTTCTACGACGAGCCATGTCCAAATGCAATGGAGGTGGGCAGGTTTTTGTTGTTGTTGGCTTTTCCCATTTGGTTTTTTGTTTTAATTTCATAGTGCTTACTGTTCGGCAGCCCTTGGTGAGTGGTTTGAGTGGAAGACAGCACCACAACTTGTAACTAGGAACTGGAGAAAAACTCACCAGTGACCTCTTCTTAACAGAAGGTGTTTCTCAGAGTCACGGGTGACTATCCAGCAACAAAGCCATACCCTGTATCAGATGTCCTTTCGCATTTATGGTATCAATAAGCTGAAGTCTTTGCCCTGCTGGTACAGACACCAATATCCACGTGCTGTCTCCAGCAGACCAGAACCTCATTGCCTCTGGACACGTAGAGGGCAATTTTGCACTTCTGAATCATGGTTGGGTTTTATTTTTCATGAGCGTTGCTTTAATTCAGTCCTATTTATCAGCCAAGCTCCACATGAAAAATAAACACTGTACAACAGACACTGCTGCCTCTCACCTTCATTTATAGCACCTTTGGACACAAATACAACGCCTCATGTAGCCCCCACTGATAACACAGTGCTAGTTGCCCCCGTCCTTTGTACCTTAGGGCTTTATGACCCCACAATCAGCATTTTAGCAGCTTTTCCAACCCCAAATCCTGCTGCTGGAGTTACTACTGCTGCTCTCTGCTCCGAGAGCATCACCTCTCTCCTTGCCTTCACTCAAGGCCATGTTTCTGGCTGCAAGGTAAAGGTGGGGAACTGCTGTCCCAGCTGGCAAGACGCAGCATCAGGCACCAGCAAGTCTGAGCCCTCCCTTACCCTCTGCCCCAGCGCAGTGGAATCAGGAGCCGCTATTTGAATTCTTACTTCTAAGCGGAAGAAAGAGCCATCCTGGTTCTGCTTCTGAAAATCGTCCCCAGCAGCCGCAGCAGCAGCGATGCTCCTGTGTGCACGCCAGTGTGGCTTGCAGCTGCGCCGGGTTTATGTAAAACTGCAGCAGCAAACACGAGCCACAGGGACAACTCCTGACGTGGGCCTTTGGACTAAACTCTTCCTCCCGCTAAGTCAGTCCGATGCCTGAATGTTCCTGCTGCGCTCCTTCCCCGCTGTCCTTTCTGTAAGAAAGAAATTATTACTGCAGCAGCTGTAAAAAAGATTTTTCTAAATTATTTATTTATTGTCAGTCCAGCCTCAGGCAGGGAGAAGCTGAGCCAGCAGGAAGACTTCGGACTTCCCAGCTAGGGTATTTTTAACTGC
The DNA here is from genome assembly GCF_964106895.1 of Numenius arquata. Lineage (NCBI taxonomy): Eukaryota > Metazoa > Chordata > Aves > Charadriiformes > Scolopacidae > Numenius > Numenius arquata. Next base: position 53,796,680 of record NC_133576.1, read on the forward strand.
AGAATAAGAACAAATTTCAAAGTCGTTCAGCGTGGTAGAGAAACTTTTTAAAGGCACAGGAGGAGAAGGCTCTGGAGAGAGCTTATAGCAGCTTTCCAGTACCTAAAGGGGGCCTGCAGGAGAGATGGGGAGGGACTCTATCAGGGAGTGTAGCAACAGGATGAGGGGTAACAGTTTTAAACTGGAAAAGAGGAGACTTAGATTAGATATTAGAGAGAAATTCTTTCCTGTGAGGGTGGTGAGGCACTGGAACAGGTTGCCCAGGGAAGTTGTGGATGCCCCATCCCTGGAAGTGTTCAAGGCCAGGCTGGATGGGGCTTTGAGCAACCTGGTCTAGTGGAGGTGTCCCTGCCCATGGCAGGGGGGTTGGAACTCAATGGCCTTGCAGGTCCCTTCCAACCCAAACCATTCTACGATCCACACCAAAATGCTCCCTGTTAATACAAGCTTTACCAATTAAGATGTATTTGGGGCTGTTTTGAGCAGCATCTTGCATCACTTGGGAGATAATACGAGACATCCTTGTACACTGCCAGGACCAGGAAAGTCAGCCTGTCTGCAGTCACAGAATCACATGGGGTTGGAAGGGACCTCCGGAGATCATCTAGTTCAACCCCCCTGCCAAAGTAGGTCCACCTAGAGCAGGTTGCACAGGAACTTGTCCAGGCGGGTTTTGAATGTCTCCAGAGAAGGAGACTCCACCATCTCCCTGGGAAGCCTATTACAGTGCTCTGCCACTCTCAAAGTCAAGAAGTTCCTCCTCATGTTTAGGTGGAACTTCTTATATTCAAGTTTGTGTCCATTTCCTCTTGTCATATCCCTGGACACCACCAAAAAAAGACCGGCCCCATCCTCTTGACACCTTCCCTGTAAGTATTCATAAGGATTGATCAGATTCCCCCTCCATTCTCCAGACAAAAAAGACCCAAGTCCCTCAGCCTCTCCTCGTAAGGGAGATGCTCCAGGCCCCTAATCATGTTTGTAGCCCTCTGCTGTACCCTCTCCAGCAGTTCCCTGTCTTTCTTGAACTGGGGAGCCCAGAACTGGACACAGTACTCCAGATGGGGCCTCACCAGGGCGGAGTAGAGGGGGAGGATAACCTCCCTCGACCTGCTGGTCACACTCTTCCTGATGCACCCCAGGATGCCATTGGCCTTGGCCATAAGGGCACATTGTCAGCTCATGGTCATCCTGTTGTCCACCAGGACTGCCGGGTCTTTCTCCTCAGAGGTGCTCTCCAGCGAGTCAGCCCCCAACCTGTACTGGTGCATGGGGTTATGCACCAGTCCTGCTTCTCTTTTGCCACTGAGCTGCCTCCACAAGCCCATGGAGAGGAACCACATCTGACGCACGCCTGCCCAAAATCTCACTGCCTTTTAGGTGCCGGTTCTGCACGCACACACACACCAGCGCTGCTGACAGCGCTCTGGGAAGGAACAACGGGGAGCTTTGTTCACACCAGCCTGACCTTAACCCAGGGGACAACATGAGCCATCACTGAGTCAGGCCCTCCCAGGCAAGGTGACAGAAAGCAAGAGCTGCAGCACCCTGCGGTATCTTCTCTCTCCGCTGCAAACAAGCACTGTGAGAGACTTGGAATTAACTTTAAATCCTGTAGTATTTTAATTTTGTCACTGGTATTTCGTTGCACCACAGAAACCCTGACAACACTGGCAAAGAGCATGACTGGAGGTGGTCAGAAAGTCCCCACTGTAAACTCATCTGAGCTCATATAAAACAGGCAGGAGAACATTTGAAGCAGCAGAGATAGTTTTCCACAGTCCAAGGCAGAGCTGTTGTGCCAGCACTTGTGAAACATCTGCAGTATTTCCTTGGTTTTAAATTCTTCCATCATTTAGGCATGAAATACAACATTGTGTAAGCTCACTCGCAGGGATGATTTAACTCAAAAGGCTTAGGAAAGATAAATCAAACATCTAAAAAAGCCCCAGATTATGATTTTGTGTGTATACTAAAAATTATTTCCAAATATTATAGGGACATAATTCTCAAGAGAAAGAAAATATTTAGAATAGCACAAAGCAGTACTGACAGCTGGAAGCTGGACAAAGTTAACAAGGGGAAACAGGCATTTTGGAGAAAGCCACAGGAAAACTGCAAAGGAATCCTGACTTCCTACGGGGACCGGCTCAGAGCTAGGACCATTTATCAAGGATACGGCTGTAATAAATCCCTAGCGTTGCCCAGTCTGCTCCCTCCTGCTGCTGCTCTCCTTGTCCACCCACCTTTCCCTTTTACGTCTGTCTGGATGTAAGTCATGCTGCTGGAAGTCACGCTGTTCACGTCCACCTTCTCTCCCCCTGAAAAGGCAGAGGTGATTTTGGCCTAGAGGCAGGAAAGGCTTCACACCTTGTTCAGCCAGTGGCCACAGACACGTGCTGCAGGAGGAACTATGAGATGATTGTAAAACAGCTCGGGTCCAACATCCGTGGCAGATCCTTTACCTCCTTCCCCACTCCAAAGCCTTCGCGCTAAACAAGGTGAAGCGGTTTAAATTCCCCTTGGCACATGTTTGGGGCTTTGCTTCCTCAACCGCAATCCTTGCTTTGCCCACCCCAAAGTCTCAGGAGAATGACTTCTGCCAATGGAAGCTGCCTGGTTGGTTCCCAGCGCCACGTCCCTGCGAGCACACGCTGTGTTCAGCCCAGCCTGAGGTCAGAGGAAATTCTTGTTCGGGTGCAGGGGAAGCCACCTTGGTAACAAGAAGGTCCCCTGAACCAACACCGGGTCTATCGACTCAGCTCAACAGGAAGTAAGGGTTTGACACTGCATCAAATTTGCTTGTAAAAAAAAAAAAAAAAAAAGGGTAATAATAAACCATCATGGGAAAAGAGTCCTACATGATAGCACATAATTAAGCAGCAGTTTCACTTGAGTCTGGTGCAGAAGACCTCTGACTTCCTCCTAAAATAGAGCTGAAAATGGACCAGAAAATGGCCCTAGGGCTTTGCCTCTTGCGTGGAGACCCTTAAGGTAGCTTGCTGCCTGAAAGAACTCCTCTTCTGATCTTATTTTGAAGAGAGATTTTTTTCCCTCTCTCAAAAATACAATGTGTGTTCCCCAAGCGTGCACACAGATATTTTCTGCCCTTCTCTTTCCACAAGGAAAGCCCTTTCCTGGTGTGCGCAAGGAAGAACAGCATTAGCATTTCTAATCCAGATGGAAATCAAGGCCACTGTGCCTCGCAGCTCTGCCTGAGGGAGAGGAGACAGATACAGAACAAAATAAAAATAGCTGAAAGCCTCTGGAAATGCATCTTCACTGTGCTAATTGGGGAACATGGGACCGGGACTCCAGCAACAACTGCGGCTCTTCCTTCCTATGACAAGTCACTCTGCTGGATCTCCCAGCTGCGTGCAGCAGGCTCCCATGTTAAAACCAGTTCCTCAAAAAGAAGGCTTCAATTCCCCTCTGCCAGCAGTTACTCATGGCCAGTTTAGGGTTGGGCCAATACCTTTCTTCAGTTCAAATAGTTCTTTGATACTTGGTATTTCCAACCCTTTTTAGATACTCTCTCCACCAGCATCCATCCTTCCTTCAATGAGGAAAAAGTGAACTGCAAGTTCATGAGCTGGGTAAGCAGTTTTGCCTTTCACACAAACTCAAGAGGCTGCTCCATATACTGGAGTGTGGCAAAATATAACCTGAAGACAAACAGACAAAACAAATGTAAGGAGGAAATTATGCCTTTGGAAGGATCCTCTCCTTTCACCTTTCTCAAAAGGCAGTTTCACCCTACGGAAAGAAAACTGTCCCCTAAAAGGATTACAGGGTGACAGGGCTTGATCCTAAATTTCTCTGGTAATACTTCGTGGTCTGTGCTATACATGAAATAAGCGACCTCTGTGGAGTCATCAGGATCTGACCACTTAAAACATTTTCCTCTCACCATTTTGGTAGCTCAGCTTTCCATTTACATTTAGGTTTTGGATAAAAGTCTCATCTCCATAGGCAGAGGGGATTCTTTTTTGCTGCCCTGCAAACAATGTTAAACAACCCCAGCACAGCAGTAAAATACCTGGAGGAGCCCAGACATGCATCTGAGGAGGGGACAGGTCACTCTCCAGGTCACTCCTCCTTCATAGCCATGATGCCCTGAGCTCAAAGCAGCTCGTCAGGGCTGGCAGGTGCTGCCTTGGCATCCGGCTGGTGAGCTTGGTCCTAAGAGATCAGAGCAGTAAACTCTAAAGCCCTGCGATTGACTTCTACTTGCAGAAAGGGTGCAACCAAAAATTCCAGCAAGGGAAAGCTGGTGATCCAGGACTCCAAAGATTTTTTTTGGCTTTTTTCTTTTTAAATGACTGTGGGGAAACAAGTGAAAACACAGTTGCAAGGCACAGTTTTCATATTTACAAAAAACAAGCAATAAACTAATGTTTTTAATGTTTAGCTGGACTAATAAAGAAGAAAATGGTCCATTATCTCGAAAGCGTTATTCCTGTGCCTAAGCATACAAGGCAGGAACAGTCAAAGGGAAAATCCCACATGGCAGCACTGACCAGGCTGCACACGCACTTCAAGTCTCACACGTATTTCAAATTCTAGAAACAGCTTCGTTACAACACATTACGGACCCTTCAGCACATTGTGGTCCTTTCTAAACCCTATTCTATCATTCTCTAATCATATGTCCCTACAAACAAACCCTGTTTTTCCATAAATAAAGTAACTGTGAACTGCAAAGCCATCACCCACTGAGGAAAAGTAGATGAATTATAACCTGCTCTTTACAATTGACTAGCTTTGAACACCAACAGGGCTGTGTTACATTACTGTACTACATGCCATCCGAGTTTTTAGCTTTCTCATTTCGAAACTAATGCATAAAACAAGTAGGAAGCCAGTTACTTTGCTACTTGGCCATACTTAAGATATTTTGCATCATCAGTTTAAAAGTTAGCTGGTTTCATAGAATCATAGAATGGTTAGAGTTGGAAGGGACCTTAAAGATCATCGAGTTCCAAGCCCCGGACACCTCCCCTAGAGCAGGTTGCTCAAAGCCCCATCCAGCCTGGCCTTAAACACTTCCAGGGATGAGGCATCCACAGCTTCCCTGGGCAACCTGTTCCAGTGCTTCACCACCCTCACAGGAAAGAATTTCTCTCTAATATCTAATCTAAATCTCCCCTCTTCCAATTTAAAACCTTTATCCCTTGTCCTGTCACCACATCTCCTGACAAAGAGTCCCTCTCCGGCTCTCCTGTAGGCTCCCTTCAGATATTGGAAGGCTGCTATGAGGTCTCCCCAGAGCCTTCTCTTCTCCAGGCTGAACAACCCCAGCTCTCTCAGCCTGTCTTCATAGGGGAGGTGCTCCATCCCTCTCATCACTTTTGTGGCCCTCCGCTGGACCCGTTCCAACAGGTCCATGTCCTTCCTGTTTCATTTCTAACAGCGCCCTCAGTTTGCACTGCTACAATACATGATTAAGAACCAAATGCCAAAACAAAATATGAAGCTATCCCTTAGAGAAAATTTCTCGTTTGTTTTGGGTTTGTTTTTTTTTTTTGTTTTAGTCATCTAAACGGCCTCTCCCAAATGAGTGCATTTATTCCAAAAAAGAAGTCAAAGGACATTTTAAATATTCACTGTTCACATGCAAGTAGAAAACTGCGTAAGGCATATCCTGCACAAGAACTAACAAGATTCCCCCCAAAATAACTGATTCCAAATTAAATATTAGACCAAACAGCACAGCAAATCTTGGGATTTGTTTTAAAAATTTTTTTCTTTCCCCCTCCCCCCCCGCCCCCGACTGCCTTTTCTTCAAACCATCCCACAGCACATACTTGTATCGGAGACACACAGAGAACATGGAGAACCACCAGAACACACCAGCAAGCTCACAGTCTGTATCTTTTAAAGAAGGAGAAATAATGCCATGAGGTCAAATGCCTGTACTCCGACACCTTTCCGGAAGTCAATTTGTCATTAAAAACAGAGATATACTACATAGAAGGTAATTAAAGCACAGTTAGCCATTATGCAAAGAGTGGTGGTACTACCATGCCAACCACAGAATCGACTTTGCCCATTAACTGAATGAAATTATATCTACAGAGAAGTGCCCAAGGAGATCGTTTTGCATGTTTTACCCAACTGTTCATCGAGAAACAAAAAGTTAAAGATTAATTATATATTTGAGCACTGACAGTTGTGTAACAAGCACCTTGATAAAATACTTTCATGTGCCATTAAAAATCCAGAAACTTCAGTTCTCTTGCTGTTCTATTGCCTTTGGACTAGGAGGCACAAAGGGGGATAGTTTGGGCCAAAGACATAAAAAAAACCCCATCGAAGTCACTAGATGGAGAAGGGTTTTCAGGTTGCTGTAACAAGTGTTCTGAATATCTGATGCTCTTAGAAAAAAATACAGCAGGCATTATTTACTACACTCAGTTTTACTACTAGAGGAGATGGTACAAAAGCTTAAAGCAATAGCAGCCTTAGATGATGAATATAAACTGATTTGAAAAGAAAAAGGCTAATTTTTCCTATTAAGCACGCCTGGCATGGTTTGTATGCCTGACAATTTAAAAACTGTCTACTGCAAGACTTCTCCTTCCACTGGAAAGTAACAAATTTAAGTACTGAATGAGCCTACAACAGTCTAAAAAAGGCATGAATTGTATAACGGGAGACTGATCCCTTATTACAAATTGTTTTCCCACAATATGCCTGTGTCCTAGAGCCATAAATCTTAACTATACTGCTGCTGCCACAACTGGTTGCTTCATATTCTACAGTCACTGTCAAATATTTTGCGGTACATGCTGACAGATTTTGCAATTTTGAGCTACTTGATTAACCACTCAGCTCCTGTGAATATCCTATCATGGCAAATGGTAAGCAGCGAGAAAGTAAAACACAGATTTCTTCTCGTCTGAAGTTTTAAAATAAATTCTTCATCTGAAATAAAATTAACTCAGCTCTAGCAAAATTCTGACCATCTGGAGCCTCATTTATTACTTAGTAAGTAATGAGTCAAGAAAGCAAGTCTCTAGGCATTTTCCTGCTTGGTAAGAAACTTTCTTTTTTCATTTTCTTGAATAAGATATGAATCCATTTAAAACTATGGAAAGCTGAAGAAATTTCAAGGTAGAAGCCTTGGGTGCTATTTTATAACCGGTATTTCGGATGTCATAAATAATCCAAGAAACTTCACCTTTAGGGAGATTCATACAGCAGAAAAAAAAGCAAACCCAAGAGGTGCTCTTATGCTTCAAAGAAATCAATGCGTGGTGACAAACTGTGCTAACGTACCCAGAACAACTGGATCTCAGAGTTTCAGAAATCCTTAATAACTCACTTTTAGTTCTAAACTGCTGTAGGAGCTTCTGCTGCTTACACATCAGGAAATCAAAAAAGCCAAGCAGCAAGGATGAATTAGATGCAATCCTTAATAATATTGTACACTGAGGGAAATGTCATACTCCACAGAAGTACTAGGAAGTGGCTAAATCTGTAGGCTTCGGCTCTATTCTCTTCAGAGAAAGGGTCAGCACTGCCCAAACAGGTAGCTCATTCCCTACCTTCAGCATCCCCCCGAATTTGGTCCCTCTAAATCAAGTCTTGTGCCACAAGAATCACTGAAAGGTAACTTCAGAATGAAAACTAGAGTTTCTAGTTAAAATAAGCATTTCAGAAAGACATTAAAAGTTTTGAAGTCTAAAAATCTACCTGGAAATCTGACACAAACCAGATCAGATTAAATGTATCTGAAAATTCAGAGTAATACAATACAGAAGCAATTGCATGTATAAATAGTTCTACAACTAACTTGACAAAAAATAAATTATGCTTCAGATATCAAGAATCAGTCTTGAGGGAGGTGGTAGTGGGAAGGGAGATGGACACAGAAACACTCAAATGTATGTTTCCATAGATTTCAAACAGCTTTGTAACAAAACAGGCAAGAAAAACACTTATCTACAATTACTCTGAGCTCTCAACTGCAGCTCTCTGAGAGCATCCCTCTGGTAGGCAAGTGTGAAGTTGACCTTGCACTGCCAAATCACAAACTAAACTCCATAGCATGTGAAACCGAATCAGTCCCTTAAAAGTGTCATCATGTAGTTGTTACATATTTTTATTTGTCAGCAAAGGAAAGAAAAAAGGAAAATAAGAGTATACACAAACTATATACACGAGTATCGGACCAGAAACAATTCCAACACAAGTTACAAGACAACTCAAAATTAAATTTTAAACATCACCAAGTAATTTCATGACAAATTAGCTTCCAAATCCTCCATTATAGGTTCAGTTGATTCAAGTGATGCCACCCCAGAGGAGAGGCAACGCGAGGCCTCTTTCCCTCTTGGATGCCAGGTGCAACACAGGTCAGCTCACCAGTAAGAGTTCTGTCCGATAAGCGATGTTGGCAACAAATTCATTTGATGTCCGCCCATGTCAGAAACTCCCATCATAAACCCCAACACAAGTTTAGCACACTGTTAGCCGTTCAGCAGAGATGGCAAGTGTGAAACAGCCAGCAGGTGCCTCGCGTTAAGGAGAGTCCTCTCTGAGCAGCTGAGAGCACTGATAGCACACCCACTTGGAAACGTGCCCTGCCACTGCCTGATACCATCTGCAGACAGAGGGTATGAATTTCAAAGGACTGTCAATTTGGCACCTCTCGGCGGTATTCAATTCAAAGGAAAAAATTTAATAAAGCAATTAATACTAGTTTGACAATGTCAGAAATATCACAAACATCAGTCCTACTGATACTACATTAAAAAAACCTCTGGATTTAAGAAATAAACAAAAGTTCTCTGTGCCAAGATCTTTTAAGGCAACATAATACTGCAATTAAAGCACGTGAACTTTAAATTTTCTTATTTATTTTTAATTAGAAAACCACTTCAGTCACACAAATCTTCATTGCTTTAAATTGTCAACAGCTGAAGTCCTGATCCTGAGAACAGATTCACTGAAGAGGGATTACTCTCATACACTGTTACTTGTGCAAGTATTTGCAAGATTCAGCCCTGAAGTTGCTACACAATTTATAACTATTCCTCATTTGTGAATAAATTCACCTTTGAACTCAGTAATACATTGTTCTGTCATTTGCCATCATATTCTCTTAAGTTCTGCAAAAACACATTTATATATATTAATTCATAGGCAGGTGAGTATGTCAGGAAGAGGAGATAAGAGCTATTGAAAACCACACCACCTATATGGCAACCGAGGAAACACACAAGGAAACCGAACACCACACAAATCAGACATGAATATCATCCTCAAGAGATAAATACTGACAATAAACATTTAGGCTGTTTTCTACAAAATTATTTGTATCAATCAAGACCACTTTGCACTTTGCAGCACTTAACACATAAGGATCTAGAAGTGCTTATTAAAGGGCGGGGGGGGGGAGGGGGAAAATGTCTTCCATGTCAACAAGGTCAAGATTTCATCCTAAACACGAAGTTTGGGCGGAGGTGAATAGGAGATTGCACTACACTGAAAAGTCACTCCTGTTCACTTTTTGGAGAAAGTGAACAGCCATTTCAAAGTAAATGTTACATGCCACTGAGGATGAAGAAAAGTATGTTATCCTGTTGGAGAATCGTGTAGTTTACATAGCCAAGAAGTAGCTTGAGTTTTCCAAGAACACTACAATTAATATCCATATTCTTTAAGCATGTGTCAAGGGACCTGCTTTAAGCACTGCCCAAGAAGTAGCACAAACTGCAGCAGGACAACGACCTTCTCAGAACTATCCTAGGTCATCACAGTCAAGTACAGAAGCAAAGACTGTGCAAAGTTGTAAAATAAGCATTTCAGTATCTTCTAAATATTTCTCATCAAGTGGCAACTCTGGAATTCCCCTTGTTAACCTCAAAACAAAGCCTAGAAAAGCAGGGAGCACAAATGTATATATCTGATTTGGAGAGACTTCAGTATCTATTAATATTAAACTAGACAGGGGATTAATAGATTACGTTCAAGACATACACCAGAAAAATGCACAGTGGACAAAAAAGTTAAACTATTTGTTACATTACAACATATAGAAGTTGTTTGTAAATTCTCAGGAAGAATCAGGGAGCAAACATCTCTTGCTCAGTTTGTTTCTGTCAATCATTAAACACAACAGATACGAAACATTTTCACTGAAAATGTTTGGGTTTTTTTTTCTCCTGTTTATGTGTCCTGTAACTCAAGATAAGCAGGTTGCAATAACATTAGCAAGCCATACATCTGAAATTCATAAAAAAGAAATATACTTTTATATCATCAGAAAGTTTGGAATTAACAGCCCCGAGATGCTAAAAACAAATGGTTATAACAGACTCCAATCAAAGGTAGAAGTAACTGAAAAAAGTTCAGTATCTGTAGTTAAACAAGTCATATTAAAAACCCATCCACTCTCATTTTTCAGGCACACCCAGTGAAAAACTCTCTTCTAATCAAAGGTCTGCTGTCGATTTTTTCCTAAAACAATTTTCAGACTAATACCCCTATGCAGAAACATGGCATGAGGACAATGAGTGAAGAACAATTTATGGCATACCTGGGATCTCCAGTAAAGCACAGGCTGCCTAGACAAGGTTGGAGAGGAGAAAAGTTACTTCTCGCTCATATTGACAGTGATGCCCATGGACAGACCTTGGGAAATGGAAAGAAAATGCATTCTTTGTGCTCTATCTTCCTGCTTTGAGCTGTTTGTATGTGCTCAGGGTTCTTGTAAATAGGTGCCATTTTAGGGGACGCTTAGGTCCTGAAAGTCAGCCAGTTGTTTTTGTGAACAAAGAAGTGAAATGACTAATATACCATAACATCCTTCCACAGTATCTTCACCTCTCATTCATTGGCTTCCATGGTTTATATCCACTTAACGAAAACAAGTTCAATATGCCTGCATCCTTTCTTTCCTTTCTGTTCCCCCTCCCCTTCATGTACAAGTAGACAGCCAAAACGAAGTACCAGGTCAGGATTTATTAATTACTTCAAAATACGATTCCTAACAAAAGCTGAAACTCAGCTTCTTACGCAAACTATCTTATTCCTTGGAATGTTTTAGGTAATGTTCTAGGAAAAACTGACCACATGCAACTGGGAAAGTCCTAGTTTGATCACAAATTTCTATTTTTAAGCAAGCCCTCCTCTGCAATTACTAGACAACTTGAAATGAATTAAAAAACTGTAAGAAGTTATGGGTGAGGGCAGAAGTTAAGTAACTAAATTTTAGTAGATGTGACTTCCAACTGCTGTTTCAGTCAAACTATTACTCTGATTTCACCCCAGCAGCACAGCTTGAATAGCAATTTGCCTTCTCTGCAGCAGCGCCTGCAGTCATGGGAAATTATTGCTCTGGAGGCCACACACATCACACCACCACGCCACGTAAAGATCCCTTAGCCAGGGTCAAGAGTCCTGTTTGGGATCAGAAGAGGACAGCTGCATCAGCTTGCTCCCTCTTCCTACCTGCTGGCTCAGAAGGGCACCACTTACCAGCTAACAAGTCAGGCAGCCGTCAGCAGCTGTCCTGGCGTCTCTGCCTCTCAACAGCATGGCAGCACTCCGCACAGAGGTGTGCAAGAGTGCGCTAAAACAACCTGGTGCTCCAACATGATTTAACTCTACAGCGTAGAGAAGCCCACAGAACCTCAAGCCCTGCAAACTCATGAGCCATTCACAAAGTCTTGAACCGACTGCAACAGGTAAGAATAAGGGTTTGCAAGGTAAGGACTCCAACTCTTCAGAAACAGGGCTATATGAAGCTTATTGCTCAAACCACTTTGTAATCCTTTGATGAAATGTGCTATGTAAGTGCAAAGTACTATCGTTAAGTCAAAGTAAGGTATTTTTTTCCTTAAATATCTAGGAATTTTTCAGCATTTCCCTGTTTATCTAACAGATCAGTTGTCTATAAAAATAAATATTGGGAGGACAAAAGAGACAGTTTCCCCACCCCCCCAATTTTAGTAAATAAGTTTCATTTTTCCATGCTAAAATTTGCAGTATCTTTCAAAAAAATATCAAAACACCTAAGAGAAACTGAGGGTGCAGAGTTGCTTACAACTTATCTACTGCATTCCCGTGGCTAGGATATCACCAAAACTTCTAAACCTCAGAATTTTTTTCTGAAACAAGTACCAGAAACAGTATTTGGCAAAAACTTGAAGAACAGTTTCCTAATACTCAGAGTAACCCTTACAATAAATTTAAGGGAAAAATACTTAGCTTTTTTATCTTTGATTTTTTTTTTCCTTAAATTGGATACCAGCTATGTTTTGTCCCTCCCATTTCTATGATATTTCCAGTTTCATGTATTTAGACCAAAGACACTTTCCAAAAGCTGGTGTACAACATCTTTATATACACTACAAATTCAGATTACCAGGCTATAGTCAGACATTGAATATATAAATAACTTTGCAAACTATTTACAGGTCTTAAACTTGTCAGGTTCCAAGCAACCAACAATCTTAAGGCAAATTCATTTATATGACTGGCTGTCTGGTCTTTCAGCATTTCTCTCCCCTCCCCAACCACCCCCCCCAAAAACAATAGGCAATAAACATGAAACTGAATAACCCCCTGCCCCTGTATTGACAGAATTTCTTGTATGGAGAAATGATCTAACTACTTACGGCCTTTCCTCAAAACAAGGAAAAGTGTATAGAAATGCATTTCTGTGTTTGCGTGTCAAGAAAATCATTAAGGTGCATACCAAGAAGTGGAAATCCCAAAGTCTTATAACAACATAATTTTTGTATGCACTTGACAAATAGATTTGGGAATTTGGGAAAAGCATCAGTTTAAAGCTGCACAACCCTTTATAGTACTATGCATTTATAAGCTCATTAGATATAAAATCTGGAGAGCTCAAAGGGATTTTCTGTAAGAGGTGACACTGTGCAATACAAAATGCAGCAAAGTGGATTTTCAAAGCATATGTTTAACTACATTAGAATTTTTCTCTTGTACTATATTGCTGTGCAAGATACTATTCACCATTTAAAGGGATTCTGCACATCTTTCCAATCCTTATATTGAAATAAAAATTGGCCATTTCAAATAGTATCTTTTTGTTACAACATAGTATTCTTAAGTGCAATCACAGTGCAATCCCTTTTGTCAATGCATGACTGAAGCAACCAAGCATATTCTGGTGAAGTAGACAGGATTCACATACCAAACGTGCTTAGTGCCTTCCTGTAAGTCCCAATCATCACTTTGTTCTTACTGTTTTTCAATGCCCTGATTAGGTCTTTGTTTGGAAGTAATTAGCTATTGTGGTTTGAAGGATTTTGGAACAAAGCAGAGACTTTATACTGAATGCAGAGGTCATCTCCAACAGAGACAAAAGGTGGCAAATTATCGATTAGCTTTATATTTAGAAGCATCCCTTGGTTCACTGCTAGGATTGCTCCAGTCATCTGCTTCAGGTGTGGTCTTGTAGTGTCGCCATGCTGACTTATTAAAAACAGGAAGTCTTTCAAATGATTCACTTGAAAGGGCCTATGGAAAAACAAAAGCAATGGTAAGATATCACTGGAGATACCAAGTGCAAGATGATACTCTGGGGAGTTCTACAGTTACAACTTCTGTATCAAACAAGCCTCTCAATTATCCAAGTGTTACATGCCACAACACTACTTTGAAAACACCGTGGCTTTGACTAACTATTCTAGGCATAGTCAAAGCATTAGTCACAATCAAAGTCAAAAGAAAATAATAACACTTAGAAATAGCAAGAAAGAAGTTTTGGTTAAAAAACATTTTAGGGAGATTTGTCATTGACACTGGGCTGACAGCTACTTTACTTAAAACATTTAACTTTTCCAACAAACTCGGACTCTGTCAGCACACTGATCTGTGAGGACTGATCTAGTTCAGTCCATTAGCATGCCATTTTCCCCTGAGAAAGACCCATCCTTTTTCCTACACACACACACACAGAGGATTAAACGCATCAGAAACTAAAGTTAGCACAGGATTCCACAACTCACTCAAAACATACAGCAAGGCACAGTGACAACGCTAAGTCAACGACCTGCACATGAGCTATACACGAGCTATACATGAGTTATTCTTTTAAATTCCCTGAAATTCAAGCAGTTAGTTTGGACCTTAAACCCCTGAGTGTCCCAAAAAATGACAACAGGATCAATACAATCTGTTGGACAAAAGTCAAGAACAAAAAAAAAAAAAATACTAGTCAGGAGTCAGTCAATAGTCCTCTCAGTTTTATTTTGGTCAAAACTTTCAAAAGCAAGAAGTATTAACCAAAATTCTCTTTCATCACACAGTTCTTCGAAAATTCAGCACTTAGGATGGATTAACAAAATGTGAAGATACAACATAGGTGACTGGAAAAAAATTTAAAAAAAAATAATCAAACAAGCTAACTAATATTAGTGCTGGGTTAACATTTCTAACCTTGGCTTTTAGGATTCTGTTTAACTGATTTAGATAAAATATAATGAAGATAGCAACTACAGATTTGAAAACAAGTTGAAGAATGAAAAGAGAGAAAGTTCACTTATTCAGCCTGCTATAAACTGTCAAACTGCACCGTTACTAGCTTATAGAAGGGTCAAATTCATACCTTCAAATAAATTACAGCATCTGAACCAACGCCTTCCATTGAGTAGAGTTTAAGGTCACCTTGAAAGTACCTAGCGTACAGACGAGAAATTGGCAAGCCATAGCCAAACCCAGCCTACAAAAACAAGGAAATAAAAGGAAAAACAACAGATGAACGAAACAAAATGCAACAGATCAATCATAAAACAGAAAATACATAAATATTAGATTTGCATCAAATTACTCTTCAAGCTTTCCTTTATTACTCAGTCTGCACTGTAAGTTGGTATTCAACATTTTGAGCAATATCCTTTTTTTCCAAGATGTAATTTTTTAGGTTAAGTACAGAAAAGGGAAAAATATCAGAGTCCTTTGTTAGGACCACTTCATCCGTTTTGCATTTTCTCAAAGAGACAGGTAGGTGTAACATTCCATATATGCTGCCTCCAAGCAATCCAAACTGATATCCCCAAGCCTGGGATTATTATTCTCAAACATCTCCACACTCAGAAGACTACACAAGAGAGCCAGAGACAACTCTTTACTTTGTCTAGGTCACACTATTAAGTGACTGCTGATGCCATACTGCTTTAGAGATCGGAACACTACTGCAGAAGACTACATACAAAGCAATACAAGGCAAATAACCCTCGCTGTCGTTTACCCATCTAACAAAAGATCAGGATTCCACAGCACTGAATGATCTACTGAGGACCGAGACCCTGTACAGACCACACAATTTTCAAAGCATAAACAGACCTGACAGGTACAAGTTTTAGATTTACAGCACTAATATTCATAACCATACCTGCAACAAGGTCAACACTTGGCATCTTTTCAAACCTACTCGTCACAAAAAGTTATTAAAAAAACCAAGCCTGTCTCACTTACTTACAGGGAGTAAGATTCTGGCCTACACATGGTCTCTTTCAGATGACCGGGTATATGCTGAGAAACACATTGGCTCATCATTCACCTGATACCCCTCCCCCCAGCCACGGAACTTTTTGGGACTATCCAGAGCAATAAAGGAAGGATTCCAGACATACAGGCATTTGAAAATAAGGTCAATGAAGTAATAAAACTTTTCCATAAGGGTGGATTACAAAAAAACCCCAAACACTAGACACCTGAAGTTTTCAGAAAACCAATAAACTCATTCCACTATGATATTTCTACAAAGGCAACCTGACAGATACTGAGAATCATGCCCTGAATCTAAAAAACAAAGCCCCAAAATGATACAAAAAAGAGGAGGTTAAGAAGCAGGACTTGTGACTATAATACACAGCTAATACGTGGTATGACTTTTTAAGAAATTCCTTGAGGGAGGGGTGAACGATAAAGAACTCTGTACTACAGTACCCATCACAAATTCTCTTGTTGTCATCTACCATCTCTACAGGTATTTTTTGACCTCTTTGCCTTGTTTTTACAGAAGTCTAAATTTAGTGATCTTAAACTGGTTAGAGTTGCTCACACTGATGACTAACAGTTCTTCTGAGCAAAATGAGAAATAGAAATGCCAAAGATGCCCTTTTCTACTCACACCGCTTGTCATAGTTATTAGTGTCCATTTCCACAGTTGCTTAGCTGCACTTTTTCAAACAACTGCTTTAAAAATGCAATTCTCAAAGACTCTCGTTAGAGACACATTTCAAGGCCTGGCCTTGAAACTAGATGCATTTCTTTCTTAATCTCAAAAACTGGAAGTTATCTGAAAGAACTAAAAAGAAATTCCCAAAGCTGACTTGCATCTTTTCTGGAGACCAGACAATAAATACATTACAGAAATTAAAAAGCACAGCAACTGAAAGGCAAATTGTAGATAGCACCTATCCCCAGAAACAGTTCAAGCAAAGGGCAGTAGTACCAAGCAATCCTGACAACATACTATACTTTCCTCTCTCCAGAATTATGCCTCCTTAAAACCCCTGCCCAACTTCTGTTTGCCTCCTGCTCCTTCCAGGAAATCTTTTTTTACACCCTGTGGCACATTGTTATTTCATACCTCCCTCTTCCAAAAATTTCCTGTCAGTCTCTTCTCTACATTGTTTTCAGGGTATTTTCCAAAACCAGACAACTTATAAGAAATATGAAGACAACAGATCCCAAGATCTTGTAAAGCGTCTATTTTGCAAAAGAAAATTAAGAAGTAGTGATTACCTACTACATAGTTCTGCACTTGAGGACTATTCTGAGGATAGCAAATAGCCAATGATAGCACATCTGCCTTGAGAAGAGAAAGCTTTGTAGAGCCAATTTCTCATTAAACATTACAGTATGCATTATAGACATGGAAAATTATTAAATTTCTGTGTTACTAGTGTCTACAGGTTTAATTAAACCTAATTTAAGCCATGTTTCTCCCACTATAAACAAATGCTGCCAAGGAGAGGATCATTAAATTCTCTAAGAAAACCTAATTATCAAATATTACCATGTGTTTCTTATGCTTCCACTCTGTGTATAGCAGTACAGATGAGTGCAAGACCTGCTAGAATCTGAATGCTGCCATGGTAACAAGGTTTCTCAGCAGTTTTTAAAGAACATTTGCAATGACACATAAAGAATTTTTACCAATCAACAAAAAGATCCCTCTCTTCCTCTGCCCAAGTCCATGAATGTTTCATAAGCTAGACAGGGGATCATATAACAATGGGAGGGAGTGTTAAAACAGAAAAATACATCTATTTACACTGCACTGTAATTTAGTTTATGAACATTATCTAAGTCAAGAATGACAAGCACAGACCTACCTACCTTCTAGAGCACAGTAATTCTTAAATATGTTGGTCTTTGGCAATAAGCAATAAAGAAACTCTTTGAAGTTTGAAGAGGATTGAAGTTTGAAGACTTTGAAGAGGATTTATGCAGAAACTTTCTGCTGAAGGATTTTTATTTCTAGACTGACATGAAGTATAGCGTAATTGTTTTTATAACTGGATGTGGGCAATAATGCACAACGTGTGTCAAGCTTCACTGATAGCGTGCTTTTTCCTTATAGTGGAAAGATAGGCCACAGACTGTCAGTTCTTGACTTTTTTCTTTCTGCACACATATACAAATAACAGAGCTTAACAACTCTTCAACATTCAGTCATGTACCGGCATTGGTCAGACTCCCAGAGCACAAGCTGCCAGGTTCACAAGAGCTGGAGGCCTTGCAGGTCTGACTATAGTGACATACAGACTGAAAACAAAGCCTTAAAATGGGGTACAGTAGAAGACGACTAAGTATAAATGCCACAGAATCAAAGTAAGAGGTCCTGAGGATGAGGAAATAAACACAGGAATGCATTGCTGAAGAGGCATGAGGGGAGGGGGGAGAGAGAACAGCCTCAATCCTAAACTGAACACGTTTTACAATCAGAGAGCCACGAAGGAAGAAACATTTCAATAGTGGATGCAACTGGTAATCAAGGTGTAAGTTTATAGTGAGAACAAGTTTCAGGAAATCTTTGTAGGCTGATACAGTAAATTGCTGATCAAAAGCGAGACAGAACAAAGGCAGATTACGAATCAAGAAAAAGTCTACTATTCTTGCCATAAAGAAAAAAAGCTTATATTTGAATTAAGCCTGTTCTCTATCACTCATCCCATTCAAGAAGATCTGCTATGAAAAAGCCACACCATTGTGTGAAATATATAACTAAGGTATGTTGCAGACTTAGGAGCTGTGAAGGATTAATATCAAGTCAATGCAGATACAGAATGGAGATGCCACCTACTGTGGTGGCATCAAACACTGGTGAAAGCAATGCAATACACTGACATGCCACAATGCTATGTATGAGCTGTGGTCTACAACAGTACCATGAAGATTTTCTGCTAAAAATCTAAAAGGAAATTTATTATCTCTGAACCACTTTGAACTGCTTCCATCCTCAGTTCACTGTTAATTATGTTGTATCAGAAATAGTCACATATTCTCTGCACCACATTTTATCAGCTGCCTAAAGGCACTTCAAGCACAGAAATATCAGCAGAAAAAAATCACTTAAGAACATGCTAGATGAGAGTGTTTCTAAGAAGGGAAAGTAAATTTCTGAAAGAATCAACTTTTTCTCGACATGCTTGAAGATAAAGGATTGCATCAGAAGCAACAGAGAATGAAGATGAGAAGAGACAAGCATACAGTATCAGTATTAATACATTTACTGAAAGCCGGTTACATGGAACAGTAGCTATATCATTTTTATCACAATGACCCAATATGTAATTTAATAAATAATTTAGAATCATAGAATCATTCAGGTTGGAAAAGACCCTTGGGATCATCGAGTCCAACCATCATTATTAGTTATTAGTTATAATAATTTTTAAAAAAATCATCCTTGCTAAAAGAATCTATGCATTCAACACTGAAATAATTCCCTGCTTAGGAGAAACTATAGCCAAGTTTAGTTTGCTTGAAACCTGACCCTAATACATCTCAGAAAGGAGTATCATATGAGTTATCTCCAACTGAACAGGAATATACCAAAAGTGTTCATATCACATGCAGGTTGGTGAATTAATTTTTTTTAACCTGTTTTTGCAGTCCATAACTTATATAAAAATAATTTTCAGAGTTCAATATAAGCTTGTGCTTTGCCAGGAGACGTTTCTCTAGTGTTATAATTCTGACTGTGTGGCTCACCTTTCCAAAACATTATACAAAACTTAGATAAACAGTAATTTACACATCAAAGAGGAGCTCATTAGGTTATCCACCTTCTCAGTAATACAGCACTAAAAATCCTGTCCATTAACCTGTGAAAATATTGTGCTTATGCGTATGTGCTTGTTTCCAAGAATATAATGTCAAGACAAAGAGAAGCAATTTTCTATTCCAAAGACTAAGTGATGATAACAGACCCCATTTTCTCCTGATATGTTTTACCTGCAGAGAATTGCTAATGCTAAACATTTCTTCAAAGGAAAACCTGATTGAAGAAGTGTACAGCTAGAGTAGTGCAAAGGAACATTTAAATACATATTGCAATTGCTTACCAAAGGCACAGCTCTCGAGGGCTCCAAACTGGGCCTGGGTGCTGTTGAGTACATGTAGTTAAACAATCTGTCTATTTTTCTTAAAGGTACACCTCCACCTTGATCACTTATCTAAGGAATGAAAAGTTAGAATTTTAAACATTCTGTTCTGAAAAAAACCTGCAAAACTCAAGCAGCATTATCTAAATGACTTTAGGAAAGGAGATGCTAAGGACTTTGGGTTTGTCTAGTTCGGAGAAAAGGCGGCCTCATTGCTCCCTGCAGCCTCCTGAAGAGGGGAAGTGGAGAGGGAGGTGCTGATCTCTTTTCCAGTATCCACTGACTGGACACGTGGGAATGGGTCAAAGCTGCAGTCAGGGAAGGTTTCGACTAGACATTAGGAAGCATTTGTTTACCGAGAGGATGTTCAAGCACTGGAACGGGTTTCCTAGACAGGAGGTTGGTGCCCCAAGCCTGTCAGTGTTTAAGATGCATTTGGACAATGCCCTTAATAACATGCTTCTACTTTTGGCCAGAACTGAAGTGGTTGGGCAGTTGGACTAGGTGATCCTTGTAGGTCCCTTCTAAGGGAAAATATTCTATTCTAAGGAATATGAAGCATGTGTCAGAAGTGATACAGGAATTAGCTGGCCTTTTCAAATTACAAGTCGTACTATTCTAAACATAGGAGGTTTATAAGCTGCATGTTATTTTCAGGCATTTACCTTAATTGATAGATCTTCTTTCCCCAAAGTGACTAAGGTTTTGATCGATGGATAGCCTTCTCTCTTACCTTCATGCAATTCTACTGTAGCTCTCATTGAATTCTGAAGGTAAAAGAAAAAACAGTGCCTTTGATTCTAACTTTACCATACATGCTTTTTATGACAACTTAGAACTTGCGCTTATTTTGTTGAATCTAGATACTTAGTCCTACATTTGTATACAGGACAAAAAAGGCCATATTTAAAACAAATTCAGGAAGTGCTTTCAAGTCAATGAGTTATCCAGTTTAACTTCTACATCAGAACTCCACTGTACATACTTACATCTATTGGATACAGAGTCAGAGAACATAAAGCAAGAAACATTTTTTTTTCTGTGTGAAATCAAGTTATTATATAAAAGGGATGACAACATCCTTCACCTCCTTCTTGCAGAACACCAATAGTGATGTTCACCACAGAGAACAAGCTTTGATTTTCGCAGCTTGGGTCACAACTGTTAAGTCACCATCTATAAATATATCACATCTATTAGCAGAGTTTCCACTGCCAGTGTGTCACAGACTACCATGATTTCATACTGTTTCATGACTTGTACCAAAACATTAAGGTACTTACAAGTAGTGTACAAATTCTCACCCGTTCTGCCCCAGAAGTAATGTTACAAATGGCAAAGTAGGGGAAGATTTAAATGAGCATACTTGACAAATGTCAAAAATCAAACCCAAAATACCATTATTTAGGAAAAGTTTCTCTGACCAAATACATTTCCCCCCCTGAATTTCTAGTGTTCAACTGCACCACCTAGAGACCACTTATCATACTCAAAAGCACAAAATAGCTCTCACAAGTTCCATTTTCACCATTGTTGCAATTATTCAGAAAACACAAATAAAAACAAAACAAAGCATGTAATTTACTCTATTCAAAGACATATGGGCTGTTTTCACAATAAACAAAAGACACTGATTCTAACCAGTTCTCAAATACACAGTAAAGAAACAAGGTTATGAAAATTGCAAGGTAATGGATATATCATCATTGCAAAAATAGGCTATCATTAGTGTTTTAAGTTAATCAGCTGCAAAAGCACAAAAGGAGAAGTGAGAAAACACAAATTTTTTTTAAGTACACAAGGGCATAAGAGAGGGCTGCAAGCCTAGCTTTTAACAGTTTCAAACACTCTTCACTTGTTTAATAAGCTTAAGAAAGGAAAACTGAAATGATATTTAAAAGCTGTAACTGAAAAGAATCTGAACTTCAACAATAATTGAAATTCACAACTCCTTTCCAAATATTAACAAGTGCAACCTACCTTGAATAATTCAAATAACATATGAAACAAATGAGAAGGTACGTAGACTACTTGAATAGGCTTGTTTGGAGCTTTAGCTAAAAAAAGAGTAATAAAAAAGACAATTTTTTTTTTCAGAACAGTATTTTGTAGTATTTCTATTTACAGGAGTAACATGAATTGTAGGCAAAGACAAGTATGTAAGCATGTTCTAATTTTCCAAGTGCAAGACTAGCTCCATGAAGTAAATCCATAAATTCCAGTTACTGCTATCACCTGAACTAGCACATTCTAATGATGATTTTCAGAGACATCTATATCAGCAGACTTTGTTTAGATATGAAGTTTCACTAAGTAGTGGTTGCTTTAGTACTGATGATCTATGTTAACTAAGAGAAGTTCCCCACTCAATTGGGAAACTTCTTCTTAACACACACAATATTTAAGCATAATACTTGCCGCACAAAAAGATTCTTGAACTAGAAAAAAATCACTACTTAAAAAATCTAAAACCTACATATTTTCCCTTAATTCCTATAAAATGTAAAGTATTCAAAATTTTTTAAAAGAAATTTCAGTCAATATAACAGTTTTCTTATTCCAAATCATAACTGAATTGTTTTTCCACTGTTGTCCTATTGTTAGTGTTTTGGCAGAGGTGTATGGCTTAACACAGCTCTGAATGCAAATTGATTTGGCAGGAAATCATACAGCTGCATTTAATACATTCCACGACAGTTTTGGTGCTGAAGATGCAGTCATGCCTGAACATTCAAATATCTACCGACATTAAACTATACAGTCACAGGCTTGTCAGACTCAGCAGTTCACATTGAGGAAAAGTCTCTAAACGTCTGCTTCATAGATTGTAGGAAGATACAAACACGCACACAGAAAGGAACTAGAGTCATCTTCATCCTTTTTGGCACTGAGAGCCAATAATAATATCAGTTATTACTTTAAGAGACATGGTAGTGAAAACTCCTAGGGAAAAGGAGATCAAAACAATGCTCTGCATAATTAGCTGCGAGGCAACTTGCTATTTTAGTACATTAATTTTGTCAGTCCATACTCAATTGTCTTATCATAGAATCACAGAATGGCTTGGGTTGGAAGAGACCTTAAAGGTCATCTAATTAAAACCACCCTGCCATGGGCAGGGACACCTCCCACTAGACCAAGTCCCATCCACTAGTCAAAGTCCCATCCAACTTGGCCTTGAACACTTCAAGGGACGGAGCATCCACAACTTCCCTGGGCAACCTGTTCCAGTGTCTCACCACCCTCACAGGAAAGAATTTCTTCCTGATATGTAATCTAAATCTACCCTCTTTAAGTTTGAGGTCATTACCCCTTGTCCTATCGCTACTTGCCCTTGCAAAAAGTCCCTCCCCAGCTTTCCTGGAGACCCCCTTTAGGTATTGGAAGGCTGCTATAAGGTCTCCCCAGAGCCTTCTCTTCCCCAGGCTGAACAACCCCAACTCTCTCAGACTGTCCTCACAGGGGGGGTGCTCATCACTAAAACCAAGGCAGACTGATTCGCACTCATTTGAGGCCCAGAGTACATGTAGAATACATGCTATTGTTGCTCTTCTGAGGTAATTTGCAAAGTCGCTTTCCTCATGTTGGCAATAAATAGGCTAATTTAAAGGAAACAAGGAATTCTTCCTCGCTTTTTTAATGAGATCCAGCAACTTGTTTTCTCTACTGTTGCATCTTTTTACTTAGGCCTTAAAATCAAATTTGCATGGACTCCTCTGCTGCAGCACTCAGTACTTTTAATTCCAAAAAATCACCCAGTTTTGGAGGGGAGAAGGTTTGGTTCTTTGGTTTTGGGAGAGGGGGCTAGCAGTAACCCATCAGTGTTGACAATATCACTTTGTGTAGAGAAGTATTTCTACAATATTAAATAATAGTTTGAGCAACATATGTTTCCATGTATTACACTCTCTATTGAGTGTTACCTATTTCTGAGACTTTTGCAATTCTTCTGCTGAAGTTTGGAAATATCTTAATCTTATGTTTGGACAGCAGTCCAAAATTTCTGAGAGGATTGCTCAAGACAATTTAACTTAAAAAAATACTCTTATCTTTTGTCAATAGAAATGATGAACAACAGCAACCAAAAAAATCAGTCAATACACTGACAAGGACTGTCTCATCAGTTTCATAGTATCCAATTTTCATCTTTGCAATCAACTTAAACTTCTCACGTGAAAATCTGCATCATGATAGGACTTGAAGCATAGAATATGTAAAAAAATTTCTAACTTCACCATCTTATACAGAAGAGCTCACCACTGGTACAGGGACTGACAATGGAATTTATAAGCATACTTTAAAATGAAACAAATTTCAGCTCTATTAAAAGATTAGTTAGAAGGCAGGTGTGTTTCCTTCCCAGTTATGAGGATTCTTGACCACTTTTTTCCTTAAAGAGACAGTGAAGTCAGCAGATAGCACTCTGCACTCACAAACAAGAAGCAAACGTGTCATGATGATCAACTATAATTCAGGTGCCCATGTAGCCATATTAGGAGAAAAGTAATTCTGTATACTGGACTGCAGAATTCCAATTATAACTTACGACAACTAACAAAACCAGAAATCACAGATATTACAAATGCTTAAATTTAATTTAATTTCGCAATTACCATTGAATTCTTCAACTTCCAGATCAGGTGCCACCATATAGTACTGTTCACATAACATCTTAGCTGTTTCATAAGCATCTGCAAAACAACAGAACACTGATTTATTAAAATCATCTAGAGATGACTAGTAAGTTTCATCCTTTATGGGAAAGACTACAAGCGGAACAATCATTTTAGTAACTAGTTTACAAGTGTGAAACTGATATCCATTCCAATCCCTTTTTCTCTGTATGCTTATAGCCCATTTGTCAAGAAAGGGCAAATTCTGTTTCAAGCTCTACAAACAAAAGTAGATTACTGGAGACAAGCTATTTTTCATCTTTGTTCAGGGCTTGAAAACCAGAAGGGTATAATCTTAGGTTGACCATAATATCTACTTATTTCTCATGCCCTGATCACAATTTAATGTTTAAGGGTTTTTTATTTGAGATGGAAAAAACAATGATGACATTGCAACCATAAATTCAGTTTTTCCAAACACAATACTGTTTACAATACTTCATTTTCAAGGTCTTTTGGGGGGAAAGCTGGAATCTTTAAGATTCTTTATTCTTTCCTACTGAACAACAACAACAACAACAGCCTCCCCCCATAGTCCAAATCAGGCTTTATGTATTGCCAAAATAGAGCAAGAAAGTTCAAGTCATCTTTTGTTTGAAAGAATTCTTAGTGGTTCTAAATATTCACTGGTACCTCAATTTGCAAAAATCTTTTAGAAACAAACAGCGTTACCTTAAAGAGAAACCACAAACTCAGAGATGTTCTAACTACATTGCTGAAGCTACCTTAACGAAAGTGACTTCCTCGTAGTAAGTGTGGGCTAAGAGTAAGCACATAAACAGATGGGCAGTTCTGCAGACAGAGAGAAATTTGCTCAGATACCGTAACAGTGGCATTTGACCTTCCCCTACATGTATCTTCTTCCTCCTGTCCCCAGTGACACTGCAAAACGAAACAGTCACTGCCAAGACTCAGAGCTATGTGAAAAAGCACAAAGAAAGTAAAATCACTAGTCCCCAGAAAGGACTGGTTACCTATAATTGTTCTCCTTCAAGATGTTTACAGAAATAATCTATAATGTGCCCTGGTATCTGAAAAACACTTTTATCACTTGTTCTGACATCCATAAGGTTGGACATAGCATTTGTCAGCCCTGTGTGATACTTAAGGTTATTAAAATGGAGCTAATCAACACTGGAAGTGTTCTTGATCAAGTCCCAGGAATGTGACAAGATGGTCAGCTCCAAAGACTTTCTAAAAAGGTCCTGTCATCTGAACATACCCTAGTAAAAAGATCAAAATTCCATTTAATATCAGAGCTATACAGAGAACCTCATCCTGGGATGTGCATAATTTAGAAAAAAGATAGATTCAGGAATACCTACACTTACACAATATTCTAAGATCATCTCAGAACTTCTGATGGCCTTGGGCGTAATCCTTTCTATGCCCTAGAAAAAAAGGTGCATAAGAAGCATAGCCACAATTTTGACTCAGTCATCAAAAGCTGAAGATAGCAATGTAGCTAGTTCGACCACAAGGCCATCTACATGGAGAAAGGAATAAGTGAGCACATTTCAAAGAGTTTCCATAGAAGTGAAAATTTGATGTGGATTCAGGGGCAAGAACTGGATTCTTATTGAGGAGAAAAACTTCATGGCCTCTGAAAAGCAAATCAATAACCATGTGGGAATAAATCAAAAGCCCTCAATACGTGGATGTGGAGCAGACATAGCCACTATGCAAATCTTGAGAGAACAAAGAGGCTCTAAATAAATCCATTTAGCCTCCCCTAAAGGAGGTTTTTCAAGAAAGTAGCCACCCTAACACCTTTGAGATGAGCAGGAAGGCACCATCACCTCATGATCAAGTAAAATATCCAGCCCCGAGCAAAGCTGTGTCAAACAGAGTCTGAGTCCAGTCTTAGCTTTTAGAGGAAGGTAAAATGTAAGTCTGGCAGAGTCCCAAGACTGTAAGTGAGACTGCAAAGTTCAAAGCACTCTTCATGTTGTGGCTGGAGGTTAAGCACCAACAAGAATGAAGGATCTATCAGTATATCTAAAATTCTGGCTCCAAGAATAAGCCTGAATTTACTGTCAGCTCAAAAATCTTACTGTAGGACAGGCAGTGAGATACAGAGACCCACCTCAGTTACAGACACAACACTTGGTGGGGCTGCTTGAAGTAAGAAGTAGCTGTTTAAATCATTTCTTCAGTGTTTGAAGGACATACAGAACTTGTAGCTGCCACACAGAGTGCCAAAATCAACACCTTAACTCTGACAAATAGCACAGAATGCCATCTGTGAGCCAGAACATTTTGGAGCTAACACAATATACAGAATGTAAATTAACCCCTCCACTAATTCTACAAGGAAGTGGCCTCAATCACCTTGACTCTAGATAGGGCCTGTCTTTAAGGACATTTCATTTCTTTCAAAGACAACACTGGATACTATTTACAATGCCCTCATTTTGTTCGCTATTATTTCTTCAGATGTGGAAGATCTATTTTGGCTACTGGCTTGAAAACTGGACTGAGCACCTTCTGACACCATAGACTCCTCTGTCCAAGGCAGCAATTATGGATTTGATGATCAAAATAGATTCAAACATTGCTATTAGAATAAGTACCTAAATAAACAATACAACTGTAACATATACAATGCTGAGGTCAAAGTGGAGTAAGATTAATCAGAAGAAAAGAAACCTGATAAAAAAAGGCCCTCTTAGAGCCAAAAAGCTAGAAGGCAAGAAGCCTTCATAACAGTAAAAAACATCTACATTACAAAGCAAGCTATCATGCAGGTCGAATTCTAACATAAGAAAGGTTTCCCCCTTATTTCACCAAAAGCTGAAAGGGAAGAAACACATTCTTCCCCTCTTGCAGCTGCACAAACAGCAGTGAAGGACAGAGGGTAGAATTCACTCCTACAGCAGGACCTGTATTTGTAAATAGATACACCCGGAACATGAACCTTCAATACACAAGTTCTTGAAGCAGACAGCATTGCCTCACATCTAATTACTAACATTTTGAAAGCATATGAACATTCACAGCATTAAGCAAACAGGGTTTAAGCAAAAAGGATTTCTAATGCAACTGTACCACATCATTCAGGTACAAACATCACACACACCTTCTGTCTAAGAAAGAACAGGCTGTGATATGATCAGATGCACATAGTAATGGGGAGTTTCCCTGGAATATCTGTGTACCTGAGGACATTTTACTGAAAGGCCTAACTAAACAAACTGGAAGGTTTCACTTACTCTCAATTTTCTTTAGTATACCAGCATCAGATAAGAGATGAGTACATGAGAACCTGCTTCTGAGTATTCCAGGAAAAAAAGCATCTAAAGTTTATCAAAACACTTCAAAACTTAATCTTAGTTCTGTTACCATACCAAAAGTTTCTCCATTCCCAATAATGAAGACATTAAAAAGTCTCCATAAACCCATGGTTTTATCGTGAGCAACTGCAGAACTTTCATTTCTTTTATTTTTTTTTAATTAAATGAATTTAAATGACCTTTAGTCTTTTGTATCTCAAAACATATTTATACATATTCCAAGTTGGGGGGTGGGTTTAATCAACAAAAATATTAACTTCATCTTACCCTTAACCACTTCTGCCACATTGCAATTAGGATCAATACTTCCAATATGTTTGGGATGAGCAGGATTAATATCTCCACCAAAAAGAAGTGCTAAAAGGAAAAAGAAATGGCAGTAAATTGTCTATTACACTTGAGGCAGCCCAGGAAGTTTAAATCTGATGGTATCTGAAACTTACCGGATAGCACATCATTTTGTAAAAGATTCTCTAGCAAATTGCCAGAATTCTTGTTTAGGAAGACTACCTCCTTCCCTGCTCCTCTTTATTTTTTTTTAAGCCCCTCTCTTTTTAATTTTTTTTTATAGCTAAGTCTAGTTAATACAGAAATAGTGGTGTGGTGGGTTAAAATGAAAACCTACGTTTCAAAGTGGACTATTAAAAATTAGAGAAAACTAAAATGTCAAATGCTTCACTCATACTATTATTTCAGAACAGCATCCCTCACAACAATGAAAGTGTTATAAACTGAGGAACTGTAAGACAGCATTAAAAGCCTTTTACACTCACCTAAGCTGCAATTTCACAGCTGGCACAGAGGTCTCACTCTATTTTCTCCCTGACTCTCAGCAGTATGCTCTCCACTCCCTCCTTTGCACTAGGGTCTGGCATTCACCAGATCCTCCCCCGAGAGTTTAGCTCTCAAAGTAGAAAGGTTTTACACTTTTTTGCAGAAATAATTTTCTGCTATTTTAGCAAGTTAGTCAGCTCTGATATGAAACAGATGCAGTATGAGGTGAACAAAAGTCAAGTTCTGAAAGCTTTTCCTATTCCGGTCATAGTGAGCTAATACAAAGGCACACTGCACCTTGCAGAACTGCACTGTAAGAAACAGCCTGTCAATAATATATGAAACAGAAATGCAAGCTAAATGAAAACCTGTTTCTGCATTCTGCTTTCCAATCATCTTTTTCATCAGTGCTTCAAAATTAATATTTGCCATCACAGATGGATCACTAACACTGCTTAGCATAGAGAAACTGTACAACTTTAAGCACCTACAAGCAGTTTAAAGTTTCAAACCGTTAAATAAGAGTGTCCATAGGAAAAGCCATTTCAGTTCAAAAAAGTAATTTTAATATTTTAGGACTAGAGTATATTTTGCTAACACTTGTCCCAAGAATTCTATTAAGACAATGTTTTTACTTATTGCTAAAACTCTTCTATGAGAGCCTTTTAACTTAACTTGGTTTTCTGTCTGTCACTTGTCTGCCCAAGTTCAAGTACAGAATAAGCTGCACACATCGTTTTGTATGGTTTGCCACACAAAACATTTGTAGACACACAGCAAGGCAGTTGCTAGTCACACAAAAGGGTGCTGGAAAGACACACACAACTTGTAGTAAAACACCTTATACTACAGTACTGTAGCATCCATTATCTGTAGTGTACTACAATTTCTAAGAGCTCATAAAAGCAGAATACTGGGCAGAGAATGAAGCTCTAGAGCGAAAAGGTACAAGATACACTAAAAGATATCACAAGATTGTCCTTAACTTCATACAGATCACTTTCTGCATGGTTGCACATACGGGTTAATAGGAGCTGTGCAAGTAACTCCTTTCACTCTGTAATACGAATATAAAAAAAGTTTATTAGTAACAAAAAATGACACAGCACCTAATGACAAAGGATGACTAATTCTAGCATTTATTCATAAATAGGGAATAAGAAGTAAAGGAAGACAAGGGATCTAATTTAAAACTTGAGTTAGAAATACTCAATCTCTTTAGAAGGCAGGAATGTTTAGATAACTTGCTGGAAAATCAACAATAAAAGACATTGTGCATAAACTATTCAAAATTTATGGCATCCTTGCATTTCATTATGAAATAAATGTAAACTGTACAAACCATGTTGAGAGATTTGTGAGCAGAAAGATACAACTATTCTACTGCTATCTAAAAATACTCCATGTATCACTATGCAAGCTGTCTCTGCCAGTACGATTAAAAAGTGACAGCCATCCTAACAAGGCCTGACAACTCTAGAAGAAAGTGTACTGGTGTTTCGGATTCATTTCTGACAACTACATATTACCAAATTAACCAGTTGCCACAATATCTTTTACCACAATTAGCATAGAATATTAAGAATTAGTCATGAGAATGAAAAAAAAAAAAACCACAAAGCAAAGCTATGGTTTTAGGTTCATAAGCCTAATGAGTTCTCAAAGATGAAAAAAGCAATTACTTACTGTGTTGGTTAATAAGCATACGGAAAGAGATGCGATTGGTGTAGAATCTATCTAGAAAATACTGGATGTTACTGCTAACGAATGGATCAAAGCCATATTTTTCCTTGTATTCAATCACCCCTTGCGCCATGGTTGGAACCACATCATTGTGTCTGTTCCTGACTTTAATTAAAACATCTAAAAAGCTAGAAGAAACAAAATTAGAAACAGATTGTTAAAAGTATAATTAAACTCAATCTTTCACTTCTGTTTTCAACTCCCCCCAGCAAAACCCTTTCATCTATTTACTATCCCTCCCAGCCAACAAAAAGTTATAAGAAGGAGAATACAAAAATATAGCAGAACATAAAAATATAAAACCAAACCTATTTAAAGAAAAATACTTTGTCAACCTCTCACTCACAAAAATCTGTGAAATATTTAGGGCTTCAAATTAAGTTATTCCTCTGCAAAACATTCCTTTAAATTCAATCTCTCTTCGCCATTAATAGAGAACAAAAGATTTTCTTCTATTGCAGTCACATGCACCATGGTAACTCCCATTCTCTGTAACCAACAGTAGCTGGCAGATGGGAAAGGAAACCCGGGAAAAACAACCTGTCGGTCCTTCATAATTTCCTGAGGAATTTTAACCTTCATACCTTCTTCCTAAAACCGCAGCCCGTGCAGTGTAACTTTTGAGTGCATTTCCTTTGCCTGGCATCTACTCCGGTAAGTTTGCATATCAGGACAAGTAATTATTATCAGTGTGACTTCTGTTCAGTTTCCTTTTACACCACTGGATGGCAGAGCACGTAAAACGGTGCTCTGACAGGCTCTTTCCCGTGGTAGCTCAGCAAGTTTTAGGATATCCCTTCCATCACTTTTAACAATCACCTGTTAACAGGCACTAAATTTGAAACAGCTTGGAGAATTTTTGTTTCTCCTGCCAAGGCAGCTCAACATCTATGATCTTCAAAGTGCTCATTCTTTTTCTTCCCCACGTGCAAACTCATACATACTTGAAATGTTAGTTTTTAATAGCTTTCTAAAGCCTAGACATGGAAAATCACTACTACTCAACTCTGCTATATTCTCTAATATTAAATTAATATTGACACCACAATGATTACATGATCTTGTTTAAGAGAAAAGCACACACAGTGAAATGCAGCTTTCAAAAGAAAGCACAGCTGGGAGACTCGTTCACCTATGCCTATATCTGCAAATCTACAGATCCTTAAAAAAAAAAAAAAACAACCCAGCATAACATTCTCAGTAGATTTATAATGAACACAAAAAATAAATGTATTATTTTTATCAAAAGTAGAATATACACCAACTAAGAAAGGAAAGAACATTAAGACTACCAAAAGTAGTCAAGTCACTACATTTAAAGCAGATGCTTCCTTCCTTTTTATAACTACTTAGCTAAGGCAATCATTTGATAGTACACCATATCATTCTTAACAAGTGATATGCTTTTAAAGTTATTTCTCCCACCCTATACTGCCAGCTCCAAAGGCATGTAGGATTCATTTCATATTTTTTTTCATCATGCTCAGTCTAACAACCACACAGTTTTGTGTGTGTGTATTAACAAACAGTTCAGTAGTTTTTCAACACTATTTTGTTGCATAGAAAAGGGGAAGCTTTAACTGCCTAATTCCCCAATCTAAATACTATCACAGTACAGAAGGACTGCTTCCTTACTTACCAATCTTGCTGACTGGACAGCTTAAAATATTTTAATGCTGAAAAGGTTTGTAGACTCTTTTTATGTTTATTAAAGCCTTGAGTCTGTATGATCTATAACCACTGAGTCTTGTTTTCAAGACAAGCCTACTGCCTGGCTGTACTGATGTTGCTTCTCTGTTTCAGAGGAACAAGACACTAGCCAAAACCAGAGCTGAGAAGCAACAATTACAATCACATCTGAAAGACAACTGTAAACATTCTCTAAACACTGCTATTTGCTGACATCTTTGCTATTTGTTTTTAAATACCTCCGCTATCCACAATATATACAACGTGATGCCCACGTGCTCCAGGAGGGTAAACTGTTCACTGACATCCTGCTACCAAAGTGCTTAAATGCACAGAGCATTCCGAAGGGCAAACAAAGGTCTAGGAGGTTTATATGCTATAGACCAGAAAATCATAGCTGAAGCTTAGCGTGCAGATACACACAATAAAGGAATTCATTATTACAGTGATATGACAAACCTCCCGTTCCATCTTCAAAGACATCCAAGTTCACTGAAGTGTTTTCATCAAGCAGAT
This sequence comes from Numenius arquata, assembly GCF_964106895.1. Taxonomy (NCBI): domain Eukaryota; kingdom Metazoa; phylum Chordata; class Aves; order Charadriiformes; family Scolopacidae; genus Numenius; species Numenius arquata. Next base: position 53,828,969 of record NC_133576.1, read on the forward strand.
GCTTTTAAAGGACCAAACACATGAAGTACATAGGCATGTTTCAAAGTAGCAGGGCAGAAATCAAGATACATTTCCTTAGTCTTACCACTTATTCCTTACAAACCCCTCCCCAACCCCTCACCTGAAATACACAAAGCTTCTACTGTACTCAAACTGTGAGAGACCATATCAAGGAATTTTTAAAATGCTCATGGGATTAGATGGGGGGTGGGACAGGACAGGACAATACTCCAGAATAGCTCTGAAAATTTTATTTAGCAATGACTGGGTTTTTTTCAAATTCAGTGTACCATATTTTCAGAACCACAATGAATAAATAACGCAGTTGGTTTGACAAATGAGAAATTATTAATATGAAGCTATTTTAGTGAAGCAAGCTTCAGAGGCTTCTGTACCAACAAAAGAATATTTAAGGCGTTACCATTGCTATTAAATAAATTAAGCCTATAGACTTCTGCAAGACAATTATGAATGTCACAACACAAGTTATTATTTAACTCCCTAATGACTGTATATATTATTCTGTTTTGATCTATCCTCACAGTGTAAGAAAAGTCAACATAAAGACAAAGGGAATTTTTGCTATGTCTGTTTTATGAATAATATTATCTGAAAGATTAAAGACAAGAAAGTGATGAGTATACTGAAAAAATCCTTTTAAATGGAACAGACACGCAATGGGGTTTTTTTGATTGGCTGGTCTTTTTTAAAGAAGTGCTAGCTGGTAGCTGAGGATTAAACACCAGAAAGACAGCCACAACTTCACACTCTGAAAGATTTCTCTGCTAGAAAGTGTAGCTACTTTGGAAGCGCAAAACTAAGTGAAGTAGCATTTCACATTACTTGAAAGTAACAAAATAGCATCTTGTTAATCAAATCTACTCCAACACTGTCCTATTTCAAATTGCTACCAGAATCGCTATTTTAAGCTTAGTACTGCATAAAGGAAAGTTACTTCTTGTTTACTAAGTTTCTCGTGTGTTATCTCTAGATACACTGACAGCTCACTACTTCAGTTGCTCTCGGTTCCAGGACACACCCCCTCACACCCTCTCACGAGAGTGCCCCAAAGAGAAAAATCAGTAAAGAAACTCATGGGAATAGGGGGTGCTCTTTGAACGTACATGTGAACAGCACATTTTACAAACCCTTCAGTTTTTGAAAAACAACTTCTGCCTCTGTGCATTTATTCTGATGCATATTGACACCATGGGAAATTTCCAACACTTCTGCCAGCTTACACCCTCTACCCAAGCACAGACACCTTAACATTCTGCAATCACTCTCTTTGACAGAACTGTGGAAAGACTTCCACCTGACCTGCCTGCAGCTTGAGGGAAGATATTTGCATTACCAAAGATGCAAAAGTAACCTGACCTTCTGGCGTATGCCCATACCACTGATAGCAACAGTAATCTGCCAACGTCGTAATAAGTCTTCATAAGGTCTGCTAACAAATAGAACGTAATGAAGAAACCGAAGCACCTCTGAACCTCCTCATCACAGAAATGCTGAGACAAAAAATCCTTTCAAAGGATTTTGCCCAGTGTTCATAAAAAGGTACATGTATCTACTGGTTTATAACAGGACAAATATGGCCATAGTTAAGAGGGTGGTTTTTTTTTTTTCAAAGATGCAGTTTGCCAAGAATATTAAAATAATAGCTAATTATAGCTCAATATCTAGTTAAATGCCATAGACTTCAGAAAGCTAGCAACAGATAACATGCAAAAAGAAGGAAAGTAAATCTGACTTTCTAATCTTAGGTAGCCTATCCGACACTGTCAAGAAGAATAAATTTGAACTTTTGTCAGATAATGCAGTTTTTGCCTCTTTTCACAGGCCAAACTTAGTACAAAAGACGACTCTTACTGTCGAAGTACCTAACTGGACTTTACCTTAATAAGTAGCAAAAAATTCCCAACATCCTTATTATATGTACTTAATTACATATAATACAGTAATTGCAAGATTTCAAGAACAAAAAATTACACTGAAAGAGTAAATATTTGGTTCATCATGAAATATTTGGTATAACATACTAATATAGCACAACAATATTTCCTATTGCCTTGAAACAATATCAAGAATGCCTGTTATCCACATGGGAGAATCAGATAATTCATTTGATAATTATGAACAGACTCTAAAAATAGATCTCCAAGTAAACTGTTCATCAACCTTTTAAAATACATATATATAGTAATCTACCATGAACCTCTGAAGTCCATAAGAAGCTGAAATTCAGTTACTTAAATACAGGTAGTCTAAGATGGTACCAGAAGCTACACAACCACCTTGCCTCCACCTGCACATCCAGGACATTATAGGATTAATGGGACCCGGGTTACACTTGCCAGGCTCGCTTAGATGACTAGAACAGCTTGTGCCATCTCAAAAGAAAACAGACATGTAATTTTGGTAGCTTAATCTCACTCAAAATGTTCTTTTAAGTCAAGCAGCAGGAAAAGTTACTGCTAAACTATTCGCAAACAGAAATTCTTGTCCCATCAGTAAACAGGCTGTAAATACAGCATCACAAAAATGTAACAGCTAGAGGTAGCTGAAAAGTTAATCTTATTTAACCACTACAGAATAAGCATGCCTAGAACATCACTGAAAGCTATCTAATCTGTTTTTAAAAGCTTTTAAAATGGGATGCTCTACAGCTTTCTGAAATGGTCTTTTTCAGTCTGTTTTCCCTAATATTAGAATTCATATTTTTGCCCTGTATACAATCTCAACTTTAATAAAAATCAGCCATTTTTTAATTCTTCACTTCTTCACTTAAAGCAACCATTCATCCTTTATTACAGCAATTTTTAAATTTTTTTTTGGCATACTCAGACTTCCAGTCTCGCACTTCAGTTTCTTTTTTTGCCAGTCTAAACAAATGCCTTCAACATTATTCAGAGGTGGAACTCTCCAAGTTTCTAACTCTTGCTCCTTTCACATCAATTCTGTCCAAGTACATTTTAATTTCTTAATAGGTACTGCCCAGAACTGAAGACCGTATTCCAGCTTAGGACTCACATTGAGAAAATAGTTACTTTCCCCTTGTTCAATAGCACTACAATTCACTCAGGCAGTCTATAAGCCTTACAGGTCCTTCTACGGCTCTGCCACACAGGCAATTTGGTACTCAAGCACTTGAGTTTCTCCTGCATGTATTCCTTGATACTTAAAGGCCTCAGATAACATGCCCACAGCCAAAAACCATAACATCTAAAATGCATTACCTAATAAAACCTTTACTTAACCTAACATAACATAGCAGTTAATGTATCTAAAACTAACTGAAGACAAAACACATTTTTGCACAGCACAGGACACATCTTGCACAAACAGAGTATTTGTTGGACTGCAAGATGTTTTATGAAACATTTCCCATCAAGCACTGCTTGATCAGCCAAGATTTCCAGAGCTTAAAAAAAAATTCAAGTTGAAAAGACAAGCTACCCTAAGAAAACTCATCAACAAACCAAAAAACCCACAAGAAGTAATCTGAATCAAAGTTGACTGCTACACAGTACAGGGTAACCATAGATCTTAGTGTTGGGTGTGCATGGGTTTTGTCTTTAAGTCTCCGATGTATGTTGTACTTGTTGTTCTCACATACATGTGGGGCTTTTTTTTTTTTTTCCTGTTTTACGCACATAAATTTCCAGGAAACATTCTAATGACAATTTTAACATGATTTTGTTGATAAAGAAAATGGGCTAAGCTTCCCTTACTTCTCAAAACTTAAGTAATGTTATTCAATGAGGTAGGTGAACAGCAGTAATTGAAGTCCATTAAAAAAGTTCTTAGATAAAAACAATGATTGACACACTGAATGTTTGCATACTAAAAAAAACCTGAAAGTATTAATGTGGTAATATACATTACATACAATAGAGTACTAAGCTCAATGTATACTGAAATGACATTTCATTCGTAAGTATTTGATATGCAATGCATGTTATCTTCTCAGTACAGCCTTGGAGGAAGCATCTCATGCCATTTCTTAAACTATCAGACTGTATAAATGCAAAATATATTGTTCAAAAACACTTTGATTCTTGTATTACTGTTTTGGCCTCTGCTGCACAAATTCTGCTTTACAAATAAGAACACTGTTATCCTATAGTACAAACCCACTTTTTTTTTTTGAGACAGATTATTTTAAAACGAACCATCACAAGAAAACAAATTACTCACTCATCCAGAACATGAGGATCCTCAGGACTTTTGTTTTCATATTCTAAAAGTTCAAGGAAACTCTGCATGTACCTGAAATAAGCAAAAACGATAAAGGAGGAGTTAAAATACTTAAACCTAAATTATTTTTGAATTTTTGATTTTAAGACTACAACCTCATCTGAAACAACAGAAGTATAGTACACAGTTCTCTGCAAAGGCTAAAACGAAGTGGGATGCTGCAACAAAAAGAAAGAAAGCAACTACAATATATTATATTGAGTTTAAAAGTATTATTTATGACCCTACAGTCCACGATTCAGGAAAACTGATATATAAATCAAGCTGAAGATAACAGGAGCAAACCCTCTCTTTAGGTAGGTCTGTTATTTTAGGTAACTAACTTCATCCCTGCATCTTGATTTCTTGGTCATCTACTTTGTAGAGATGTTAGCTTGCTCCCATGTTCCTCAGAGAGCGATCCAACCTTCCTTCCAAAATAAAGCTCCAGGGAAAACTCCCCAAAAGCCATGCTAAAGCTGGACCTACTAGAGCACACCCCTTCACACACTCCCACATCTCCTCACATTGTACCTCAGGGCACGTGACACAACCCTCAGTTTCATAAAAACACAACTCTTACACAACACAGCTCTCACTAGTTCAGAAATTCAGCACACATGAGATTAACTGAGGCTTAGAGCCACAGAGGTACCACACAGGACCCAAAGAACATTTAAGGCAAAGTACCACTCAACACGAACGCAGCCAGCCTGCTCTGTAGGAAACTAGCTCAACACCAGTCTAAACGCCACCACCTCACACCACTGGGCGTGAGGACCAGGTATCACATCCTGAAGCAGATGCATTTAGTGGTACAGATGTAGCTTTAACGATTACAGAATTGAGACCTATTTCTTGAAGTAAATCAGGAAAGGTAGCAATCACACACATAAAATGCAGGTTTTCAATGTTGCCAGAAGGAGCTACCATTTCTCTCCCTTTGCCCTCCCTTCACCCCTGGTTAAGCACTGTCACTTACACAATGCTAATCAGATGTCTGTGTCAACAGCTGAACTCCCTGCAATGGGAACAGCCAGCCAGATAGGTTTGTTTGGTCTTTTTAATCATTTTCACATGTGAAAACAACTCAAAGAAAGGTCTAACCAGCTAAGGCTAGCACAGGAGATAAAAGATAAGCATAAAGCCTACACCAGGAAAAAGTAAAACGGATTAGCAAACTTTTCCCCTTTCAGTAGAAGCACCTATTAGACCAGCTCAACAAAATAATCGGTGCATAAGCCCAGTGCCTATGAGACTGGCCCCGGTCGCTGAAGCTTGGGTAACTTCACATTACAATAAAGCCTCTTTTGCTAGCAGTTCTATGTTAAGCCCAGCTTAAGCAGGCTGTGAAACTTCACCCTACATCTTCAAGCTACAGCAAAGCTTAAGACACAACACTGCTGTCTACACGACTCCTTCCAGAACCACATGCTAACTCCATCTCCCATTTCACTTGCAGCCATCACAGGTCACTGACATTTCTCCAGGGAGACCTGGACAAATCATTTGCAACACAGTCAGCACACTAACACTAGCTCCTGTCCCTCCATGTGTTTTTGCTCTCCTGCAGCCCTTACAAATGACTACAGAAATCCCCCAAACGTTTGTCAGTTACAAGTTTGGGAAGTAACTGATCTCCCAGTACTGCTTATTTTAAAACATGCTCTTTTACACTCCTACGAGACAGTATCAGTTTAGAACAACCATCACCCCACACTACCAGGAATTCAAGAAATTGCCAAAGGGTCACTTCAGGGAACAGTCACTAACTTAAGGAGCCCTAGCCCACTATCCACTGAAGATAAGTTCCTGAAAAGTGCAACATTTAGCAGTTAGAAAGATGCTAACTATGCAGTGCTAACTGCTGAGCAGTGCTAACTATGCAGGGACAGCACACATGATGTGGAGAACAGAGAGGCAGAGGAAGAATCATCAGGACCATCAGCTAGAGGAGGGACTGAGCTTCTAGAAGAATGAATGAAAACTAATCTCTTTTGAGAATGCACCCTCATACCCACTCCCCTTTTATTCATTCTCACAGGAAAAAGCTGCTTTACTCTCTGAACTCAGCTGCTTCACCTGCAAGACTTAACATGTAACAAATTATGATCACCCTCACTCTTTTGTTTAAAAGAGGTATGTGTTCTTCAACATCATCTGCCTCATATGAATCAAGTTAATCATGGGTAAAGGATGGGAAAAAGGATACCATTATTACAGTAAGCAAAACACAGTAATTAAACTTCACAAAGGAACTCCAAAATGAAAGACGGGAAAGTGGTGGACAAGGCACTGAGGCAATTCAGGGTGTCATCAGTTTGGCTTTATGAAGGCAATAAGATCAGGTTTTGACTTCTCGCCAAACCAGGCAATGTCATGCAGAAGCAATGCTTGATACCAGTTTTGCTCTTCCTCTAGTGAATACATGACACTCCACAACCAATCTTTGCTGCCTCCTTCACTATTTCCTTGATGGGTGATAAGAACATATCTAAGTCATTCAATCCATAATTGTCTCAAAGAGGTAACTGACTTTCTGAAGTTTTTCTGTGAATAGAGAAAAGAGTATCATTCATGTGGCATCCTTTTCTTGCAAATATATTTAGGAATGAAAAAAGCCACATAACTTGACTTCTGGCCATCAGCATTGTTGGACTGGACTAGTTCCCTCATGCTGTGGGTTGTAACATAAAGCTTAAATTTTCCTTTGTAATTAAATAAATATTTGCTGTCTTAAATTTGTTTGTGTGGTAAAAGGAAATCAGGCAAAACACTTCTTTGATTGTACAGAGAAAAACAGTCAACCCAAAATACCTGCAGGATTCCTGTGAAGAAGTCTTATTCTATTCCTTAAATACAGGCTGATCTCTTGCCACTCAGTGACTGTGTCTACATTAGCTTTTTTTTTCCTCCAAATCTAAACCTGCAGTATGGTTTTGAAATTATTGCCCAAATAACCTTCACTTAATCTACATCGCTTATATTTGCAAAGTGGTTTTGGCACTTCTCAGAAGAAACTAAAACTGGAACCTGCTGTAGATGTGCATCAAATCTATGAAACCCAAGGTAGCCATTGTGACCTAAATCAACAAGTAGGCCAAAATGCTGCGATTTCTCCAGCACAGCCATAGCACAATACATGCCAGGAGGTGGACTATGAACTGTCACTAACACCCTCCACATCATAAAGTGTTTCTCATTACATAAAGGGCCAAGTGCTGTAGGTGTCAGCAAGTTTGCCAGCAACCACCCCTCTACTCTTCCCCCCTCCCCGCCCCCTGTCCAACTGCTTTCAAACTTTCCATCCTCCCTTTCAAGAAAATTCAGAATCACAAAATCATTTAAGTTGGAAGAGATCTCATAAAATCATCTAGTCCAACCTCCTTGCTTAAACAGGGTCAGCTAGAGCAGGCTGTCCAGGACTATGTCCAGTTGGTGTCTGAATCTCTCCACCGATGGAAACTCCACAGTCTCTCTAGGGAACCTTCCTGTGGTGTTTGATCACCCTCATGGTAAAAAAAGTTTCTTCTTATGTTCAGATGGAATTTCCTGTGCTTTAATTTCTGTTCATTGCCTCCCATCCTGTCCCTGAGCACTACTGAAAGAAGTCTGGCTCCCTCATCTTCATTCTCTCTCATTAGGTATTTATAAACACTGTTGATATCTGTCCTCTCTGCCCACCCAAGCCTTCTCTTCTTCAGGTTGAACAGTCCAGATGGCTTGCTGAATATCTGTAAGGAAATACTCAGCTCTCAGCTTTGTCCCATATGAAAGATGCTTCAGTAAATCTGTGTCATAAAAGAAGTGACAGCTCCTCTCATGGTAAAGTAAGAGGAGGTTCTTAGGAAGTTGCTCACCCCCATCTGTCATCATATAATACTTAGAAAGTTCTGTTACTGAAGACCTAGGACAACAATCACACTGAGAAGCAACACAGCAGGTGCTTTTTACTACAGATCTCTTACCAGAAATCTCAAACATCAACAGTCCTGTGCTGATGCTAAGGATAAAACGGCAATGACTATTTCTGGTACTGAATGTAGCCGATACCTGACTGGATTTGATTGGTTGCCTACCACTACTGATAAACTGTATTGAGATTTGTACTCTGTTAGCTTATTGAGACACTAGTCCTAAAACTGCTGCCCCTGGAATAATCCAGCATCACTACACCTGTGTTAAAGGATCAGCACTTTTACTAGAGTATCAGGCAGGGCCAAGTGTTTCTCTCATCTGATGAAGGAAGTAATTGTGCAGAAAACTGCCCCGGTCAGAGAAAGATTAAAGCAGGTCTCAACCAGAAAAAAGCTGCCAAACATGGTCACCAATCTTCAGCGCAACCAGCAAGCAGAACGGCTTCTGAGGTCATTACACTGCAGGCTCAACATGGCACCAATGAGGAACTGAGAGTTTCTGAAACAAAGGAAAATTACACAAACTAAATGCTCTAAACTAAGGAAACTTAAAAATGTGCTAAAGTAATTTTTCTTTAATCCCTGTGGTGATGGAGAAACTACGGAAACAGGCAATGCTTTTCCTTTAGGTAGAGTTAGCTACAATATTGAGATGTCTCTTTCTGACTTTAAAGTAAGTTGAGATTACTTTAGAAGTCTAGTTTATCAGCACAAGCACTGTACCTAGTAAGTTAGAGCGACCAGCTCACAGGTTAACTTCAAATCTACGTTATTCAATTCCTTCCATCACTTTTACTATTTCTTCCAATCCCTTTACTAAATAAAGCTAGAAAAAAGTAACCTCAAGTCAAATAAACCTAACCCCTGGTCCAATGCCTACCACTATACAACATCCCAGTTTTGGTGACGTAATACCCTGTATATCAGCCCAAGTCTCCACATAACAACTTGGAGCTGCAAATGCTGTACCTCTTTCTTTTATCCAGTTGTGCTTTACAGTTTTTACACAATATTCATCCTCCCGCTCCCTCCCAAACAGCTCAAAATTAAAGCAATTATGTAGAAAATTTGTTTACAAGGAAATTTATAACTTCGATTAGCCATAATAAGTAATTCACATCGTCTTAACTACCACCAACAGTACAATCTGCCTAAAGGTGAGCAGTCAGCAATGCAGTTCATTCCTGTAACAGCTAGTGTGTGTAAAAAAGATCATTCCTTTCATAGAATCATCTATTTCCTTGAATTTTCTTTTAATTTGAACTGTGGGTGTAGATATGGATAAATAAAGGTGGCAACTACAAAATTTATCTAGCACTGGAAAGGAAGACCTTGTGATGTTTTAAATATACTTCACACACAATTACCAGCCAGCTAGAACAAAGGAGAGAAAGTATCAGAATAATGTATGATTTGCTATCTTATTAGTAAACAAATACAACAATGCAAGACATAAATCTACAAAAGCACCAGCCAGCACAGAGGAAAAAAACCAGAATGTCAGCTATATTTTGCTATCTTCAGTGAGTCATGAAAAGCAGAAATCAAAACTTATGACCTTCAAATCTGTTGTCTTTCTGGTGTCTAATTTTTTATCACAATATGCTACAATTCATTGGGCAAGCTCTTTGGTTTCAAGCACCCTTTGGCCTTGTTCTTTTGTTAATTACTACCAGGTAGGTTGAATTCTTGTTAGTCTGCCAAATGTAATTATTCTAGAACAGCACACTTCATACATGAAATCCCTGTAAATGCCCATAATGTCAACTCCAGATTTTTATTTTTTTTTTAAAGCTCACACAAGATACCTTTGCTTTTCCCCATGTGTATTTCATTAAGATTTTCCTTTAGAATCTAACACTAAAGCACTGAAAAAAACATATCTCCATGGTAACACAATCTTGTTAGCATAGTCTGAATGTAAGAAATAGAGGAAAAAACAATTACCAATCCTCAAACTGTACCAATTTCTCTAATGTGTTGTGCTGGTTTTGGCTGGGATAGAGTTAATTTTCTTTCATAGTAGCTGGTATGGGGCTATGTCTGCAATTTGTGCTGAAAACAGCGTTGATAACACAGGGACATTTTAGGTATGGCTGAGCAGCGTTTACACAGCGTTGAGGTCTTTTCTGCTCCTCATACCACCCCACCAGTGAGCAGGCTGGGGGCGCATAAGAAGTTGGGAGGGGACACAGCTGGGACAGCTGACCCCAACTAGCCAAAGGGATATTCCATACCATATGACTTCATGCTCACCATATAAAGCTGAGGGAAGAAGGAAAGGGGCAGCATTTGGAGCGATGGTATTTGTCTTCCCAAGTAACCATTATATGTGATGGAGCCCTGCTTTCCTGGAGATGGCTGAACACCTGCCTGCCAATGGGAAGTAGTGAAGGAATTCCTTGTTTTGCTTTGCTTGAGTGTGTAGCTTTTGCTTTACCTATTAAACTGTCTTTCTCTCAACCCATGAGTTTTCTCACTTTTACTCTTCTGATCCTCTCCCCTATTCCACTGGGGGGGGGGGGAGAGAAAAAGTACTGGAGAAATACAGTCAGGATTAATGAAAATGTGAATCTTGGATATGACTGAATAGTATATTGTGCAATTCTCACACTTACATTAGATATTTTACAAGCTCTGATATTATCCATTATAAGGTTTTATTGCAACTATTTTCTCTTATCAGATTACTGATGATATCCTGTATTACGCAATTCTGCCACATGTTCAATATTCTACCTGCGGTGCACTTTAGCTATAGGGTGCCCCCTGAAAGCTGGCCTAAGAGGCCCACTTCTTTGTAACTAGGAAGTTGCCCATTAATTTTGAAAAACTGAAAATTAATTGCTGATCCCTAGCATGCTGGTTGTTGATCTGTCTTATTTGGAATCACCCCAGTTCACAGCCAGAACACATTAACTGTGTTACTATTTTTCATTCACTTTGTTCTTCCCTTGCTACTCCATGCAAAACATATGCATAAACTATAAGTTTGAGTTATAAACTCAAACTGGGACACAGCTAATGTTTTACCTCTGCACAGGTATGCAAACAAAATGCAAAACAATTTTTTTCATAGTTCACCCTGTGTAATGCCAGATTTATTCAGAAAAGCGCAGCTTAGTATCACAAAGGAAGGACAGCTGTCTTGCCTATCCTCATTGCTGCACACATCCGGGTAAGGAACCCAGAAAGGAAGGAGAAAAAAAAATGTGCCTTTCCTGAGAGCAATCAAGCAATCGGTTGAAAAATCTGTTTGGCAGCGCAGTGAAAGAGTGTGGTACAGGACGCAAAGTGCCTACAGCATGACTATGAAGATGGATTAGAGAAGTGAGAGAAGAACAAGGTTTGCCTGCAGCAGGGAGCATATTCCCCAAAGTGACAAGATGAGGTTGCTGCCCAAGGGACCTATAAGGTACTAGGAAATTCAATGCAATCCAGAATGTCACTGCCTAGCTGGACAGAGGACTGACAGGAAAGGATCCACGCTGTACAGCAGGCACGCTTAATTGGTTTTCTTACTCCACCAAATTCATCTATTTGCAGAGCTACCTTACTCTAAGTTTAATAAAACTACTTTAAAGATTAGAAGCTTTTTGTATTTTTTGGCATGCTGGCATTAAGGAATAGACTGGGAACTCACATTTTAAAGCTCTGACTAATCTGAAGTCTCACCAAAAGAATATAAAAACATAGGCTTCTAGTATAAAGGGTAGTGTAAATAAATCATAAATATGTTGGTGACTACAAAAATTACTGAAAATTAGCAAATAAACAGATTAAGGTGAATAATGTATTAAAGTATGTCTTTGCTCACTTGTGGCAAATGTATATCAGATTTTTTGTTTGCATATTAATAAATTGTCAAGCTTCCTCAACCTCTGGCATAGTAAAAATAAAGGATTATGAAATCTGAACTGAAAGGAATTCTTGAAGTATGAAACAAGTGTGTCAAGAAGAGATTTCTCCATTTTACAAGTTCACAAAACAGCCAGACAGCTAAATTCATATTTATTTATTCTACTGCATAAAATTCAGGGATATCTCTCTAGATATGTCTAAAATTTAGGTTAAGAAATTATAAATATGTTTCAAAACTTGCTATCAGCATACTCAAGGTCATTCACACTGAAATTAATAAAACTGGTTTGTTTTGGTCTTTTAAAAGCTAACTGGTACAGTAAATTTTGCCCAAGGTTCAGCACCACTGTATCACTAGGACTTAAAATCTACAGGCAAACGTTTAAGAACAATTAAAAAACTCTAAATAGAAAAATAAGCTCTTAAAAGTCCACATCTATAACCCAGAAAACAACATACTACAGTTAGTTTGGTACTTCTGACGTAAGATCACAAAAAATATTCTTACATAATCCCAGTGAAGATACTCCTTTACACAAAAACTGTTAGTTAACTGAGGATCAAAATCAAAAGAACATTACAACAAACACTGATTTCAGACTTCTGTCTCTGGGTTGGATGTCCACTTGAAATTCTTCATCATGTTACAGTCTGATATTTTGGCCCATTTAACAGACAACTATCAGTCTACAGCTGTGATAATGCAAATCACATTATCATATAAAACACACAATTTGGACAAGTATCTTAAAGTCATATGTTCTAGTACATTCCAGACAGACCTTTTTTTCAAAAATAGTATCAATAGTATCTATCATAGTCATAAAAGTCAACCCATGAGACCTCAAACCTCTAAGCAAAAGTTACGAAGGGGCCATCCACTCGAAACACCCCTTCAGTTCCTTTGGCAGAAGTGATCCGAATGTTACTTGATTCTGCACTAGCAGGGCAGAAGCATATGCCAGAGAACGTACAATTGGACTAGAAGAATCATGCTGTAGGGTCACTACAGAAAAACTATTTCTTTTTCTTCATTCACCTATCTTTCCACATTTCACTAAAGACAGCTTCACAAGCCATGTAGATCAGAAAAGCCTAAAAGGCCTGCATATTATCTACTCCTTCCTATTTGATATAACAACTTATAGTAACATCAGACAGATGATACAAGCCTTCGCCCCTTGCAGGCTGCCACTTAACCACGAAGTGATTGCTATTGTGTGGCTCCACAGCATTCACATGTATTTGAAGCACTTAATCACTACATTTGAAGTGGTCATCAAGACAGCTAGTATTACCTTTCATAGACAAATATGTTTAAACCAAAGTACACAATACCACATATCCTAATTTATATTTTCTAAGTGTGAAGCTTGACAAATATGAGACCAAACGCAGCTGTCAATATGGAATTTCTTGGCTCAAGGGCTATAACTGAAATGTAACTAATGTTGTAGACTTCTGTTAAACTCACACACTGAATAGATAAGCTGTTATTCACAAGGGAAAATTGTTGTATAGTGCAAATATCTTTTTACATTAATTCTTTGGATCAAGTATTTGCAGGTAGACAGACAATGAATACCCCATGAACGACAATTTTTTAGAGCTTAATACATAACAAGGCACTAGTTTCCAAACCTCATTGAGCATGCAAGTAGGCTAGAAATTAAGTACTGTGGAAAAGATGACAGGACTTTGAATCACTTCAGATATACACTAGTTATCACAATGGAGAACATCACTTACTGGACAACACCAAATTTTTGCCCTGTTTCATAACTTCCACTGAATACCAGATTACATTTTTAAAGATTTAGCAATGAAAAGAACAGACGAGGTTTAAATTTTCTTTCAGTATTTTTGGTAAGGGAAAAGTAAGGAGAAGGAACACCTATTCCAAGAAGTCATGGGTGCAATACAGTAAGGAATATTTAAAATGCTCGCTCTTGGAAGTTATGGACTGATTCTAATTATCTGGGAGACAACAGTATGCTTTTACTAATTTACAAGACTAACTTACAAATCCTTATCTCTTAAGATCCATATTAGAATATTTACTTAACATTAGACAGAAGAAAATGAAACTTCATTTGACAAGAGACATGCATTATAAACAATTCAAGGCAGAAACCAGACTTCAGTTCAAGACAACTCATGCCGAGTTGCAAGTAAAACAACACATATAGTGTTAGTTTTACACTAATTTTTCAATCCTTTTATTTTTTTAAACTTACCAACTCTGTACTAGCCCAACTGAAGGCCTGTTAAGTAAGTTATCAGGCAACAAATTGACTTCTCTCATGGTGTTGGCTAGTCGCACAGGAAGTTCTTTTCGCAGAAACATGTATGAAGTCTTCTCACATGCATTGTCACGACCTGTTAGAAGGAAGGGAAAAAAAAAAAAAAAGATGTCCACTGTAGCCCATCAAATTTTAGACTTGCCAGTGCTAGAAGACTTAAAAAAAATCACTTGTGGAAATAAAAAACGTTTAAAAATAATTTCTTTCAGTGCCCACCTTAACTTCCCTTTTACTCCCAAGACACATATTATGCATTTACCTTCTTAGAGCTTAAATTCTTTTATCTGACATTCTTCCTCATTTTACATCATCTCATCCTCTCTCCTATAAATAAAATCTCTCATCCTATACATAAAAATCATCAAATAGCAAAGACTTGATATTAGCTGGAAATAAAGCCCCAAAATACTAGCTTTTATCAGTATGACTTTTCTACTAAAGTGAGTTTTTAAAAAGTGCATGCCACACACATAAGGGAGGGTAAGAAGTGAAAACAAACGGACAAAACAGAATGGCAACAGCTGACCACCATTTCATGTCACAAGCTCTTCAAACCTACTAAGTACTTAAATGTTTCAGCAGCACCTGGAAAGACCAGCAAAAGTCACCACCCCTCCTAGGACTAGACTACAAGATGCTCACTAGCTACCTGGAAGGAAAGTGCAGTGCTCATCACCACATTCCAATACTGAAAAGCTGTAGCTGAGATTATCTTGGACTTTTACCTTTAAAACAGACTTTTATCCAGCACAATATTTTAAAACTAAAATTTTTAAAAATCCCAAATGGTCAGAAAGCAAATAAAAGGGATTCAGCAAAATAACAATACTTTGCTGCGGACCTAGTTGGAACAGTGACCATTCTCTGGAGCCACCCTACACAAACAAGACGACTGACATGACTAATAGCATTCTTAAGCTAAACCAGTTACCAGAGATACCTATAAAACTGCAACTACAAATAGTTGAAAGTATGAGATATTACGACTCTTGCCCAAACCGTTCAGAAGGCAGATCAGACCTGACTTGACACACTTTTTTGTATTTTGCAGTGTTTCGTAAGAGGGGGAATTCCCTACCACTATCAATTTCTAAAGAGTCCAGATAAATTAAAAGAAAAAGAAACAATTCATGTTTTACTTGTAACAGTCAGTATTCTGCTTTTGCCCAGAAAGACAGCAAATGTCTTTTGTGATGATAACCAGTACAACTGCCTGCAAAATTTGTGAGTGAAGGCATAATACAAGAGCTACAAATTATGTTCAAGCAAACCAGAAAGTGTTAAAAGCACTACTAGGCACATAATCACTGAGATTTGCAATTTGAAAGACTCAAGTACAGTGCAACCAGCACAATCAAGGTGATACTTCTTAAGACAGTCCCATTATAATCAGCTGAACAGCAGTTTTCACCTTTTCTGCATAGGTAACATGCATTGATGGATTAGTTCCCAAACCATAACACAAGCTTGGGGGAATATGCAGGAAAGATTAGGGTTTCCCTTCCCTTCCCCCCCCCCCCCGCCCCCCCCCGCTCATTTAAGCATCATCAATCAGCAGATCATTAAATTATGTTAGTGTCAGCAATGTTATTATTGTTCCTCCAGCAAACGTTTGCACCTATTTTACTTATTTGCATTTTCATTTTCAATTTCGTCTTCAATTACAAATACACACATCCTGTCAAAATTAGAGAAGGAAACAAGACATTACACTGCTGTTTTCTGTGAAGCACAGTAATGATTTCAGAGTTCAATCCTTCAATTAAGTTAGATCATCTACAATAGATGATAGATACTTGCTTATTCACAAGTCACTGTTTATAGTAGGTCTTTAGGAAGACGGTGGCTGGACAGCAGGGAAGACTCTCTGGCCAGCTAACTCTACACCTTCTGGGCTGGAAAAACTGAGAGGAACAAAGAGACAACTGTTTCTTCCCAAGAGTGACTCAGAGCAAGTTAGTTATTTTCTGGGCAATAAAAAGCAAAATGAACGAAAGACAGCCCAGACGGAGAATGAGGAAATGGTGAACAAGAACCCACGGGCTGTGAAAGGGCATGCGGGCCCTTCGCAGACACAGTCCCCGGGTTTGTGCAAGGCAGACAAAAGCTGCTAGACTGGAAAGCAGGACTGGCAGAAGAGACACACTCCCTTTCCTCCCATGAGCAAGGGCACATCTCCAATCTGTCTCACCCCAACAGTTCAAAACTCTTCTTTTTAAGGAGTTGCCTTGCTCTAATATACAGCCACGTTTTAGGTACAGGGCTCTTAGGGATCCCTTTGCATGCTTGGTGCAGGGAAAAGGAAAAGGAAAAGGAAAAGGAAAAGGAAAAGGAAAAGGAAAAGGAAAAGGAAAAGGAAAAGGAAAAGGAAAAGGAAAAGGAAAAGGAAAAGGAAAAGGAAAAGGAAAAGGAAAAGGAAAAGGAAAAGGAAAAAAAGGAAAAGGAAAAGGAAAAAAAAAGGAAAAGGAAAAGGAAAAAAAAGGAAAAGGAAAAGGAAAAGGAAAAAAAGGAAAAGGAAAAAAAGGAAAAGGAAAAAAAAGGAAAAGGAAAAAAAAGGAAAAGGAAAAAAAGGAAAAGGAAAAAAAGGAAAAGGAAAAAAAGGAAAAGGAAAAAAAAGGAAAAGGAAAAAAAAGGAAAAGGAAAAAAAGGAAAAGGAAAAAAAAGGAAAAGGAAAAAAAAAGGAAAAGGAAAAAAAAGGAAAAGGAAAAAAAAGGAAAAGGAAAAAAAAGGAAAAGGAAAAAAAGGAAAAGGAAAAAAAAGGAAAAGGAAAAAAAGGAAAAGGAAAAAAAGGAAAAGGAAAAAAAGGAAAAGGAAAAGGAAAAAAAAGGAAAAGGAAAAAAAGGAAAAGGAAAAAAAGGAAAAGGAAAAGGAAAAAAAGGAAAAGGAAAAAGGAAATCTCCCTAGCAGATGCTCCTTGGCTGCAACACCTGTACAACTAGACTCATCAAAATGAGGGACACCCTACTAAGTACAAAAAATAAAATCTGAGTTAGGCATTTTCTTAATATAAATTCATCATACACAAGTAAGTCTAAGCTCTAAAGATCTTCCAGAAACAGCGTTCTGGTAAGCTGTAGTACCAATTTTGCAGGTTTAGCCTACAGTCAGATATAATTTTTTTTATAGGTTGGCTTTATTTTTGCTTTGCTACATCTTTTTTCAAAATATATAGCATTCTTTCCTGATTTGGTTATCATTCCAGCTGAGTCGATACACATTGCCAGAACCAGGCTTTTGTCTTAAACACCACAGGCTAAAGCCAGTTTATATCCACCTGTTTCAGTTCAAGGGAATTGGAAGTCATTCTCTCAGGGTTAAAGTGAAACTTGGGAATAATCTCTCTGATTTATACCGCAGCCCCCCAAGAAGTTATTCAATAATACAAATATGACCTGCTTACCTTTGTATGAATTCAAATAGAATAAAGAATACAGTAATCCTATGTCCTAGGGCAAACTAGGCATTGCTAGTTGTAGGCAACTACATTGCACTAGGCATCAAGGTCTTTATTTAGCTTTATTTCCAGAAACAAGGGGTGCTGTGTCAGACAGCTGTTTAATTATGGTGAACTGAAGATCTATGGTAGATGCAGGCTTCAAAGCAAAATACAATGACACGGAAGTATAATGCTAACATGGCACTATAATACACTAAGAGTACAGCTTTTGTCATAAATTACTAATAGAAGGCCCATTGTTTTTATAACCTGAAGCAATATATCGCAAATACAGCTTTATGCTATCTTGTTAAATTATAGGAAATTAATATTTATTTTTAATTCTGAGAAGTCCTGATTTTTTGCCTATAAATCACTGAACTATAGAAATACTGTGGAGGAGGCTGAAGACGCAATGTGAAGATCACTGGCATAAAGGAAAAGCTTAACCTACGTATTTTATTTGTAAATTTATTGTCTTGAGTAGTTTTACAGACATCAGTGCAACTACTGGTTAAATACTGTACATAAATTTCTTCCAGAGGCAGGATATAAATAAGAAAAACTATGAAGACTTGAGAAACAAAAAAATGCAGGGTCCACCTCCGAACAGCCATCCTGCCATCAATGGCCAGCAACAGACTGAGCTCTACGGTGGGGAAGCAGGACCTCACTGTTCAACTAATGACAAAACAGAATCTACACTGCTAGAGACAGAAAAGGTTCTAATAAGGTTATCTGTACAACATTCTCATCTTGATATTAAACCTACGGTAAGGCATTTGCCTTCACTTTTACAGTCCACTACTCCTCATTATTTAACCGTTAGTCATTAATTAGGGTTCTTTTTTATCTTGCCTTCTTTCCATCTATGTTTTTCTAAGTAAAATGAATATGTTGGCATTAAAAACACCCAAAGACTTTTTCAAAGGACAACAGTCCAAGTCTTCATATCCCTTCAACACCAACGGAATTTCACTGCATATTTTAGCTAGGCCTGAACATATTAATTGAAAAAGTAAAAATGACAGAAACCCCCTCACTTTTGGAGGTATACAAATCCATCAGGAATAGTTGTTCTTGTGTCAAACTGTTGAGCTGTTAAAGATTTTAATTTTGGAGATACATAAGCTGCACACCTAAGTGCATCAGAAATGCAATTAGTTTTTCACATGCTCTGTGTTGGTTTTTGTAAAGATAGAACTCTGACAGAGTTCCACAGAAGAATTAAGCAGTACTATGTTTTGTTAATACCCTTGTGAAGAATGAAGGACAGATACATTACAGACATTGCAAATCAGGCCCTTTATCAGGTATGCGAGTAATCCCTAGAATTAATTATACTTCATTAAAACTCCTTCTGCTCAACTTGATAATCAATGTTTCATGCAGGCAGAACAGCCAAAAAAGGACATTCTAGTGGACAGCATCAGTTTTATTTTATGCATATACATTTATATACCTAGGAACACACAGAGCAAACAGATCTCTCTACCTTCTGGATAATGCAGATCACACACACAAAACTGAAATGCTTTAAAAAGCATGTTTTTAAAAAACTGAAAATGGAAATACTAGAAGACTCTACTCGAAACACAAGTCAAGAAGGAAAGTGAGACATCACATGATATATGGGGTTCATACCTATCTCTTTTGCTAGTGAAGTTAAGGGCTAAAATTACATTAAGCTAGCTGATTCAGTCTCTGAACTACAGACTAGATTGAACACTGCCTAACATTCTTTGTAGCCTTAATTCTCTTGTGATCCAAAAGAAGGTGGTCACCAGACCTGCAAAAAGAAAGCACTGCAATTCACAGAAAGCACATTATTCACAGGGAGAGAAACAAGCAAAAAGTGAGAACTCTGAAGCAAGATGGAGTTAGTAAAAATGCAGCACAGATTGTGTAAATTAAGTTATACAATAGAAGTTACTTTCACAGGAAAATGGTGATAAAAAGCAAGATAGTTGTGAAGAAAGTAATCCCGAAATTATTTCAAATGATTACTACTACATGTGTACCTAGCACAAAACCTGAAATGCCAGTGTCACCACAGCAGATCTTTAAAAAGTCTTTTATTAAAAAAAAGGTTGTTCAATAAATGCTCTACCTTCTTCAATATTCTGAACAATCTTACCTGTCTGGGCTAGTCAGTCACCCTACAAAAAAGTCACATAAAAAAATGCACATTCATGACCTCCCCTCTGCCACCTTCAAATCTGCAGGTCAAACCCAGCACCGAAGAGAAACTGTGATGCCAATCTTGAGATTGTTTCATTTAAGTACAGTCAACGTAACAGACAATGTGTCTAACAATAGACACAGCCTTCAACATAGTGAAAATAAGAAGAGAACATCAGCTAAACAAGGATCTAAGCAGCAATCCCTGGGCTTTACATCAAACTAAGGTCAGTGAAGAAAATTCCATGGACAGCCTTCCATATAACAGCTTTACACATGATAGAAACAAGCCACAGTTTGGAACAATACAGGGGGATGGTACCTCCACAAACATTGCTGCATTTGGAATGGTTGCCATCCACAAGACAGAGAGAATCTCTAATGATAGTGCATTTGCTTATGCAGTGAACTATGACACACCTGAAGAACTGATTTGACTGTCACGGAATCACGGAATTCTCAGAGTTGGAAGGGACCTCTAGAGATCAACTAGTCCAACTCCCCTGCTAAAGCAGGATTGCCTAGAGCAATTGCCTACTCAGGACTGCATTCAGGCGGGTCTTGAAAGTCTCCAAAGAAGGGGACTCCATGACCTCCCTGGGCAGCCTGTTCCAGTGCTCTGTCACCCTCACCGTAAAGAAGTTTCACCTCGTATTTAAATGTAACTTCCTATGTTCCAGCTTGTGCCCGTTGCCCCTCGTCCTATCACTGGAAACCACTGAAAAAAGTCCAGCTCCATCATCCTTCAACCCACCCTTTAGGTACTTGTAAACATAGATAAGGTCTCCCCTCAGCCTTCTCTTCTCCAGGCTAAAGAGCCCCAGCTCTTTGAGCCTTTCCTCATAAGGGATGCTCCAATCCCTTAATCATCTTAGTTGCCCTACGTTGGACTCTCTCCAGTAGTTCCCTGTCTCTCTTGAACTGGGGAGCCCAGAACTGGACACAATATTCCAGTTGTGGCCTCACCAGTGCAGAGTAGAGGGGGAGAATGACCTCCCTCAACCTACTGGCCACACTATCCTTGCTCAAGTTTAAATCAAAAATATAGGTAAACTTATTTAAATAAAACAGTAAGACATTAAGATTTCATAAGAAGATCAGCCGGAAGGTGGCATTTGATATTAAAATCAACTTTCTTAGATGTGAAAATGTGTTAGAAATTTCCACCAAAAATAAATGATGCCATTTATTCAATTAGACAGGTATCAGAGGAGAAAAAAAAGGGTAAGAAAATGCATAAATAAAACATGATCCAGAAGCTTTGAGGTTACAAAAGCAGGCTTGAACAGATTAGGTCTTCTAAATATACCATCAGATGGAAAAAGATTAAAAGTGGAATGTTTGGGGGCTATACACCAATATTACCACTGGTGGATGTTCAGTCCAAAGAAAATTCAGGGAGCAGAGTTCTACTTCCAGTCAGTTTTCTCTACTAATCTATTCTCCCCCTCTTCTCTGAACATTTACTCATCTTTTCTGTTTTTCACCTTTTGTCCCATAGTGCTAAGAAACAGAAAACAAATGTAATGCTCAGGCTCTAGGGATCATATGCTTGTAGCACGTAGGGGAATAAAGTATTTTTCAACTGAAAGAAATGAATATTCACAGTGCTCTCTCTGAACCAGTATTTTTTCAGTTCTTTCCATCGTGCTGATAGAATTAGAGAACTGGTGCAAAGCTGGACCTAAAGAAAACTTTTGTTCTGGTTCCTGCAACAAGAGGCACAAACAATATAGAGACTATTCAAACACATGCAGCAGACCCTGATTCAATTCTGGCAAATTTTACAAATTGCCAGGGCAATACTATGCCGTCCAAGATTCAGATTACAAAAGGATTAGTTCCATACAGAAGGCTGTAGGCAAACCTTGATTTTGCTGCAGAAGAGGGCAGAAACTCAGCAGGAGACCATGAACTCTGGCTCCTCCAGAACATTATCAAATGCTCTCAGTTCAGCTGCCAGATTCCCACATTCATGAAATACCCCTTTGAGAACAGACTACAGTAGTAATCCTTCAAAGTCACCTGCACCAAAAACCTAATACGGCTGTCACATCCCTAGCAGATACTGGACTGCTGGGGTCACATCATAAAAGCATCAGTAGTTTCTTGAGTATTAACACATCTCAGACAAGACAGGAAAAGAAGAAACTAAGTGCTCTTTTTAGTCTTTTCATTGCACACAGAAGCCTACTTCTTGCCATGAACCATGTATCTAACACCCAGCCGAGACATTAGATACCACACTACTTTAAAACTTAAAAGCAGCACAGTCCCACCTGTTGTATGACTCCATTTAGAATCCATAAAAACAAGATCAGAAGCCTTTCACCTCCTATCCCCGCGAAACTACTACCATTGCTTTCATCTAGGGCAAAATAAAGGAAGAAAGAGGGGAAGGCAGGAGTGATCGACCATATCTACCCTTTTCTCTTGAGCTTCCAGAATACTTCTTGGTTCCTACACAGGCAAACAAAACAGGCAAAAAAAAAAAAAAAAGTAAAGCAGAGGGGTGGAGAAATCTTCAGAAGAATACAAAAAAGATCAAGGCATCAGAGAAAAACAAAGAAAAAGCAAAGGCTAAAACTAATAACTTGCTGCTGAATCTAGGAAAACAAAAATAAAGAAGGATCAATCAATTCAACTGATTATATACCATTTCAGGAGCATGGGCTATATATTAAAAGGCAAACAAGCTATGCTCGCACAGCCTCAATAAATGTGGCTACAAAATAACCCAACACCAACACCACACAAAACAAAACCCACAAAACCAAAACAACCCCAACTCCAAAAACATTCCTATTCCCCAGTAGAAATAGACATTTTCAGCATAGTCTCCAGGTATTTATCTCACCAACCACTAAAAATTTCAATCCCACAAAAAGCGTACAGGGTTTGTTTGTTTGCTAAAAGACAGGGCTTTGTAAAACCCGATGAAGCAAAAGGAAAAAGAACACACACAACATAACTGAAGATGCTGACTCTTGCTGACCCTCACCCTCTACCACAGGCTGCCTCTAAGGAAGCTGTACATTGAAATTGGATTCCCTTTTCCGACCTACCACGCTGTGCTACAGGATAGTAACCACAACCTGCACAGCTGTTCCAACACAAGTAGCCAGCGGATGGCCAAATTTAAGGATATGAGCCACACAAACCTCAGGTATTCAGCCTGGTTTTAGACATCCCAGACCTAAGCTTCAGCCCAAGTTCCATCATTGGTCTCTAAGGCTACTTCCACCAGCCTTCACAGTTTTTTCATTGAAGTGCCCTGCTTTAAGGACATGTTTTCTCTTTGCACGTATGATCAGCATATTAAGAGACTTATTCTACATTAGTAAGGAAACTGGAGAATCTCTGAAGTTTTAAAAAATGAAACTTGAAGAATTAAGAACAGAAAAATATTTTTACATCTTATCAAACTACAATAAAAGTTTCAGTTTTATTGAAGTCTAAGCAATTAAGTTTTGTTAAATAACTGCTGCCAGAAAACCAGCTGAAGCTAGAGGAATTAAGTCTGCAAGTAAGCTTTCCCACATAGCTTGTTTCTGCTCTTCAGTCCAATTCCCATTAATAGGTGCATCTTTACAGTTTAAGGGAAAGCATGCTTTGACACAGGTACACTGACTCTTCTCAATCCAAATTATTTGTGTTTGTAGACAAGAAATTAGTTGTTAACACTGTACGACCACCGATTTCCACTCTGTGTCATTTTAGTGTTGGGTGTGTTCAATGCTGCCAAACTGGCCAGCTCACATGCTAGTTAGCTTTCCAGTTAAACTTTCCAACAGTCATGTGACACATCTTTCAGATAAATTACTGGAGCTGAAGTACAGAAACAGTTGAGCTTAATAAACCATTTCTGATTTATGCAATTCAAGTAACAACAGACTCAAGCACTCTTTGACTGCCAGGCCAACTGCAGCATTTACTTTCTATTGCGAAGTAAAATTTCAGAATATCATTCACTAATGAGAATGCGTTAGCCTATATTTTGCTGTCTAAATGACCAGACCAAATCCCATTGAGAAGCCAAAGGTCTAGACTTCAACTTAAAAAGTTCAAAATTACGTAAGTATAACTACTCTTCAATTTGTACATAGAAAAAAAATATACTTATCTCCACTTATTTCCAAAATCTCTGAAAGAGAGTCAGCTTGTTTACGTCTTATCTGTATTAATTGCTATCACCATATAGATGAATACCATTGGTGACAAGAAAAAGTCAGCTCACATTTTCATGTAAAGGACAAAAAGTCAGACAGCTGTCATTAGCACAACTGGACAGCTCAACATGGATAAGATCACTACATTTATTATCAGATTAGCTATACACTAATGAAATAATAAATAATGTGGTAATAATAATGTAGTAAGTTATGATACCTAACTTGTGAACTCTAGTATGCCTGTTTCAAGTAAATGGTCCTCCAAATGAAACTGACTGTGCTGTAAAGCAGCTTAACTTACTACTGCACTGGAACAGATCAACAGAAGGAATCAACAGATGCACAATACACTGCAGATCTACCAAAGTCTTAGTCAAACTGCAATCATTAATTGTAACTCTTAAAGCCACAGCCTTCCTTTCACAGAAAAAACTCAAGGGAAGATGTATGTCCCTCTCTCAAAAGGAGCAGATTAATAAGCAACCGCTTCTAAAAGCTGTAAACCAGTAACATGTATTATTATACAGAGCAACCCAAATTAAAAGCATGAATTTTTAAAATAAGCTTCCCTGACCTAAAAATAACTTTGAACTGCTTAACACTTGGTTCTAATAAAGTAACTTTTTGAGTATTTTAAAGTATTTGCCAAGAGAAAGCACAGTGATCTAAATGATCTATAAAGTTCAGTGCAGAAGTGCTCAAGCAATTACCGGCAGGCTATATTGTTCTTTTAGACGCACAGGCCCAAGGTTGTTTTTCCTTAGAGCAATTTGGGAGCAGGCTGGAAGTCAGATGAATCATTTCAGCAGCGAGGCTTTGTCTTGCCCTTATCACAGGCACTCCCCACAGTACCTGACAGGCAAAGAGCCAAAATGTTCTTAGGAGAAGCCATGGCCCAGGATCAGGTTCCTAATCCTCAACATATCCATACAACCCAAAGACTCCCTTCCTAACCAAGTGCAAGAAGCCTCTAAAAAAAGTGGCTCTTCAGTCCACATCAGCTTCTCTTCCACTAACACTCCTGAGACCTAAGCAGGGAACAGTCCCAGAGCAGGAGACAGGCACGCGTACTGGGCTGCACATCGACCCTGGCCTACGCTGTGAAAGGGCTCTGTGGCTTTCAAACAAGAGATCCCGGACAAAACAAATTTAGTGTTGTGTTCTGGCGAGACTCAAAATTTTAAAACAAATTTAAAGTTTTTTTTAAATGTAGATGAGGCTTAAAACACCAAGCCAAAAAAACTTTATTCCCTGTTTGTTGCTCTCTGATCAGATTCTGTTACAATAAACTGAACCAAAAAAAAAAAAAAAAAAAGAATTTTGCTCCTTTGAGCTTGTAATAACCTTTTCCTCCCATAAAAGGTGAATATCTATTTCACATTGAAGGTTATAAGTAGATATTCCAAGTTTTTGACACTTTCCTTAAGCTCTCACAGCTTTAACAACTTCCCCCCTAACCTTTATGGAAAACATCCATAATTCCCACTAACTGTTCCAGAAAAATACAAATCTCTGCTTTATCTTTTAGTCCCTGTCAACATGCCAAAGGGAAACACACTCCAAATCTCCAACATAAATAAAATTAACATTTATGAGGAAAGACTCACACAGTTAATACCAATTACATAAAAGTACTGCCAATACCATGTGGTCCAGTTTCCCTTCAGTCCCACTGAGGTTAAATGTATTAGACTGTTAACCATCTTGTTACAAAATGCTTTTGATAATTAACAAACCTCATTGCAAAAAAGAAGATTAGAGGATTCCTCTATACCACTGCTAGTTACCAGGGTTTGAATGTATTTATCCAGTCTACCAAATCTCTAAGAAAAGCATAAACAAGGACTAAAACAAAGAAGTAGCAGTTAAAATGTAAATTATTTTTTTAGAAAAAAGTCATTTTGTAACTTTTTAAATTTGCTTCTTTCTCTTTTTACAGTCTTAAACCTGAGAAATGTCAACTAAACTTTGCACGTGTATTATTTTAAGGAATTAAGTCAGTGAATGTATTTATAATACCGTGTTACTTATTTTACATTGACTACAAACTAACATGCCAGTTATATATTTATATACACACACACAGAGTAAGAGTAGCCTCTTCTCAGACAACAAAAATAATTTGAACAGGGCAAAGAAACATGTAAGAGACAATGTCATATTTACATAGAAAGGTTCAGAGGGAAAAAAAGGGGTCAATTTAGTAGTCTCTTATAACACACAAAGCATCAAAAAAAGGACAAAAATTGCGTATCTCAGATACACAGTTCAGTGCTCTAATCTGTCCTTTCAACCCACTATTCCAAGAAGAAAAGTTACATTTAACTGACTCCAGGAACACACAAAAAAATCATAAACGTGTTTTAAAAAGGGTAAGTAACAGCCTGTAAAATACTTTAGCAATTTGAGGGGAAAGGTGGCTTTTAAAAAACACTAATATACTAAGGATAACTGGCATCAAGAAAACCTGATTTAATATAGTAACTATGGAATTACATAAAACAAATCCCAAATCTATGCCTAATTCCATTACGGATTATATTGTTTTGGACCATGGGGAACTGGAGAAATACTACTCACTTTCCACAGATCAGTACCGTGAAGATCAATGGATGCTAGTGAAATGTAGAGTATATATGGAATGTTCTTCATAAACGTGTACCGAGTCTGGCTGGGATGAATTCAGCTTTCCTCACATGCAACCCATAAGGTGTAGGGCTTCAGATTTGTGATTAAAAGTGTTGGTGACACTCACTTTTGGCTATTGCTGAACAGCACTTGCACAGCATGAAGGCCGCCTCTCTTTCTCCTGCACTCAGCAAGTAGTTTTGGGGGTGGGTAAGAGACTGTAAGGGGACAGACCTGGGACAGCTGACACAAGCTCCCAAGGAGATGTTCCATATTACATGATGTCACACCCAGCAATAAAAAACGAGGTGACTGTCTCCCCAAGACAGCCATTACACCAACATCAGCTGGGTGTCAGCCTGCTCATGGGACGTGGTAAGTGACTGCCTTTGCATCACTTGTTCCTCCTTCCTTCCTTGTTAAACTGTCTTTATCTCGACCCAGTGAGTTTTCTCACTTTTGCCCTTCCGATCCTCTCCCCTGTGCCAATGAGGGGTGCGAGGATGGGAGCAGGCACCTGCGTGGGGGCTGAGCTGCTGGCTGGGGTCAGCCCACCAGAACACTACACACCCACTATATAGTAATCTCATCTTAAGTTTTTTGTGGGGTTGCGGAAGAGGGGGGTTGTTGTTGTTTGGGGTTTTTTTAATTAAAAATTTTACATGGGACTGTGCCAAAACTTTATAAAAAGTCGGGTACAGCATCTACTGCTACTGCCTTAGCAAACATCAAAGTAACCTGGAAATCAGACTGCCTCAACACAATTTATTGTCTCTTTATCAACTTACTATCTCTTGGTGCTTATCTACATACTACTTCATTATTAGCTCTATCTTTTTTTTTTTTCCAGCTACTTCAGTCAACCTGACTTATTCTAATGTCCTCCTCTTCCTTTTCTTTAAAAGACAACTAGTGTATTTTCCCACTTCCACAATCCTGAGGCCATCACCATCGATTATTTCCATGAAGCATGCAAGCAACAGCTGTGCTGCACCAGGCACTCCCATTTGCAGAAGAAAGTGGTCAGCTACACACAAAACACAGCATTGGTTTAGTTCTTCTGGCACCCATTAAGCCAAGAGGCTCTAAATATACAAATTTTGGATAAAATGAGGTATCAGGGACAGGGGGGAGTTGTAATTTCCTTTAAGTTTCTGGATACAATTTGTCTTTTTCTGAAGATCAAAGCAAAGATGAATTCAGTAGTCTTTATCATTATGTACTTACTTTAATCAAGTAAATGCTATACTTCAGCATTCTCCCCAGTTACTATAAATTATCTCGGCATCTTTTTCTCTGCTTTTCTATCCCAACTTTTCACCTTAGTTGTTATTTGTACTGCAACTCAAGATACATATCTCCTTCTTCCACTTTTCATATGATTATTTTTTAATGAATAGTATTTCTGGAACTCCTAGCACCGCTCTACTGCTTGCTTCTGCCTGCATCATAATTTCTCTTTCAGAATTTAACAGATCATCTTACATTCCTTATGTCTTAGAAGAGACCCTATCTACCTATTTCCTTACCTTGTAATAGTTACACTACTTTAAAGTTACTAGCTGTCATTTCTTCCACTCCCAAGGGGAAGGAATGCTATCAATTCATTACTATTTTCATCAAAACTTAATAAAGTTTCAGATTTTCAAGCAGATTTTCAATCTCCTCATTAGTCCAAATCTAGTCTAAAACAGGCACTGTAACAATTTCTACCAGTTTCTAGAAGAAAAAGGTGTCCCAAACATTCTTAGGTCTTCAAGAACTGCAAATCCTACCTTTTTGTCCTTCCAGCAAGTAGTTTTGTCAAGTTCCCAATTTCTGGTAAGCTGTATACTCTATCGCTTCTGTTACTTGCCAAAAAGAACCAAAATCCACAAAACCAAAAAACCAAAACATTGTTTACTACTTCATGCAAATTAGGCATTCTTGTCTTCTGTCTTTCACAAAAAGGCATTCCACTGTCTGCTTCAATGCCACATTAGCTTCAGCAAAAAAAAAAAATGCATGAGAACGCACACATGTCCGCATGCAGCATAACATCATCTCCTTCCCTGAGCACCTGAAGGCAGAGGGCTGCAACAGCACCTTTGGTCACTCCAAAGACAAACA
Organism: Numenius arquata; assembly: GCF_964106895.1. Lineage (NCBI taxonomy): Eukaryota > Metazoa > Chordata > Aves > Charadriiformes > Scolopacidae > Numenius > Numenius arquata. The sequence goes on from NC_133576.1 coordinate 53,857,815, forward strand.
GAACAGAGACTAAGAAATTTTCTGCCATTTACAGAAACAAAACCACAATCAATCCCATCAGCTGAAGGATGCTCACTTGCAGACTACTAGCCTATGCCTGCAGACAACAAGTGGCCAGTCAAATCACCTACAGAAGGCAGAATATCCCATGCTTACCCCGTATAGCACCCAAAGGAAAAAAAAAAAAAAAAATCTATTGCCTCAGTGATCCAGTTTGATCACTCACAGCAACTTCTGGAATTTGCCCTATGATTATACAAAAATACTGAATTCAGAATATATGAAATCTCAACTATTTATAGAAATGAAGCGTTCTCTTACTGCATAATCAAAATAGTTAACAATTTAAACCAAAGCTAATTTTTTTCATTAAAACTTCACAGAACTGCACTAATGAAGATTTAACTAGCAGCATGAAATTTGAAAACAAACCTTTTCTGAAAAGAAAGTGACTATCAAACAAGTACACTTAATCCCTGAAACAGCCTCCAAAAGTGACTGATACAGATAATTCTGTAAATTAAATGCCCTGCGATTTCATACTACATAGTACTCACACACTCATGCAAAAACATCTCCACCATATCACAATTCAATAGTGACTGCTGAACAAAGTTATGTAACCACAATGACTCTTCCAGACCTTCACAACAATCAATATTAGGCCTTGTAAAAACCTTCAATATTATATATAGTATTGGCATATCACTGCCTGCCAGAGTGGCAGAGTTGTAAATAGTAACAGGTTATAAATAACAGTTGCATCAAACAAAGGTTTCCAGATAATTGCTATGCTACAACCCACTCAAAGAAAAACCTTTTTTATATTATGAAATGCAAACTTTATCCACACTGAGATCTAAAGAATGAAGGACTGAATACAGAAAAGCAATAACCCTAAAATAATTCAAGAACAAAAGCAGACAGACAAGCCAGCTTCCACTGTCACAAAAGGCTAGCCTTTCAAGGTAAAAACAAAATAGCAGTAAAATGATTCTATTCCAGCATTAGGCAAAACGCCTATAAGGATTCTATTTAAAGCTTTAACAGACACATTTAAAAAATAATATTGAAAAACTTGGAAAAGCCAAAAAAGTTAATTCCACTGTATTTTTGTAAGACTTGAAATAACTCATTTAAAGAATGTATTTAGCTTTACAATATCAGGAAAAGAAATATTCCATCACAGTGTAAAATACTTCATAGTGAAAAAATACCAGGCATTAAAGGATCCCAGCCTACCAACAAAAGCTATACCAAAACTGCTGGTTGGAAGCTGAAACCAGTCAGATGAAAATAAAAGACAGTAATGCCTGACTAGCATTCATCTTTCTGATCTGATTCAGTGGTTAGCATTCATGCTAAGAGGAAATCTTTTTTTGAAGACACACTTAAATCAAGTGTACGGTTTTAAGGTCAATGCACAGACAGCAGTAGAAAAAAACCCGCAGTTGCATGCACTAAATGGCAGGTAATTATTTAATAGTACCTTTGATCCCTAAACTTTGTGTTTAAGATATACGGTCTCTCCACTAAAGTTGTGTTAAAAAAACATGATACTTCTAATATATTTTTGTGTAAAAAAATAATCTTCTAATAGTCATTTTCCATCAGAAGATTAATAATTATATCTGGAGACATAAGACTGCCTTCAACCTCTACTTTCCTACCCCCACACCTTGTTCAAATTGTATCTGCTAGCTGCCTTTCCAATGGCACATTTTCAGTTCCAGTGCTGACACATGCCTGTCGCCAACAAGACAACACGCAGCGTACACGCTCTTGCAGAAACCTGATCTAATACTGCACGTACAACTGACAGCAATCAACAGCAATGCCAACACCTGGCCTACTCTTTATATTTAGAGCAGTTTTGGAGGAGGCCTACAAGTTTCCTCAAGACAGCTAAGTTGAATAGGTATCACATAAATGAAACTATTTCATCCCAAAAGTTATACTTAAAAATGGGGAGGATCCATTTCGCATATTTTCCTCCAGATATGGCCCCAGACACAACAGTTCCCAAACTGCATGCACTGTGATTATCTGCTGCATGCTCAGCTGTTCACAGCACAGTAAAATTACTAAGTTACAACCTTTGTGATATTTTTCAATGCCAGTAGCTGTAGCAGTTGCCACAGATATTTTGATTATAACCTACGAAATCGGGATCTCCTAAGCCACATTCCACAACAAGAATTCACTATGCTTCACCACCTTCTATCTTAAGTAAATACATGACTTTTTTGGTTAAACTCATTATTAACTATGTACTAGTACATGAACACCAAAATACGACAAAGAAGAAGGGGTAAGTACCATTTTGTTACGTTTTACCTATACGTACAAAGAGCTAACCAAAAGCAAAGTTTAACCTCATAGGTACAAAATTCATCCAAAACATGTGGTTTGAGACTTAGAAAAGGCTAGAATAGAGCTAAGTACAATTGGCCAAGATAGCTTGAGTACTAAACAAGCTCCAAAAGCACACGGTACATATTTTTGACGAAAGAAACCTCAGACTCACAGAAGTCTCAGGCATTCATTAGCTGAGCAGTAGCAATGAGTACTAGAGGAGTACAGCATACTGGCATACATTCACAATGTTAACACTAGCACAACTTCAAATGACTCTTTCATGCATCATCAAAGCATTACACAATTTATATTTCACCCCTGTCTTTATTTGTGCTTAATTATTTTATATGCAACCTTTTCAGTACAAACATTTCATGAAATATTCATTAACATCTTTACTGTCAACTGAGGTACCCTAACACAACCCAAACCATGTAGTTGCATGGAGCTTGCTACCTCAGGCACGGTTCAGCATTAGTACAGCTGTAAGGGTTTTATCTCGTACTCAGCCAGGTTGTAGTGCAGGCAGAACGAGGTCAAATCTCTTTGTGCCTTTTTTTAAACATCAGGATACTCCTAGACATAGAAACTTTGCTTTCCTCAAGTAGACCTGTCTGATGGGTTATTTACCTTCCCTAGGCATACGTGACTGATTGGTTACCCATGTATGTAGTTGCTGATGAAGATTATTGGGTATTTTGGATTAACCTGTCATCCTCTAAGGCCCACCTTACACAGCTGAAGCAAATCTAAATTGAGATGCTATATCAAAGCTGACACAAAATATATATCTCCGGTATGGGCATTTTTTTCCTCAGTCTAGCTCCCAAAGTGTACAAAAGATGCATGTACCTGAAGGTTAAACTATATCTCTACTTACAAGTTTATTTTGGAAAAGATATTTTAGTACTTATAGCAGACTGCCTCATTTAGTAATGTCTACACTTGGAAATCTACCAAAGTAACTTCCAGAGCCGAATCCAGTGGGTTTGAGTTTGTTTTTGTTTTTTTCCACACCAGAATAATTTTGGAGGCCGGATAAACCTAGAATGACATGCTAGCATTATACAAGGTCAAAACTTACTTTATTAAAACACATTTATGGAAGGTCATTCTTTTGCAAAGGAATGAGATTGCACAAGAATCTTGTGAAATACACTTTGTAAGAGAGAAATTGAATGAACAGTACTCAAGAAGAGAGCGCGAACAGAAAATGAACACACAGAAAAAAAAAAAGCAGCACAGGATCTGAGCACTCATAACTCACACTTTGCGACGTAGAGGTCCCAAGCCCATGACACAGTAACCTCTTACATAGTTGGCGGCAGCTACAAAGATAGCTGCAAGCTCAACAGAAGTAAATCACGTATGGCAGAACATGGTATGCAGACACAAACAGGACTCAGCTATAAAACCCAACAGAATCACTGCTTTAAGTACTGCTTTCTGGTTCGTTTCACAGGCTTTTAGTACTAGTGAGCCACCTTAAACAGCCAAACTGTTTTTTATAGTGACTTAATTAACTGAATTAAGCTACATGAGAAAGTTTTTGATTAATCACCATTAATTTCTATCATTGGAAAGGAATAGACTCTATAGCCCCATTATGCACACAACTTTATTCCATTCAACCCACACTGTTAATCAGTAATAGAAAGAGGTCTAAGCTGCATGTCAGTATACATTGCCACCAAGTGCATTTGGAGAGACTCTTCAGCCCATGAGAAACATAGTTTCTCTCTCCCTGCTCACCAGGATTTTGCAGAGACAAATTTAGAAGCCAGTTTAGTCTAAACCAATAACCAATACAAAAAAGAAGACGTAAAGACCATATTGTAGTTTCATTTTTGGCAGAAATGAAGTAAAAAATCCTTCTCCAAAAAAAACCTGAATTGCAGTAAGTGCAAATTCCTCTTTTTTTTTTTTAATACAAGAAACGCACGTACATCAGACAAAGTCACAGGCTGCCATGAGAGGGTCACTCACACATTCCTTTGGGCTTCTTCTTTAGTATTTGTTGAAAATTTAGTCATCTTTTTGTAACACAAGCACTACATTTAGGTAGCTCAACAAAAATACCATTTCTTTTTAAGTGAGACATTAGGTACCCTCTATAAGCTGACTACAAAACAGAGCCTCCCTCCCATCAAATAGTCAGGCTAGGCAAACACAACGGAACTCAACCTTCAGTATCACAGTAGTACCCTTATGCTTGGCATATTTGCTCTCTTGAATACTTTCATACTATGCCACCAGCAAATTCTTTTTTGGGTAATTTAGGTAGAAGTAACATAGCTCCCTGATACAGTGCATATTGTCCAGGCCTTCTATGTCTCCAATGGTAAAATTATTGCACCAACATCTTATGTTTTGTTGCTAATTTCTCCTCTAGGCCTCTGAAGTCTCCAAAAGAACTTGAAATTACCCAAAGCCATCAACAGCTAGGATCACACAATTTAAATAACTACATTATTTTTAATCTATTTGATTAAACTGCTGTAATCTTCCTACTCGAGGTTTCCTAAGTAAACACAGACACTAACGAGAAAATAAGTGGAGATGTTAAATGGCCCATAAGGCTTATTAAGATCAAGTTGATAGTTTTAACAAGGCTGACGTGACATAAGACTACTAATCTTAGAAACTCCCCGGTGATCTTAGAAGCCAAAACTGTAGGCTTTTTTCCTTCAGAGGTTTTTAAACATCAAAGCCTATATAGTCTCTCGTTAGTCTTCAGACATGAATACACTTAAATATATAGCCTATGTATACACAAGATTCCACAGACACATCCAGTGACAACAGACCGGAGCACATCCAAAGAACAGGGCTGGCCACGCTGTAACATACCATTCTTACCCTGTTCATTTCCATTAATATAAACCAGGCGTAAAATCATAAAATGAGACTACTTTTTCCTGGAGAATCATGCAACACTTTTCAAACCATGAAGTAATGCAGATGCTACAACGTTAAAAAAAAATAAAGCAGCATTACTAAAAGGCTGCCATGCAGGAGATGTTATTGCATTACTACTTGCTTTTGGACAACTTAGAATGGTGGAAATCCTTACCAAAAACCAAAGTTTTGCCAGAAAACCCAACTGATTAAAGCAAAAACAAATCTTTACATCTCTCTAGTCACAACTGAAAAGCTCCACAAGCATTAATACTTCCCCAGCAACAATTTACAAACCCAACTTTCAAACAGACAACGTTGAAATGATTTGTCTAGTGCCAGAGCTAACACTAAGATATTCTAAGTTTTAGGCCATTGCTCTTGCCAGTACAGAAGATACGGCACAAGGAGCACAAATGCCAGAGTAGGGGAAGCACAGCAGCAAAGAAAGGGGTGGGGAAGCGAGAACAGACTCACATGTCCAGAGAAGGAAAAGTATGGGTTCTAGTCAGGTTCTCCTTTTAATGTATCACAGGACAAGGTGTGATGTTGTTTTTTTTTAAAATGACAGAAAAGCCTGTCTCACTGAGATGTGGTAGCAAGCCCAGAGCAGGCTCTTAATACTTGCAGCTTTCTTTTACTAATACCATTGCCATAAATGTGCAATTGTTTCCATTTTTAATCGCTTTCTGGCTTAACACCACTGGCTCATTTTTGTCTTCTTGCACCTTTAGTGTAATACTGGAATGAAGGAACACTCTATTAAGCTTCATGGTCTTATGCACGGCCTTTATATTTACTCTGCCAGCAACTTTCATAAGATAACAAAATCTAAACAACTCTTGTGTCAGAGAGCAGGAGCCAAATAACCTCTAATACAGATATGAGAAGTTTATTGTTATCTAGATCAAAACGTCAGTTTTCTAACAGCAACACAAGTCATTCCTGTTTCTCAGTCCCATGCTTCTGAGAAGAAAAATGGTATTTATTCATCAGCAATGCTTCCTAAAGCGCATGAATTTTCCACGAATGGGTCTCCTACACAAGTATTGCCAAAGTTCACGCCTGAGGTTTAATTAAGGCAATCTCTGCACGGCAGATGAAAAATTTCACATTCGTGATGAGTGACTTACTCTCTCCTTCATTCACTAAGCCCAGGAAATCTCAGGTGAGAAACCCTTATTTTGACCCCTGCTGTCTGGGAACCACGCAAGGAAAGAGAGAGGCGAGCCTACCCCCCCAGGAGGCTGAGGTGGCCGGGCGGAGCAGCGGCCGTGTTTACCACCGGCTGCCGAGGGCCACGCACGGTTGGCTGTCACCGCAGCCGCCCGCCTCGCACGCACAACCCGGCCCCCACCGGCCTGCGGGACCTCCGGGGCCGGGGAAGCCGCCGCTACGCCAGGCCGGGCAGGGCCCCCTGCCTGGCCACCCTCCCCCCCGTCTGTGCCCCCCGGGCTGCCCAGGCCGCAGGCCCAAATGCTGGCGGGCGAGGAGACGAGGCCTAGGCGCCGGCCTCCGCCGCCGCTCCCCCCTCCCCAGGAGGGCCGGGGGACCCCCACCCCCACTCCCCCTCACCCCGGGGTGTGTGGGTGCTACGGCCCCGCCACTCACCGAAGTCGAGGAACTGCTTGATGGAGAGGGGCGAGGGGGAGAAGCGGGAGTAGTACTCGATCTGTTTGGGGATGGGGCTCTTCAGCAGCGCCCCGCAGAGCCGCATGGCGCGGCGCGGCCCGCCCGGCTCCTCTACGCCTCTCGCTCCCTCCGCTGCGCTCCCCTCCTCTCCCCGGCGGCGGCGGCAGCAGCTCAGCCACCCGCGCTCCTACCAGGGGAGCGCCCAGGCCGGCGGCGGCTCCCCTCGCCCTCTGCGACCCGGCCCAGCCCGACTCGGCGGGAGGGAAAGGGAGGGAGGGAGGAAAGGAGGGGCGAGCGGAGGGAGCCGCCTCTACCGCGCGCTCCCGGCCGGCCTCCCGTGCGCGCACGCCCGCGGGAGGGAGGGGCGGGGCGGGCGCCCGTGACTGGCGCGTGCGGCCGTTCGCCGTCCTCTCCCAACGACCGCGGCGCTCTCACGCGCAGGCGTATCGGCGCGAGGCTGGGGCGGGGTTGGCGAGGGGGGGGTAGCCGGCGTGAAGCGGGCGGCTGAGGGGGTACGGGAGCCGGGCCCCGCGGTGGGCTGAAGGGGAAGGGCAGAGCCTTCGCCTGGCATGGCGGAGGGGTGTGGCGCCTTCTCGGCATAGCCCGCTGCCAGCCTGTGGTATCCACGGAGTCATAGAATGGTTTGGGTTGGAAGGGACCTTAAAGAGCATCGAGTTCCAACCCCCCTGCCGTGGGCAGGGACACCTCCACTAGAGCAGGTTGCTCAAAGCCCCATCCAGCCTGGCCTTGAACACTTCCAGGGATGGGGCATCCACAACTCCTCTTGGCAACCTGTTCCAGTGCCTCAACATCCTCACAGGAAAGAATTTCTTCCTAGTGTCTAATCTAAATCTACCCTCTTCCATTTTGAAGCCATTACACTTTGTCCTATCCTTGTAAAAAGTCCTTCCCCGTCTTTTGTGTAGGACCACTTTAGGTACTGGAAGGCTGCTATAAGGTCTCCCCGGAGCCTTTTCTTCTCCAGGCTGAACAGCCCCAACTCTCTCAGCTTGTCCTCATAGGGGAGGTGCTCCAGCCCTCTGATTATCTTTGTGGCCCTCCGCTGGGCCCACTCCAACAGGTCCACGTCCTTCCTGTGCTGAGGGCCCCAGTGCTGGACACAGTACTCTGCTCGGAGCAGAGGGGCAGAATCACCTCCCGTGACCTGCTGGCCATGCTTATTTTGATGCAGCTCAGGATGCGGTTGGCTTTCTGGGCTGCTAGTACACATTGCCAGGTCATGTTGAGCTTCTCATCCACCAACACCCCCAAGTCCTTCTCTCAGGGCTGCTCTCAATCCATTCGCCACCCAGCCTGTCTTTGTGCTTGGGATTGCCATGACCCAGGTGCAGGACCTTGCTGGCCTTGTTCAACTTGGCCTGGTTGAACTTCATGAGGTTGGCATGAGCCCACCTCTCAAGCCTGTCTAGGTCGCTGTCATAGCTCAAGTTGGAAGGGACCAATAAGGATCATAGAGTCCAACTGCCTGAAATGTTTCCCAAATGCTTTTGGTGAGGTAGATGTGTAAATTTGCATTCCTTTACTGTTCTAAATACAGTGAAGTGGTGTGCGTGCACATCTCTGTCTTTCATTAGAAACGGCCATATTACCTCACTTAAGTTGCTCCCAAGAGCTTTTAGAAAAATTTTCTGACCATATTTCCTGTGAAAATTTTACTGAGAAAGTCAAAATCTTGTGCAGTCTACATGGCTGCTGCCATGCTATAGCCATGGAACCAAGTCCAGGGAAGGAAAAGGTTACTGCTTGCTCGATTTATTTGGGATTATTGAAGAAAATATGTTGCACCTAAAATCCCTGCTATATCATTTCAACAGCACTGGATTTTAACAGAGGCTATGTTGTTTGATGTTGGGACATGTAGTCTCTAATGGAGTCTGTCATTTCAGAGGATCGAAATGTTATTAGCTATTAACTGACACATTTGCTAATCAGTTTTAATCCATTATTTGTCCTGTTAGGAAGCATTTAAAAAACAATACCTAGTTTTTTCTGCTGAAACTGGCCATGAGATGACCATGACCATCTAAGAGATAGTGCACCAAAACTCGCCTCCTAACCTTGTGGAGTACCCAGTGACCAAGGCTACATATTTATTGTTGCACACAGAAATTGTTCACTCAGCAGCAAGCGTTGAGCGAGCATTTAGAACTGACCAGTTATCAGTCTCAGCCAGCCCATAAAATGTTGTACGCACAGTTGGCTTCAACCTGAAATTCAGCCTTAACAGTATCAGTCTTCAACAGTTTGTGTAAGACTGGCAGAAGAAAGGCTTGCTTTATTTTACGTAACAAAGAAGCAAGTTTTAAGCAATGGAGAGAACAAAGTTTAAAGGTGGGAGACTTCATATCGTAACACGAGGCCTACCGTGCCTATAGGCAGGGCCCTGCTGAATATCTCTTACGACCCGGTGCTCCCTATGAAGACAGTCCATCTCCCGTGTCCATCAAGTTTCAACTCTTGATAATACTTACAATTTCCTGAAAAAGTCTATTTTTATCTGACAAAGCACCTAAATACAATTAAAATTAATTTTGATTGCTAAAATCAAAAGTGAAGCTGGGTATTTGGGAGCTAAAATGTACCGCTGAATGAAATCACTGTCTGTTTTTTCCTGCTTTGCTGTGATGTGGTTTAAGTACATTGATGACAAATGCATCCGATGACAAATAAATGGTCACAAATTCCTTTTTTTTTTTATTTTTGTCAAATGAATTCAATATAAACTTCAGCATGTACAAGATAATATTGCTCTAATTTTATAATCAACTCACAAAAGAAGCAGGTACTCTTCAGCTACTGAAAGTCTCTCTCCGTCCTTCCTGTCGTGATTGTCCTATAGAATTTGAGATTGAGAAATCCTGACCTAATGTACAAAATAACTTCTAATAGCTGGAAAGCGTTTTAAAATCACTTCAATTGCAGGTTACAGAAATGACCACCTTGAAGAGGCATGTCGTGTAATCAAGGCTGACAAAATGAAACATCTCCTGTAATTCTGAAGCTTTTTTTGGCAGATGAGGAAAAGTGTTTTAAAACTTTTGTTACATGCTCTTCAGGATTTGATTTTGATTTATCTATAGCATAACTCTGAAATGAGTTGCGGAATTATCTGGCAGAAAATAATATTTTGTGTGAAAGACAGAAAAATGTTTCCCCAAATTAAGATTAAATTATCAACTTCAAAGGATGATACATTGTTAAAATTTAAGCCACTTGATTTTATATACCTGTCACATTTTTAAGTAATCCTAGTGCGATTTCACTTCAGCCTCAAAAAATTGCAAAACAACAGTTAACTGCTGAGTTGTCTTTCTAAACACAAAACCTTTTTTGCAATATAGACAGTTTCACAGCATTGCTTTTTGGGGAATTTTTTAAACTTATATTAACCAACCCATGGGAAAATTGAAATTGTTTTTGTCTATGCCGATACAGACTAAAACCGTAATGAAAACTTGGGCAAAGTCACTGGAAACAGAGGTGTGCTCTTCTCATCAAATGGACTCCCAGTAGCTTCTCTCGACACTGGAGAAACTGATGATGCAACCAATAGATCGAATTCTCTGAAAACTGTTAATGCACACGCTTAAGACAAATACAAAATCCAGACTCACCCAACAACTCTGCCTAACCTTGTGCGTAAGAAGACTGCAAGACTTGCTTGAGGGAACATAAAATGCATGTAGGTAAATCTATGATTGTTTTACCAATGCAAGACAGCAACAAGGGTACATGTAAACCTAGTTCTTAATCTGTCTAAATAAAGAAAATTTACTGGCATAAACCATGCTAAATAGAAAATGACACTGGGATCAACAGACTTACAGTATGAGTATTGCTAAGAGCAGTTTTTTTGACTGTTTGGATTTCTTGTACTTCATACCCGCCTCCTTTACGTATTCCAGCACATATCTTATGCAGAAATGATTCCTGTAGCTCATTCTGTGAGTGCCTCCCTGAATTTCTGTTCATATGATAAAGAGCCTCTACAGTTGTGCAGGGAAGAAAGGATTTGCCTCCTGGGAAAAGTTAATTTCGACATGGATAAGACAGTTAACACTGCTGAATTTCTTGGGTGCTTAGCATCTCCCTTTTATCAAGGGTGTTATTTTCATATTTTCCAGTTAAATGCAAAGCTGGAATAACTAGAAGGAGGCTAGGGGTCAAAGATGCCCCAGTTTCACATGGCCCTTTAGTAGCCAGAACATCTTGGTCCCCGTTCAGTTAAAAAGTGCTGGGTGTGCAGGCGACCAGAAACCTCAGCACCTGTAAGTGAATTAGGCTCTTGGTATGGACACTTGCCAGAACCCTACGCTGAGGACGAGATGCCCGGGGTGTCCTGGCCCCGAGGCCACCACCCAGCCCCACTGCCCCTGCCCACCCCTTCCCCCAGGGAGCCCCCAGGGAACCCCAGCCTTCACAGCACCCTGACACATCGGATCAGTTTTTGTTGGGTCATCACTGTGACAAAGGTGATGAATAACTGAATCTGAGCAGCCAATCTTGCCTTTAATTATTTTTCTTGATATTCTGCATTGGAGTTGGTGTAAAATCAATGCTTCTGACTCACAAACCACAGAAACTTTGAGAGGCAATATCAGGTTTTGCTCCAGAGTGATTCCCTAAAATAGGGGATCTAATGCAGAGCATATTTACACAACCAAAAGCTTTTTGGTGTTTCCTACCCTCAGAAGTTTTAAGTGCTGACTGCTTCCCACTGACTTCAGTGCCGGTATTTAAAAAACAGCCTCCCCTAGTTTTGTGCTTTGGATACGATGGGGAGGGGGTGTCCCCTAATGTCAGAGCATACATGGAAGAGCCTTTGCTGCTTAATCTCTATGCTTGTAAATAGTCTTTATACATTAATTCAGTGACACCGCAGGGATGAATAAGGAACATTTGTATGACTAGTAGTCAGAAAATTAAGTTGCTGGAAAAGAAAGGTCTCCCTGAGTTTGAGTTTTCTTAATGTTTGGTTACAATTAGAGATTCACTCCTATTCCTATAGAAATCTGTAGCAAAACTACATCTGGACAATTCGGCAGTCACATTTTTGTTACATTTTCAGATCTTGTTCTTTTGGGACCTTTGTATTACACGCACTTCTGTTTTCAGGGAGCAAAGCTTTTGCATTTAATGTTTTGTCCAATTAAGATTTATTCACAGCAAACATTTCAGATCGTTAAAACACCAGAGCCATAATCTCCTTAGCAAATCTTGTTTTTTCTTCACTGCAGAATACTCAGTAGGTCAATAAACTAGCTGCAGGGGATTCTGCATAATGAACTTCTTTGTATGGATGTCAGAGGAGGGGAAAAGGAATGTTAAACTCTAAACCAAGAAAACATGGTTATTAGTGTTTTCTAGACACATTGACTTTGCAGAATTCATAGTAATTTTTTAACCAAAAAACCTCCTATATTGAAGTTATTGTAACCCCTACATCTTAAAGTTCAGAAGCATTCGTTGAGAATGGGTATAATACAATTGAAACACTAACAATAACAGTAACCAATAACAGTTATTTGGAGGAAATTCACAGAGAATTATAGTCCCGAAGTACATTTTACAAGATGACAGAAAAAAACAGCACAGAACAGGAAAAACTAGTATAGGGTAGTGTGAAGGTTCATACAAATTCCTTCTGTTCATAGTACTAATTTTTCTCAGTAAGGCCGCTGTATTTTCCCACCTGCCGTTATATGCTTTCAAGGGTGGATTCACGTAGTGGATCATGTAAAGCCACACTGGGAACACATGGAGTTAGAAAGGGATAAGGTTTCTTAATGAAGCTTTCCTAAACTTCAAAAAAGATCTGTTTTTATCTTTAATACTTTATCTCTTCCTAGTATTTATGCACTCAGATGGGTAAGTTTGGATGGACTGTTAACTATAATGGTCAGAAGACTCAAAGGCATGAGTTTAAAGTAAATATGCTCATTACATTTGGGAATGCACATGTAGCATTAGATTCCATTACTGTCATAGTCTACATTTTCAACCATTCTTGTCTATTACTCAAGAAATCAAAATTTCTTTACCAACTTTTTTTGCCAGAAAAGCTGGTAGTCTTTGCATTTATTGTTCCTCACCCTAGGTAGCTGACGAGCAAAGTTCAGCAGTCTTTTTAAAGGAACCATCAGGGACTATCAAAAAGCACATTCAGCAAATCTAAGAGGTAGGAAGTTAAAGAAATTCTTGACTCTGTAAATTAAAATACCATGCCTTGCCAAAGTGTTTATACTTAGCTGACTCAGATGTTTTAGGGTTTTTTAGAGTATATACTCCACAACTCCTTCAATTACATAGCTATCCTCAGTAATTTGCTTTAGCGTAAATAGAGCTGGTGCCACCATGGTGGTGATGTTGGCTCTCTATCAGATGACATCATCTGTGTGTCCAATATTAAAGGACAGAGCTACGTTGTTCTTTTATAGCCCATAAAAATTTCTCTATAAGAAAAAACAAATAGGTGACTTTCTTTTAAAATTGTTAGCGCACGCAGGAGAGAAAGTCCTTGCCACTGAGGTAAATGCAGAGAAAAAGAGTTTACCCACTTCTCTTAGCAGTGAGGAAAGCTCACTTTAAGTTTATGACTTTACCCACTCTTACTTAACACTACACCATTAGCCACTCTTCTCCCTTTTGCTTCATGGGTGTCGCTCTCTCTTTCTTTCCCCAACTGAGTTTCAGATCTGCCCCTTTCTCAAATGCATTTTAGGGGAAGGAGGACAAGTCTTTGTGAGCTCTGGGCAGGAGCCAGTCTTTGTGGTTGTCCAAGTGCCCTGCCAGTTCTCCAAAGGCACGAGCAGAGTTCTCAACACTCCTGTGGCAGGAGGCTGTTCTCCCAGTGGGCAGGTGAAAACGTCAGTGAGGTGGAAAGTCCCATTTTAACCTAAGAGACAGGATAAACTGAAGTAAAAGGTGTCAGAAAGAAACAAGGAAACTGTCTAGGAGAATTATCCTTATTGCCATGGTATTTTGTCCTACCTGTGCTGTAAGAGTCACTTAGAGCTATGATCGGGTGGCACAGAACCATACCAGAACAACGCCTTCCTCCAAGACTATGTCTTGGTGCTCCTTTTACTATTCAAATGTACAAAAAAACCCCACAGCCAGGTTCTAACTCACATCTAAAACATGCAAAACTGAATGTAACCAGCAGTCAGTACACTCATGCCAAGGATTTACATTTAATCTTCTCTTCCAGAAAAAAGCTTGCAAGAACACCAGCTGAGGAAGAGTCACTAGATACACATAAATACATCTTTGGGTTTTGTACTACACTCATTAAAATGGGATTGTCAACCTACTTCAAGGAGGAGGACAGCATTAGTTTGGCATTAGTAGGAGGGAAGTGCCCCTGAAAGAAATTCCATCTCTTGATTTTCTTTTCTTCCCTTGCTAGGGAGTATGCTAGGGGAAAATTCAAAACTTGATTTCAGTTTGAGTCGCTGTAACCACACCCTGGCATACCTTTATCTTTGGGGAAAATCATCTCAGCACCTTTTGGTTTGCAGAAATTAAAGCCTACAGGGGCCTTGCAAGGAAAAACCCAAAAATTAGTTAGAACTTGCTGTATGGAATTTACCATGCAGCAGGAGAAGTTCTAGTATCCTCAGGTAAAGGGAATAAACTCTGCCCTTTAGGGGAGTAGATTTGAGTTGTCTTGGCTCTGAAAATTCTCAGCTGGAGAGAATTGCACTTTTTGTTCATTTTGCATAGAACATTTGCTTTCCATCCGCTCAGATCTTCAAGAAGAAACCGCCAGTTTTGTCTGATAATCATCATAATCTCACAGGAAGTTGTTGCCATCTATGCTGGTACTTGACACTATTGACCAGGCTGGAGAACTGGAGAAACTCATTTCCCAAGGTTTTCATGCCCCAGCCTCCACAGTTCTGCCCCATGGACTGTCCTGCAACTGGGGCTTTTTGGTTTCACTGCAGCCCATGAGGTGAGAACTAAAGATTCCAGGAAACATCATAGTTTTGACAGAAACATAAAAACATTCTTATTTGAGAATACACCCATTTCATGGGATTCTTTAAACAAAATAGTATAGAAGATCAGCTCCAGAAACAACTGGTAAGAAGAGCTGTTGTGCTTGTCATTGTGAAGCTTTCTGAATGTTAAAAGCCTTTCAGAGAATAATTCATGCTCCTGAGCTGCACTTTCCAGCAGTATCTGTATGCCAAGAGACAAAAAAATTAATAAAAAATTCTGAGTCCAAATATACCCTTTGTAATGAATTATCAGCCATTTTCCTCTCAAAAACAAAAAGAAGACATTTTAGGGAAGCACAAATGCATTTTCTGATTGCCTGCTCTCCCAGATCTTGGCAACCAAAAATGTCTTCCCACTTTGTTCCTCTGCATTGATCAGTCTCCTTTTCAACCTTTTATGATATTTCCCTGTATCTCAGGCACCAAATGCTAAAAGTTTTATAACTCAGTGTCACATCAAGTGCTTTTCTGAAATCTATGAGCATTACATGCCCTAGAATGCCTTTATATAACACACATGCAATTAGAGTGGGTTTGGGTATCAGGTTTGTCTGACCTGATATGTTCTATTAACCTGCGCTTCTTCCTGTTCATTGGGCTTTTTCAGTCTATAGATTTACACATGAATTGGTGGCTTTTTTAATCTTAACTTGAGCCCATAAAAAGTTTAAACTAATAATTGCAGTTTCTCCAGTTTTTCTGTTAAAAAGACTTTCCTGTATTTATTCAACCAATAAGCTTTATGTTCCCATTTCCATATATTTATTCAGTTTATTTACCATGGATTTGGAAATGCCTAATAATGAAACTGAAGTGGTTTACATAGCACAAGTTAAACATCATCTTTAACCTTTTTGTGACTTCAAATACACTTTTGCACCTTTTGCTGATACTGCTTTTTGCCAGATTCTAGAGTTCCTCTTCACTGTAAAGTAAACAGCAAGGCATAATTGGTTTGATTTTCTGTAATAGTTTGCAAACTGTAGCTCATAGACTGGTCTAGATGAGAAAATAGGCAAACAGAATGGTTATGTCTATTTACAGTGACTTAACAAATTAGCCCTAAGCATAACTACCAGCAGCAGCAGTTCTGCAAGGAGAAAGAAAAGAACCATTAAAGGAAGATTGTGTACCCTCACTAATGCAAGAAACCTCTGGTTGTAATAGCACTAGTTTTTAGCTAGAGATAAGCTTTTCTGTTATATATTATACAGCTGTTCTTGCATCAGGATCCTAGTTTCCAGTTTCTCATAACAGCAGGGAGTCGCATCAGGATCAAAGTGTGGTTGCTCAGATCCATGCCTAATAGTGAGGCTCAAGACCAATGCCAGATAAGAATCCCACAATATTTTAATTTGTCTTCATATACTCAGTCCGAGGGAGAAGTAAATACGTCGTGTCCATTCGGCATATCCATGCATCTGATCTTAATACGTGTAGTAGGCCTCACTTCAGGCTTGAATGCCTGCTGTCAACAGCTAGTGGCTTTTCCAGGTGTAGCATTTGGCAAAATATCATGGGTCTCTATAAAGAGCTTCCTCAAAGATGACTGAGAAATGCTATACCATAACAAGGGAAACAAATACATTTTTAACTGTTCTACCTACTGAGCTAAATATGCATCTTATTTTGCAAGTTGTTCTCATGGTCAGTGGGAAAGCATAGCCCGAGAGCTTCGTGGATGAGGAGAAAACTTTTGCTTCAGTGTTTGCTTGTAGATGTGTGCTTTAAGATAACAGGAGTAATAAAACGCCATTCTTCAGGTGAAAAACGGATACTGTGCAGAGACCTGACTACTCAGAAGTCTTAACTTTCTCCATGTTGCGCCATCACTCAGGTCTACACCTTTGTTGTAGGATGGATTAGCTTTGAAAGATTAGATAGGGATAGGGATGTGGACACGGATAAGAATGGAATTACTGGTGGTCTAAGGTCATCTTTACACTTCATTAGGCAACCGTATACTAAACATGAGGGTGTCACACCCAAATGATTAGTAACATTTCCTCATCCATGTAGTTTTAATGCTTTTCTTCTCATCTGAAGCTGAGTGGTGTGTGATGGACACAGTGAAAAGCAGAGTGAAGAGCACAGGCCATTTTTATTATTAAGTTTGCTGAATGCTTGCCTTTAGAAGCCATTGTCAGCATCTGTGTTCAGCAGACATTCACCAACCCTTTTCCACTTGACCAATATTGACTTCTGGTAGTTTGATGTTACACATGCATAACGAATAAGATACGAATACAAAATGACTTTTCTAAGTCAGGGGAAAGGAAAAAAAAAGGTTCATCAGGTGGACTCGTGACTGAAGCTACAGCATAAGCAGGCCTAGGTATTTCTAATCTGTAGCTGAAATGGACTGTGTCCAATTTCACTGTTTGTGCTACAGCTGTTGCCCTGGAAGGAGCACAACTATTGAATCTCACATTTCCAGATGAGATACCGTGTCAAATATGAGCTGGATTTCTCTACAGAAAGCGTCCAGGCAGCCTGGGGATGAGCCATCGCCTGAGATAAAGCAGCGCTGGAGGGAGTTGCTCTAAGAAATTGTCCTTTTCTTGATACTTTCTCATCACTCTGAGGGGGACTTAAGGGAACTAGTGTCACTCCGCACTATCCTTTTTTAGTGTATCTCAGTGAAAGCTGGAGTCCAGTTCTCCTAACATGAAAAATAATCTTTCTGAGCCAGGCACAGAGAAGGGAAGGATAACAATACTGGGTGTAAGGCTGCATTTTTCAGGTGTTTTGCTTTTGTCTCCTGACTTGCTGGTTATAATGGTACAGTATTTACCAGGTTCTTTGTCACACTTAAACCTATTGTATAATTTTTCACCTGTTAACATCAGACTTTGAGTATTTTATTGTAGTTTGTATTTTTACATGAAAAATGTTTTCATTGCTATTCAGTAACAGTTGAAAAATTAATGCCATAAGAATATTAAATATTGTTCCTCCCAAATAAATGCCTTGCTATACAAGTGAAACTGAGCCCTTTCCTTCTCACAGACGTTACAAGTGACATAAAGTGACTATATGACTACTACGTGTCTGAAATGTCTTAGATGTGCTGTAGTGATGGTCAGATTCTGACAGTACAAACATGAGGCAATGCACACTGTTTCTAAGATATTTTCGTGTCCTTTTTGTTCAAACTACGTCTCCCTTCCAAATCATATCTCACATATTCATGAGTGTCATAGTTGCAATTCTGATCTTACAGGTCTGAGTTCACTAAGTTATCAGAAAACCTAAACATAAAATGTTTTTCTTCTACAAAATCATTTAACATCATCCTTCTAGTTAATTTTATTTATGAAAATAAATTAAATATTTCAATTGTCATTATTATTGCCATCATTGCCAGCAGGCAGAGGGAGGTGATCCTTCTCCTCTGCTCAGAACTGGTGAGGCCACACCTGGAGTACAGTGTCCAGTTCTGGGCTCCTCAATTCAAGAGAGACATGGACACGCTAGAGAGAGTCCAACGAAGACACACGAAGATGATTAAGGAACTGGAGCATCTCTCCTATGAGGAAAGGCTGAGAGAGCTGGGACTGTTCAGCCTGGAGAAGAGAAGGCTCAGGGAGGATCTCATCAATGTATATAAACACATGGAGGGAGGGTGCACAGAGGACAGAACCAGGCTCTTTTCAGCAGTGCCCAGTGACAGGACCAGAGGCAATGGGCACAAACTGAAACAAGAGGTTTCCTCTGAACATCAGGAAACAGTTTTTCACTGTGAGGGTGACAGAGCCCTGGCACAGGTTGCCCAGGGAGGTTGTGGAGTCTCCATCCTTGGAGATATTCAAAGATGACCGGACATAGTCTTGGGCAACCAGCTCTATGTGGCTCCACTTGAGCAGGGGGGTTGAACCATATGACTTCCAGAGGTCCCTTCCAACATCAACCAGCCTGTGATCCTGTGATTATAGAATAGGAATTACGAAGTTGATTTTCTTATTTACTGTTACTCAGCATTAACACAGAGAATTTGTTTTGTAAATGTTCCCATATTTATTTATTGTCTCATCCCTCCACCAAGAAATTTGCTTAAAATTAATGTATTCCTTTCAGCACCTCATTTTTTGACAAATGTTTTTAATTAAAATATTTTGCCAAAAAACTCTCCTGGCCATATATACTGATATCACAGAGGCTTCTTTTTCTGTTTGGTAAAATATAGACATTCCACTCAATCTTTATGATACAGTGTAGCTTCACACAGAAACAAAACGAAATGTGAGGCACGTCTGTATAAGCACGTATGCTTGCGGGATGTGGGAGAAAAGTGCACTTAAAACAGTCAGCTCAATACGGCACAGTATTCTGCCTTGCCACACTGAATAACCCCAAAAGGAGCTCCTAAGAATAATATTAACGATATATAGCTTAAGACTTCTCTTGGTACACAATTTCAAGGAAGGTAGGAAGGTGAGACAGCTCTGAGGAAGAATCTGCATCCTGGCACCGGCTGAAAGTCACTGGGCTGCCTTGCTAATGCTCAGGCTTTAGAATCAAAGGGCGCCCAGCAGTTAATGGCTCTAGATAAGCCAGTTCTGGGTTGTCATGGAGTGCTGTCTGCAAACGGCTGGACTTTGCAATTCCGCCTGACTTTGAGCCTCTTGGTCCAGCAAGTGAAAAGCACAGCTGGTGCCTTTGGCTCTATCAATCAGCCTCACGCTTGGCCACAAGCACCTCAGCCCCAGTGAGTGGCTGTCCCACCTTCCCTCCTCCCTTTCCCAGGTATGTCTCCCTGCCCCACTGAGGGCACAAACCAGGCTGTGCCATCTTTGGGAGGTCAATCTGCAGCAGCAGAGAAGTGCTCCTACTTCCGCTCTCCTCACTGAAACAGCAAAGGGGTTACAGATCCTCTCCAGAGCTGGAAAGGAACCAGGGTAATAGCAGAGCCAGTCCTTTCAGTGTGAGATTTGTTCAGCCATATTAAAGTATCTCGTCTTTTGTAACTATAGCAGTAGCTTTCCGATTCAGACATCAGGTGGGACTTCATTTAAATCAGCACAACGTAAAGCAGATTTAGGAACGTGACACCAATTACTGGTTTCAAAGGATGGTCGGGGCAACTTGAACTGAAAAGTGGTGTGTGTTCTCCCACCAGCTACCACCTAAATTGCCTTCTCTTGAGAAGATTGCAGGTGTTTTATGATTAATTCTTTTGGGAGACACTACATCTCATTGCAAGTCAGCAACAACACCAGTCCTGTACCAATCAAGGTTTTCACTGAACTGATTAGGAAACTTTTATTGCCCAGTAGGGCAATCAAGACAAGTACACATCCATTTTGAAAACAAGCAAAACCAAACAACCTTTGTAATCCCACAACTGTAAACACTTGTTTTGTTGAGTGATTTACATTCCCCATATGGAGCAACTCTGCTATTGCATAAAAAAGTCCGTAATCCAGTCAGAAAGGCAAACATTGGCATTGCCAGGGGAAAGAAGAGCTTTATAACCTTTAAAGCTGCATAGTATAACTGCACCTCCTGCCACCTTTCCAACCGGCAGTGCAGCAGAAGTGGATTTTAGCCACTCGTCTTGGGTATTGCAGTGGGAGCACCCAGTTGCTACGAAGCTCCAGCTCGTGTTCTTTCATGAGAAGACTACCATGATTACCCCAAACGAATAAGCAGGCTAAAACTGAAAAATCTCCATGTTATTGTCAAATATATTTGCAGGACTGGGCTGGAGAGCGGTGCCGTGCCCTGTGCCTCCCAGTGGCCCAGCTCTGGTGCTGGCAGAGGCAGGAGTAGTCGTGCCACCAGAGCAGGCTTACGGCAAGCTGCATTCTCTGCTAAAGGTGGCAATTAAAACCAGCTACAATGGTTTCGGCTTGCTTTAATCATTAATCAAAGGCAAATAAAATGCAATGAGGGAGAGCAAACACGCACGCCGTCGCACAAATGCAAGCTGATGTTTGAAACGCAGGGCAGGGTACCATGGCTAATTCAGGGGAACGGAGGTGGGGGAGAGGAAGGAGAATAGCTCGGAAGGCAAAAATTTGATTTCATTGAGGAAGTGCATTCACAGCAGAGATTCCTGAGTTTTTACCCCATGTGAGCGAAGAATGTTGTCTTCTCAGCTGAAGGTGGCTTGACATGTTACAGTAGGTGACTAGGTTGTTTGAGCTGTGTGGTTTTAGACATGTGGATGGCCGCTTGTGCTGGAAACATTCCTGAAACTATCTCCACAAGTCTTTTCCCTTCAGTAGGCACTAATTCTCCTGCGTCACTGTAATTTGGCTTACTCAGCAACACACTGCTGCAAGCTTGTTTTGTTTGCAAGGAATACATCAGCACCAAAGGCAAACCTCCCTGGTGAGGCTGACAATGCAGTCCTCTGAAAAAAAGAAGGATTTGAGGAGAAAGCAGGGAGTCCAGGCTGGTTTCCCAGTCACATTCTTACTTTGTAAGTATTTTCCTAACGGTCAGTCCTGAAAACTGAAACTGAGATCCAAAAGAACAATTAGGAAGCGGGGAGAAAAAAACAAGTTGGGTCATTGATGGTTAGATTTGTAGATTATGGCTATTAGGTAAAATGCCAGCACCTGTAGCCCGACGGGGTACAGGCTCGAAGGCTGTTAATGCACTACAAGTAACATGATTTAGGAATATAAAAAGAGAAAAATCACAGCGTGAGGTTTAAGTCCTAGTTTCTACTTTGAAAGCTGCCTTTTCAAGAGGTAGAAGTCCAATACTCCCCATTCACATGCTAATTCCCTTGTTTCAACAAACTGCTATTCTCCTTCACCTCTACATTAGCATAAAATGAGGAGCTTGAATCTGCATTTTCCATAGGCTTCAAAAGACAGCCAGGCTTCAAAATTTCCAAAATGCAACTACTCAGGAATAGTTCATACATGCAAAAAGCCAAAGTATTGTAAATGCAATACTCATTTGCCTCCTGCATCCAGATGTAATTTCCATTTTTATTTTAATCACTAGCAATCCATTGTTCCAAATTTCTTTAAATAGATGTCCCCCACTGCTGCCCATAGCTTCTACAGAAACAATTTTGAATATTTTGCAGGCAAAAATAGCAGAACTGTTGAAATTCATGCCATTCCTCTCCAGAGTAGATGACTGATGAAATGCACATTTCAAAGCCTGTGAAAATATGAGCCAGAAATAAATAGCAAATGAGATTATCCTTATATTGATTTCTCTGCAGTACATTCTGATTAACTGGCAAATCAAAGAGGTTTTTTTTTCCAGCTGCCCCACCAAGATCACATTCTTCATTCTCCGTATGTGTGGCTTCTGATAAGTAAGTGCTTCTTTTCATTATCAGATACCTGGGGGCTTTTCTGCTCTGCTATCCAAAAAGCTTGATCTTCTTCCTGTATGTCTGAACTTTCAAAAGGTGGATTCTAATATTTCCTTTGTTCTCTACAAAAGACTCCACCACAAAATTTGTTGTTCACATCTTTTACGGCCTATTTCAAAACCAGTACATCTTGCGGAAAGTGTTCTGGTGCACTTGGTGCTTTTGAAGGTGTTAAAGCAACCACTGGGACCTATCTGAGCCTGTGGGACATTTTCTGTCACTAGATCTTTGCAGAAATCAAAACCAGTGTGTTTATCGAAAGAGGTTCTATCTTATAATCAATGGCTGGTTCAAGGACTCTGTTGTTGGTGTTATTATGAGCTGTCTAGCCTGAACTTCTTCATGATGGCATCAAAATATGTGAAGAGCTAGTAGTCTAACCTGCCCCAATCATAATTTAAAAACCCCAGTGTTAACAATCAGTATGAGACAAGTCTAGTTTTCACAACAGAGAGCAATATTATGCCTTTACCTTTGTTCTGATGGGATTGTGCACCTAACTTTCAAACGCTAAACAGCAGCCGAGATGTTCAGCTGCCTGTGACTCAAGGTTTGCTTTTGCAGCGGCACAGCTGTGATGCCTTGGCTGAGTTTTAGAATTGTAGAAGCGCAGAATGCTTTGGGTTAGAAGGAACCTTAAAGATCATCAAGTTCCAACCCCCCTGCCATGGGCAGGGACACCTCCCACTAGACCAGGTTGCTCAAAGGCCCATCCAGCCTGGCCTTGAACACCTCCATGGATGGGGCATCTGCAGCTTCTCTGGGCAATCTCTTCCAGTGTCTCAACACCCTCACAGGGAAGAATTTCTTCCTAATATCTAGTCTAAATCTACCCTCTTTTAAAATGGTTCCCCCTCACGCTATCACTACACTCCCTGTAGTCCCTCCAGCTTTCCCAGAGGTCCCCTTTAGGTACTGGAAGGCTACTATAAGGTCTCCCTGGAACCTTTTCTTCTCCAGGCTGAACAAACCCAACTCTCTCAGCCTGTTTTCAGGGGAAATGCTCCAGCCTTCTGAGCTTCTTCGTGGCCCTCCTCTGGACTCACTCCAAGAGGTCCATGTCCTTCTTATGTTGGGGGCCCCATTCTTTGCTTAGAAAGTTTTTGTCCAGCTGCAAGAAAGACTGTAAGCTAAAGCCATGTGAAAGTAAGTACACAGGCAGAAGTGAAATTGTAGAGGCAGTAATAGTTAGCTGGAAAATGCTTGGGGGAGGGGGAAAGATGCAACACCCTAAGAAAGAAGGCAGAAACTCAGCAGACAGGAACTTGGCCGGATGAGGGATCACAATCCTCTCCAAAGAGCCATGGAAATGGAAATGAAAGCTTCCCCTCCTGACCAACAGCTGCCTGCCTGCCTTGTAATACTTGTAATACTTTGCTGAGTAGCCTGTACTTAAGTATTTATGTCATAGTTAATACTCAAGTAATACTTAGCTGAGTAGCCTATTAGTTGTACCTATGTACTGCATGCATTAGTTGATACAAATAGTTGTGTATGTTTTTAGACATTGCAGTCTTCTGGCATAGTAGAAGTACAAGGAAAAATGACACATTGAGAAAAGGTTGCAGGTGTGGCTCTCTGCCTCCTCTCCCTGTGCCCATGCTTCATTTCTTCTTGCTATGCAGTAGACTTCAAGGCCTGAAATCACGACATATCGCCAACTAAAACAGAGATGGGTAACATGCATCACTACACAGTGTTGCTGTCTAACAGAAGGGGTTGCTGTGAAGGGGTGAAGAACTTTTTTCCCACTGAGTGGCATCAGCAGGCTCTCTCTAGCCATATTTAAAGGGAGAATAAACTAGGACTTTAAATTCTGACAGCGCCTCTTTAACCAGAAGAAGGAAGGAATAAGCTCTCACTAGAGGGCACATTGAGCTTGGATTTTATATATCCTATTCCAAACCAGAATGATAAGGTGAAAAACAGCAAGGTTGAAAACAGCTACCTGCATGACTGAATCCTCCTAGATGGCAATTTGCAGCATACCTTTAAAATGCCCCAACCCCTAGGCACCAGAGACTATGGGATAGGGCAGTGGGTTATGGCACTTACCTGTAGGAAACACATTTTTTCCTGAGTCTGGTACCACATCCATCAACACTGCAGAAGAACAAATCCCTGGGACAGTCATGACTGGTACTTTATACAGGGGCAAGGATAAAGGAGGAAAGAAAAGTATTGCACAGTAGGCACATTCTCACTAATCGTTGGCAAAATTCTCTAAAAGCTTTAATTTGAAGGAAACAACATACAGCATAGAGATCAGGGAGGAACAAATTCAAGGACTGCTCTCAAATGAAGACTGGGGGAAATTTCACATTAAATGTCAGGAACAGTATCTCCACGTACATTTGGTGGGTAGTGTGGCACCATAGGGGTGAATCTGTACAGTGCAATGGTTTGTTTTGAGGACTTGATATCTCCATTATTCACATTTTGGCTTAGCTCTAGGCTGGTCCCGTGGGCCGAAAGCCTGCTGGCAGCTGAGGAGTGCTGGGTGCACTCCTGGAGCACATCTCTCCCTTGAGCTTCACCCAGAAGCCATCCAGGTAGAGTGCTCAGAGATCAGCCCCCTGGGCAGCCCAAGGCATCATTAGAAACACGATTAGGAGATTTGTTTCACAAATGCTAATCCAATTTGAAGCATTAGCGTAGACACAAGCAGTCTGATGAGCAGTATAAATGCATCCCCCGAGGAGATACTTGCTTTGTGCCAGGCAGGGGGTGGACTTTGACACAAGCTGGAGAACCAAGGTCCCGGCACCAGTGCCTCCACTTGGAGGGCAGGGTTCAAGAGCTATATGTGTATACAGCTTCACGGACCATAAAAAGTCTTGCATTGGCAAGGCTGAAAGTCAGAGCTAAAGGTGCGACAGGAGTAACTTCACTGCATTTGTGATTTTTGCAACAGAAGGGCGTACTGTGCAGTAGAGGAGTAGCAGTGCCCAGCTGGCAGGACTAATCCAGTAGGAGCTGAGCAAGAACAACTGGAACCGCCGCCCATCACCTGGTTTGATTTGCGTTCTCCTTCTATGGGAATGGTTAGAAGGTAAACTAGTTTTGATTCTTACTACTAAGGCTCCTGGTAGCAGTGATAACAGTGACTCCTACCTAATATTTTGGGGAGTGTAAGTAAAATGATGGAAGGGATACATTGTTCATTCAAAACAGTATCCAAGAGGGGCTGCACCATGCATTATTTCTCCTAAAATAAACCCCAAATCCTCCTAATCTTGCAGCTGTGCGATCGCTGCTGCAGTGACAAGCCAGGCTCATATCCCTTGGTGCAGACATTCCTCGAAGCAGCCAAAATGAGCTGTCCTCCAAAATTAAAGATAGCAAGATTAACTTAACTATGACTGAGGGCAAGGAAATTGAGCTTTGCCTGCTAATGATGAATTGTAAGCTCACCAATGAAGGCAGGAAACGGCAATAAAAATGCAATCTACACAGAACGAGACTGCGCATCCAAGGCTCCCTTGTCTCCCGTGGGAAAAGCTCTCGGCTACACCCCAGCACCTGCAGAGCCAGGTAAGAGAGCGCAGTGCGTTGTTTAAGTGTGCCATCTAGTGACTGCCATATGCTTGACTGAGGAGCGCCTAGGGGGCAAGTCCCGACTCGCAAAGCCTACACCTAGGAATTCCTCACGTTTCTGTTTTTCAGAACGTCTGTATGTCCCAGATGTTACCCTGGATGCTTCAGGCTGCTGGTATCGCCGCAGTTGATGGTAATCTGGTTACTGGAGAAGGTAAGAGGGAGCGGGTTCAGCCTTTAGAGGCAATTTATTCTTAGGTGGGGTCACTGAGCATTCAGCTGTTACTATCGCTCTGTAATCTCCGAAATAAACTGCTTTACCCTGTGGGTGCTACATTCAGTTCCTCAGCTGTGAAGAAATGTGGAAAGAGGAGGGAGAGGAGGGGGGTGACAGACAATTATTTTATCATATTCTTTTTTTTTTTCCCCCTTTCTAACCAGAGTGAGGGATTGTCTCAAATATAGCAATTGTGCCTTCATGAGCAGAATGATGTTCCTTCTCAAGGTATAGCATTAAAGCCTCCGGAGAGACTGTAGAATAAAAAGAAATGAAATGGAGATGAACTGTATTTCCCATCGTGGCACAAATAAGAGCTCCAGCCTCTTTTGCTGTCCCAGTGATGATGTGCTGGAACCTCTGAGACTGAGGCTGCTGAAGAATTATTGCCATTATTCTTGGCGACTGCCCCCGCTTCACCGATACTGCTCTGGTAACTCCCTTTCCCTTGCTCTGTTTGCTACTTCTGCACATGCAAATTAAAAAAGCTAAATGTGTTAGCTGCAAAAAATAATCAAGTTAACTTGATTTAGCTCTTACTGATAGAAGAGCCACAAAGTCTAGACCAAACAGGTTTAACTCGGGGGGACACACACAGTGAGAGTAGTGTGGATGTTATGCAACAGGAAAAAAAATAAGGCATTTTGCTCATTGAGAGCATCATGGGGGATGCTTGAGATTTTTTTCCATTAGAAATACTTTACTTTTCTGATACTTATTTTCACAATTCAAAAAAATCACGTCTGTCATAATAAGTCCTTTGATGTGTCCTAGGAAAGCAAAATGGGTATCAGTTCTCTGCTAAAAAAATATTTGAAAGATCAGACAGTATAGACTACAAATGCAGGTGTTCTCCTACCTGCAATGTAGGACAAACAGAAAGAGGTACAAGAGGCAGGGAGAACACCACATTGCACATGCTTGCCGCTTTCAATGATTATTGGTAACTAGAAAAGAGAGAAAAATCTTCAGGTGGCACAGGGATGGGGAGAGCTGTTGCACATTTCCCAGCAGTCAGGCTGTAGCTTTCCGGGAATATACAGGAGTTCAGATAGGGGGAAGATGGCCAGTCAAATTTTGCTAATCATCTCTCACCGCAAACGTTTTAGTGTGACACAATTAGAGGGGTCCTTCACCCAGCTTTGGGTGGCACAAGAATACAGATAGAACATAAGAAAATTTTGAAGTAATTAATCGCACGATTTTAAAGAGATACTGAACAGCCAGCTGGCACTTAGTCACACTTGTCTCACCTCTCCTTAGGAGAGTGTTTCAACAGAGGTTGCTTACTTGTGTGGAGGGAAAGCGGTGGTAGGAAATCTCGTCTCAGACAGCTACAACTATTTACAGAGAGGATTTGCCTTAGTGTCAAGCAAATCTGTTTAGACTATCGGTGGAAATCCATCTTGAGGATGGGATACGGTCAGTAATATTAGCCAAATCCTATTAAACTAACAAAGGATTCAGATCACTTCCTCAAAAAGAGCCACCTCAAAGCGTGGGCTTAAATCTAGAAAATTAAGAATGATAAATCCAAATTAAATCCTTGTTAATCTCTCTCCATGTATCAACATCCTTTTCCTTGAGGGACAGAGAGGCTAAAAATGATGACTAGGGCACTGGTACGACACTAGCATCGTCTCGTCTTTAATATTACAGAAGCAATTCGAAATTCCATTACAATCATTACAAGAAAAAAATTTAATTTAAATTTTACTGAAGAAGCTGTAGCCAAGGGCACCACATGGCAGAAGCCAGGCCAGCCTGAGAGCTGGTTTCTTATGCCACCTGGCTGCTGCTGGTTGCTGCCTTGTAACGTGATGGGCTGCGTCGGGTGCTCAGGAGTTGGAGGATCTGAGCAAAGCACGCGCCTGCCTGTTGCCTTCAAAGGGATGCTGTCTGCTGGGCAAATGCTAAACAACAGGTCAATTTACATTAAAAACAGAGAATGGCTTGATAGCCCCAATAGTGTTTGGGAAATACTGGTGTAAAAATTTTAGTCAAATAGTTTTTATGTTGGATTTGAATAAATAACTCCTAAAAAACTTCATTTGGCACGCTCAGCCTAGTGTACATGTGTTACTTCATATGGCTTTGACACCAGTTTTGCATGTCACTCAGTTAAAACTGTGGTTAAAAATAGATTATAGGATGGATTTGTGTGTGTGTGTGCGCGCGCGCGTGCACTGGGAGAATCACCAAGAGTTAATAACTTCTTCATGGAGGTTTTTTTTCAGTACTGCTGGATAGCAAAGTAGTTTATATTTGGTGTCCACAATTTGCTGGTAAGAGACCAACTAACATTTAACTCATTACTATTGTTAAGAGACTAATACTATCTTCCAAGAGCTGGCTAATTTTCTGATGCATAATTATACTGACAACAAAGACCATCATAATCTCACAGCCACTTACCTGAGGGCTCAGAACTGCCTTGGGTCCTCAGCAGGTGGCCAAAGAAGGCAGCATCTCACCGGGGGACTTTATCAGACATCTCCTGTTTCGGTGGTAGAGGCTGTTCTCTCCAGGCAGTCTGCGGATGGGAGGCTGCAATCTTCCGGCCTCCAAGAGGAGAATTTCAAAAGGAGAAGGGAGCATGAAAGAAGAGGTTGCCTAGTAGAAAGCAGCATGTAACCAAAAGGATAAGAGGGGAAGAAAGAAATGGTTGAGTTTTGTCTCCTTAATAATATCCACAGGAAGACAACAGGCAGGACATGAACCTGACAGCTTTGATCTTCCTTGCTCGTGCAGTGTAGGTTCCCCAGCAACTCCCAAGGCAGCTGGCACCACAGAAAAAAATTATCCCAAGTCGCCAGATGTGTCTTTTGTAACACAATTGCTGCTCAGTAAGAACCAGAGTGAAATGCCAATGTATTTCTTGTGAAATATGGGTTACTTGACCGGAGCTTGAAATCTGATCCTTTTTAGAAGTAAAAGATAAGGCACACAGGGAAAATAAATAGCTTCAGAAAAATAAACAATCGTTTCCAATCAAAACCATGAATTTTAATGTATTAGCCCCACTTGCGCACGTTCTCTTTTTCACTTTACATATGAACAGCAAGGGGGGATACTCCATATAAGAGAGAGAAAAGAAGATGCTCTCGCAGCTCTGGGGATTTGACATCGGAAATATTGCCTATAACCAAAGCAACCAATTCAGATGTGAACAATTTTTCATGATGCACAGAAGTAGCTGCAGCTGACGTCATGAACAAAAGTAGGCAGGTGAACAGAAATAGAGATAGTCCAGAATTTCAGAAGGAACAATAATCATAAGCAATGAGCTATAAAAAGCAAAACTGACGGAGAAAGGGAGTTGCCGTCAGCTCGCACGACAATGCAAATCCCTGCCACCTGTGTGTAGCATTTCTGGCGGCGCGAATGCTACTCGAGGGGCATGCACACAAATCACAAATGCTGCTTCTGTGAAGAAAGAAATGCAAACTCTATTGACAGTCATCCAAAAATGCATTGAGAGGAAAAAAAAACCAATTAAGATACTGGAAGGGTTCAAAACAGGTTACCTAAGTCGGAGATATTAATACAGTAAGAGAGTTCCTGAGCGCTGACTCACATGTACCTGAAACACAGCTCCTATCTCAGTGCAAACAGTTGCCGTAGATATCCGTGGACACGCGAGAAGACAGGGCTGCTCAGAAAGAGCCAGATTTCCCTCCTAGGGATTCACAGGGCAGCCTTTCTGCCTAAAGGATGCTGCTGACGAAGCCTTGGTAGATCAGATGCCATTTAAAGCTACCCTACCCCTGCTGGCTTGCTTTTCTGCGGGAGGCTCTGCTTGAAGGTCTTAGGGGTTTAAAGGCAATGAGGTGACAAAAGGCAATGAAAAGCCCCACATGCTAATCATGGGGCGAGCAGAGCTCACGTACTGCACTCTGTGTCACTGCGCCTGTGGCCAAAATGGGACTGCTCCTAGACTAGACATTAGTCTGGACAATATACCTGTGCTCTCCTGCACGCTGCCTGCTCACGTGGAACAGGCTCTCCTCCTTGTCTGAAGCTGTGAAGTCACACCCTTCTTGTCAATAAGCTGCTGTATATACACACACCAGTGGGACAAACACCACCCATGGGTGGAGTTGACTCAACTACTGGAGATTAAATCACTCCTCTCCCTTGAAAGCATCATGGCAAGAGGTCGCTAACGCACTGAGTTGTACTAAGCTCTAAGGGTAGCATCACGATTCTGTGATTTACCAGAAATAATATCTGCTTTATACCAGCTAATATTATCTGATAATGCATAGAAGTAGTGATGATCAGGGTTATATCAGTAAGTGAAATTTTAAGGTAGAAAATTAATTTGTGTTTTGCAACTACATTTGTTTTTCCCATGTAGACATCTGCTTCCTTAATTAGTTGTCCTACCTGGACATCCTTTCTTTCTGAATACTACAGGGCATTCACATTCCTAGCAATATCCTTAAGGATCAGAACATGACTCTCCTAGGAATGTAGACTTTAAAGTTTACAGAACTAAAGCACTAGTCTGAAGTGACAGTTTATGATCTCCTTTTAGGAGGTAATAGAAGCGAGTAATTCTGGGAAAGTGCATATTGACAGGAAGAAAAAGAAATATAACCAGCACCTTTCAAAATAATAATAAAAAAAAATTACTCATAGCCCTGGAAAATAATGGTCCAATTTTTCAAAATTAACATAGAAAAAGTACAACTCTGCAGAGAATCAATCTAAATAAATACTAGAACACCCTACACAGCAGATACCGAAAGGATAGCAATAGAGCTCTGGGGAAACCATACACACCATTTTCATGCCAAGGAAATTAGTCTTCTACCATTAGCCTTTACATAGGTTTTGATGTTACACCATGTGTTAATTATTTCCAAATCACAAGTGCAAACACTCACCCTGATTGGAAAATTAGCAGATTTCAAACTCAGGTAATTTCCCCCTAATGAGGAACTTGTTGAACTGAATTTAACAATTAGCTCACACCCTTTGCTGGCTGGGTACAGCAAGGCTACAAGGAAACACAGAGACTCACCTTTTCCAGTAGTCTGCAATAAAGGATGAATGTGAATTTAGAAGTTGTTTTCATGCGATTTCTCACTCCTTCTTTGGTTTGTATGGCAGTGATTCTCAACGGGTGATACAGGAGGATGTGCTGCCCACACTGAATAGTTCTCCCTTGTTTTATGACCTTCCCTGCCCTGGGTCAGTTCATTTGGGTGCTTTTTGCTACATACCAAACCTCTGCAAAAAGGATTTCGCAGCTTAAGAGAGGAAAACTTATGATTTATTGGTCAATATACACAATGTTTAGGTAGAGCTAACAAGCTAATTTACTCCCCACCCCTGATAAAGTACTCAAGGAGTCACTGCTGGTTGAGCAGCCTTCAGTCAGGAGGGGAAGGGTTGGCTTCTGCTGCCGCTTGGAAGGGGCCGATCATTGACATTGCTAAGCTGCCATCCTCAGGCTACTCGGTTTTGTTTCTGTAGGATTTTGTATGTTTTCCATGTTGGTTTTTCTCTTCAAGAACCCTTGAGCTGCTAATTATCCCTGTGTCAACACTCTCCCCTTTGCCAGCAATCTTGCTTTTCTTCTCACGGCTCTGCTCCGCAGAATGTCTCACAGCGCTTTCCCGCACTTCAGCAGCTCTTGAAGATGTCTGAACCGATTTCAGCCTCTATCAAAACTATGCCTTAGATCCCAGAAGGCATCTGCCATCCGATGCCTGAATCTCTAGAGGGGACACTGACACTTTTCAGCTGCTAAAATGCATTAAAGGAAACAAAAGTAATTTTATCCTACCATTTGTTTTCTACCTACGCTGTGACCCTGTCTGCGTAATGGATGCTGGGCAGTCAGGTCATAAAGAAGGTGGCCTATTTGTAGTTGCGTAGGGAAGAGACATCCACAAATGAAATGGAAATTGCCTCTGGACAATTCTTCTCTCTCCCTAGAACTGACCAAAACCATCCAAATTATTGCCGAAATTTAAGTCCGATTTCTCCCACAAAAATGTAAAAAATTATTCAATAAAATCTTCTTCCTGTTTTTCAATGCGCTTTCTGCGGTAGGGTTTTCTTTTCCTTGTTTGAAAAACGGTACAGAATATTCTGAGACTTCAAGCTGCCTTAGGTATGTCATGAAGCCGCCTGTGCTTTCGAGTGCTACCCTGGCACGCCGACTGCTTGATTATTTGGCAGTAAGTGGCATCGGTATAGGCGTAACAAGCCTTTTTTGATTGTAAAGAAAGGGTAACGAATTGAGAAATGGCCAAAAGAAAAAACAAAGAATATTCTGCAAAAATAGAGTTCTGAGCTCTTTAAATGTGCTGCTTTGGTTGTCTTTATGCAGGACATTTTAATAGGAACTGGGGATTTTGAGAAGAACGAAGGGTTTGTGGGAATCTACTAATAAGGCTGCGCGAGGATCTGTGGGGGGTTGATACCAAGGTGTGACTTAGCAGGGAAAAATAGCCTAAGATGATACTCTGCCTGCTTCCTCTGGCAAGTCAGCAATACAAAGGTCTGTTCTTCACACCAATTCCACGGCCTACAAAGAAATGCTCTGACCCGTGGCTCTTACTGGAATGAAGTTATGAAAGCTGGGAGCAACTCATTTTATTGTTTTGGTGGACACCTTATCTAACCATGATCTGACTCACCCAACCATTACTTAACTCAGACACTCTTAGCTTAATTGTGATCTTGCCACATTTAAGAGGCAGTATTTTTCGGAGACTGGGTAACTCCTGCAGCCTGGTCCTAGCTGAGAGAAAATTCCCGTGTGGCCTTGGGTGAGTTCAGTAGATTGCCTCTGTTCCCCTTTGCTAAAACAAAGATGATCATGCTCGCCGAGTCCAGACAACCGTTAGAATTACCTACGTAACACTTTTAAAGGGACCTAAAGCAGCAAGAGTATGTTATCTAGCCCTCTTCACCCACAACTTGTGTCTTAAAAATAGTGATCCGTTTTCGCTGGGAGCGCGGGGGGGTGCAAGCAGGTTCATGGGCTGTCCTGAAGGAACACTCTACATGAATGGCTGTCAGTAAGAGCACTGGTGTTCAAACTTTGACCTTGATTAGGTCAGACCTTGGTTAGAAGGGTAAGGAAGCCAAGTGGCAATGAATAGGTGTTCTGGCAACGGACACCTATTCTAGCATTTTCATTAGCTGTGTAGCCAATGCCTGCTCTCTTCCTCTCTCAGTTATCCAGGAGTCTTCTACTGGGCTTCTCTACTCCTTACACTAAATCTACCTATTCCCGAACTTGTTCAATTTACCATCGTTTGTATCCTTATTGTGTTCCCTAACTTCTTCCCCTACTCTGTGACCCACGGGATCACAACTCAGCACAGAAAGGATGCTCTGTCATCTGGCTGCCCTGGGTCTGGCAGGCAGGAACTGACACACTTGCACCTCCTCCCCGAGGAGCGCTCCTTGTTTTTTTTCTCTTGAGCAGGGAGAATGAGGCAGGGGCAAGTGTGAGGGTACAGGAACGGACAGGACAAACGGAGGGGGGAGGTAGGGATAGAAAGGTCTACAATCAGCAGAGCACCCTCTTAACACCCCAGAAGAAGTCCTTTGGGTATTAAGTCATGAGGCCTTTGCTGCTGACACACACGAAATGCAAAGGCATGCCCTTAAATATGCTGTTCACTGCCCCCATAGCTAGCCCTGCCCGGGGAATGACAGCTTGCCGGTGTGAGGAGCTCTGCCGAGGGGGACCTCTGCAAGGTTCCAGCGCTGCCCCATGCTGCAGCCAGCAGAAGCCCCCACCATGGTCTTCTAGAACAGGAGGGATTCTGTTAGCGTTGTTTTAAAAATAATAGCTTGAATGACAGGTGGAAAAGAAGAGCAGTTCTGTTTGCCAACCCACTCCTGCAGCATTACAAGATGCCCTACGGGGTTCATTCCCCCGCCTCGTGCGTGTGCTGTTCACGCTGCATCCCCCCGCGTGGGGCTTCGTGGTCACTGTTCGTCTTCACACCTGCTTCTTTAGCGCGTGGCCACCCAAAACACGTAACCCATCTTTTCCCCTGTCTTCTCATGAATTGCTTCCAAATGCCTAAACTCTCTTAACCTTCGACCGCACATCTCTGTGAATGCTTATCGTTCTGTTTAATGGTGTTGGTGCCTTTTATCACCACAAAAGACACCGATAAAACTACCATTACCCTTCCTCGTGTGATAATCCCAAGGAAACAAAACATAGAGGTTACATGCTCACCTTAACACTCATTACTTCCCAGCAGCTGTATAAAATGAGTAGTGAAATTTATCTTCTCGCTTTTGTTAACTGTTTTCAATGCTTTAATCACAAACGCATGATTGAAAGCAAATTTTTTCACTGCCCTGAAAGGGATCCTTATCAGAACTGAGATTGAAGGAATTTCCGGCTTCCTGTTTTGTTTTTCCACACTCAGTCTGCCTAAGGTCCAACCTGGAGGTTGTGATTTGCAATGTTTTAATTTCAAGAGCACTGCAATGCGGGCCGCCTGCTGGCCCTGGCTGCTGGCTCCCGGAAGCTTGTCCTAGACACCCCACCTAGATTAGGCGGGCTACAGCTATTGGTCTGAGCCAGAGCTGGGGAAGAAATTCTTAATTTAAAAAGTTCCAAAACAAAAGAAAAAAAGAAATTTGTAACAAGAAGACCCACACATTCTACTGCACTCACGTAAACCGTAACTCAGGAAAGCTCTTAGGCACATATTTAAGGTAAAGTACGTCCAATTTTGCTCTGAAAAGGGTTCTGTGTAAGCAAGTAATTTTTGGAACGAGATCTCCATGACTGTACATAGTAAAAAGAAAAGTCTTTGCTGCCGAATCTCAAGTCCACTTCAAATCACCATGGAACATTTTATTTCTGAAATATGTCAGATGAAGATCACAGCAAAAATTAAATACCTACCCAAAAGCGTAACAGCTTGTGACACCTGTGGCTAGATCAGACCCACACTGATTTTTACAAGATCAATTTAACAGGCACTTCAGAGACACGACAGAAACCAGACCAACAGTGATGGGTGAAGACAATGCTGAGCCCCGGCAGCTCCTTCGGTGGACCTGCAGAGACCACCACTTCTCCATACACTTCATCTGTTTTGCACTGCACTGTCCACGCTACAGCGCGTGGATCTGCTCTTCCATACCACAGATCCCCCCCCACCAAGGCACACTAGAGAAATTATTTTCTAGTAATACTGATTTGTCTCATTTGCTCTAGTAATTAAAGTCTTTTCCACAGCAATTCACAGAGATACCCTACCAATTAAAAATATTTTATATTCCAATTTTGAAGCTGCTTGAACTCACAGCCAACCATTCCCAATGCTGTTATGAAACTAAGTTCTGCTCTACAAGTCTACAAATGTAACCACGGCCTAGACTAAACTGATATAAAGCAACATTAGGAATATGCTAATAGCCATAATATGAAAAAATATTAAGAAGATTTCCCATGTTAAGAATACGTTAGCTGATCCCCATCAATTCTACTAACACACTCTCATACAGAGTGAAAATTTTCACCGAGATTATTTTTCAAAGGAAAAGTGCAGATTCTCTCACGTACGTGAGTTCAAGAATCTGTATTTATTCCCCAGACTGACTGCTTAGAAAAAAATTAAATACAGAAATTGTTTCAACCACTTCAGAACAAAAATAATTCAATTTTTCTACTATAATGGAATCCTTCAATTGTCAAAGAAAATATTATTTCTGACCTCAACTGGAAAGAAAATATTGTGTTTAATTTAACCCCCTTTTCTACTTCCACATGGTTCACTAGCTGTTTTCAGAATATGTCATTTTCCACCAACTCCCAAAGTGAAAGTATTTTTTTAACTCCTTGTAAACTAAAAATAAAGCCTGACTATCTGCCTAGCTTTGCTCTGATTATGAGTTCTATTTGATATGATATAGGTAAAAAATGTCATTGACATATTTTCCAACATGAAACATTTTCTCTGCCTACATATGGAATAAGCATTCTTGCTGTGTGGATTGGGTGTTTCCTTCTAAGGATCAGACGAGATGAGGCCAGACAAGTGCTAGTACACGGCGCTGCACCTCCTGTCCCAACAAAGAGAATATCCAAATGCTTACTAAATAGAGTATTAATTTAAAATTACAGTGAGCTAAACCAAAGCAGTAAGGTTCATCCAAGAACATCACGATCATTTGCAAAATGTAAAAACTGGTTTATGTAAAAACAGAGCAATGGGTGCAAACTGAAAAGATCCTGTAATACTTGAAGTCTTACTGGACATCTGGGCAAGTCAGATTTGAAGTGAAGAAGCTGGGGAGGGAAGAATTTTCTGAAAGATTCCTTTCAAGAGCTCTAATCCCCACAGACACCTTTAACACAAGGATCCCGAGTATCATTATTCCCATCTTCCAAGCAGAGAACCAAACCACCAAATAACATCACAGAGCAGTGGCAGAAGATATCTCAGACTTCAACTCCTACTTTCTTTTTCCAGGCCAGTGACACAGAATCTGCCGTCCCTGGGAAGAACATCTGCCAGTGGCATATTTACAAACAGGAATTGTGGAGTTACCAAGTTAGGAGTTGAATTGCCAAGGAATGTAAAAAGTCTTGCCCTAAAGAGATCATCATTTGTGTAGGTGGAGAGCCCAGACAGGTTTGGGGATTTCAGAACAAACATATGCAAATGTATTCACTGATCAGAATTAGCTATGGTGAGCTTGTGGTACAGAGTGAGAGCTGATAAATTTTTATGAAGGAAAGATGGGAAAGTGCTGTGTTGGATACATGGCAGCAATCCATGGTGAAATAAGATTTAAAATAGTCAAAAGAGATGAACATGAATGACTCCAGTGTATATCACTGGAGAATAAATGGGGTTATCTTTCCACTAGCGGTCCTTTCAGTACTTCAGCTCACAGGCATTTATGTCAGAAGTTGTTCTGTTGTGGACAGTGGCTATTTGTGGTGCAAGCATATACAAGCTCCTGAAGCTGAGCTTCCAGCTCCTGCAGAATAGGAGCACCGGGGCTTCTAAACCCTTGGCAGTCCATCTTCACTAACTACGCCATTCAGGATAATCTTAGGAGTCTGCTTGTTGTCCCCAACTTCTTCAGCTGTACACTCTGGAGGCTCTAGGTCATCGTATCTTCTCCGATAAACCACCCTTGAAATTAGGGTTATCAGAAACATTTCCATGATGAGGAGCTGCTGGATCATATCTGCCAAAAAAACAAAGGAGGCAAAGAAAAGCCCCCAAAAGGGGGAAATGTCTATGAGACACAAAATAAATACCTGGCTCATTAATTTTCATCTGTGCAAAAGGAAGAAAGTTTATCATCCCGTCCCCCATAACAAAGTGTCTCACTCTCAGCAATAAAATCAGTTGCAGAATTACAGTATTGCCCATCAATAAGCATGCAATAAGTTATGCATCCAAATTGCAAGAGATTTAACGGTAATTATGCACGTTGATTTCTTGTCCTCCCATTTCTGATTCCAACTCTTCTCAAGTTTTTCTCTGTGACTATGACAGCTATAAAACTTCTGCTGTTTGTTTTTTTTTTTTCTTTAAGTAAAAGCTGAGATTCTCCAAAAGCTACATGATCCCAGGAAACTACTATTTTGGGAAAACATCAGATACTGCAGTTAGGAACACTGAACTGTCACCTTCATAACTAAATGAAGAATATCCTTCCCAGAAGAACTTACATGCTCCTCTTGCTGAAGAGGAGAGTGGTGGAGCACAGGGAATAATTCTTTGTGTGGCCAAGATGTTGATAATAGCTGTCTGCAAGTGGTTCAGAACGAGGATAAACTGCACCAGAAAGAGAAAACAGATGCCTGTTTTAAACCAGGAAAAGGTTTATAGTTCACACAACAATTCTGTTTTCATAATAGACCCTCGTTTGCCTCATTCCTCCTTTCTTGCCCTCCCTCTCCTCCCAACTAGCAGCAGGCTGCCTGCCACTCTGCAGAATTCATCTTTAGGTCAGCATAGTATTGCCCTGAATGTGAGTATTAAATCAAACCTCTGTTTGAAAAGTATTTCTTCTCAGCCCTTCATTTGGGAGGTGCTTTATATACAGACCTCCCAGTTGGGTTTTTAAACAATACTGAGCTCTGAATAATAGATAACAATGTTTTAGAAATTTCCTGTTAATCTGACCTATGAGCTTATGCTCTCCCTTAGTGCAGGAAGGACTCAAAGAACATTTTTTCTGTTGTCTCTTCTTTTTGTCACAGCAGGGAGATGTGGTGCTCCCCAAGTTATATGGAAGCAGCTTCTTTGCCAGAAGGGATGAAGGACTCTTTGCAGATTGGGTTCAGCAACAATCACTTATGCATCATATTACCTGCTATTCACTGAGCTAGGCCTTCGCTGCCTTGGAGATATCAAAGTGTCTTTCTAGCTGCTGGTGTAACTGCCCGAGTATAAACCCTCACATCAAGAGAGTTTGCCTTCTTAAACCTAGATTCACCCTAATGCAGCTTTGCAGGTGTGACTATCCTGTTTATTGCATTTATAAAAGTTTAATAACTTACTTAACAGAGATCTTAGTGCACTAGCCTTTCTATGTGCTCTGTTCAAGAAGGATGCACATCCAAGGATTCTGCCGTACTCTCTTCAGGGTGATGGGGAAGAGGGTGGCCCTATCTCTGGGCTTTTTCAATCTGGTTCTGTTCCTTACTATTTAATGATTCCCAGCCAGTATTTTCATTATTATCTAACTCTGAAGCGCAGAATGGCCGAGAAAAATATTGTCAAACCAGAATACTGTGACATTGACGCTCAGACAGTTCAAACAACAGCCACCCACACAACGCTCCACATTCTCTCTTAGTTTTTAAAAGTAGACACCAGCATTTTAACATTGTGTTTCAGGATACTGCATCTACAAAGCTTCCTTCAAGCCCCACAGAAGGCGTTGTTTTGGTTTCAGTTGCCTAAAGATGAATGGATTTTACCCGGGTCTCAGGTCCCCAGCGCTCCTGAGAGACTAGAAGTAAATTGGCTAAAACTGAAACTGAACAGCAGCCAAAGACAGTGCTTCAAAGGGATGCAGCTTTAATTGGGTAAAAATATACATAGTGCATTTAATGGAGGAGAAAAAAATACTATAACTTTTCAACAAAGGACCAAGAACCAGAAAGACAGTGTTATATCAAGAATTAAGAAAAATTCTTATCAGAAATATTAAACTTCTCACCTGATAAAGAGCAAACTTAGAGATGATCTTCTTGCAGGTAAGTAGAGTCCTAACTTGTTGAAACATGATTGCAACTGGCCACAGAGCAAGAATGGTGAGGACACCAATGAAGCAGTTAATCCATATTGCAGCTTCTTTAGGAGATAACTAAGAGGCAAATCAAACAAGTGTACCTATAAAACTTTACAGTGCATTTTACTGTTTCCAGGAAGAAATTGTGAACTGGATGATGTAGACATTAAAATGCTTGTTTCTAACTCTCTGAAAGCTGATGGCAGCGGCAGTTGCTGGGGTTTGCATGGGGAAACTGCACAATACCAACTGGAGTGTTAGTTCAGTGCCCTCACCCAGCGGGCATGAACATGTAAATCTTCTCAGGCTGGGAAGCTACCACAACCTGACCCCAGCAGCAACTGGGAACGCCCAGCAGCTCCTTAGAGCATATTCAGCATGACGTCTCAGAGAGGCCATTGATTTTATACCATGAAACAACAAAAAAAATTTATTGCTTTTAATCTGAGTTATCCAAGAGGTGCAATATTATTAGCAGATACAGACTTCTCCATCATCTTGCAGCTTAGATGGTACAAACTAGAAGTACAGTACTATCTTCTCTAGTAAAAAAATCACCATGATTTGCAGAAAAAAAGAACAGAATTAGGCTTCCTGTTTACATGCCAGTACATACACTTGTTTCTTAAGGCTGTACCTTATAAAACACAGGTCAGGAACAACCCACATGGCAACTTGCAGTCCTGTCATTCTAGCCATGCAAGCTGAGAAAGATATTGGAGCATAATCTGATGCCTAACCCACCCTGATGCCCAGTTTCTTTCCAAGAGAAGCCAGGAAATGGAGAGTCTGGGGGAAGGCAGAAATTATATGCTTCAGGGTCTCAAAAGAATACAGTAAGACTCACTTGGAAGTGCTCCTAGATTTCACAGTTGTAGGCTAAGATACTAAGACATGTCAGCCCTAAAACCTATGGATTTTGTGGACCATCTCTGATTAAAATATTTACTTACATTGTAAGGGGTATAATTGCCATTAGTCCAAAGCACTATTGATAAAAACATGAACATGGGTCGAAAGAAAGCAAACTGAAAGGTGCCCAGCTTCATCCAAAAGAGGGTTCGCCTGGCCAGAAAAAAAAATAAAAATCACATAGGCCAAAATCTTATTAGCAACTTTGATAACATTTTTTTGATAGTCAACTGCAAAACTTTCCCACTCCTGTAGCATGTGGCTAAAATATGGCGAGGAACAGCTTCAAGATTAGAAAATTGTTCCAAGAATTACCCAGTGTTTATTTAGTAAAGTCTCTACAAAAATAGTACTTTTTCTTTTTTGTAGCAATTACATACTAACCAAAGCTGAGCAAAATGTGATGTTTCTCTGCTCTGAAGCTAACCAGAGAGCTAGTAGCAGCATAACTGGTTTTGGAGCAATAATGCCACTTGCTCTTGCCTCGTTGCCTTACTATTTCAGTTTTCCAATGAAATTGGGAAATTTAGTCTGCCTCCTCAGACACTTCCTAGTCCTGTGGTGGATCAAGAAAAGGAATCATACAGACCTAGGTGAAAGGATTGGCAGTTTTTCAATACATCATGAATACCACCATGTAAGCATCTGGTTTTGCTCCTCCGTACTCTTAACAGGAGAAAGGAACTATCTTTCACTCGGAAAACTGCACAAGGCCAGCAGGACAGGTCAGGATTTCCTTACTTCTGTCAGTATAAACTGGGTCCAGAACACAGCCCATACACTGTGACCTGGCCAGCCAGCATTAAAGGTCACCAGGAAAGGGGAAGATGCGCTTCCTAACAGAGGACATGAAAGCTGACTAACCTGAACTCTCCTTCAGCCTTCACAGGTCAAGCTGTGGCTGCTACGGTTGGCTCACATTTTAGTCTACCACCGTGTATTTCCCATACTGTTGATGTGGTCTTCGCTGTGGCTCCTTGGGCCCTTGAGACTGTCATCAGAGATGCCTCAGCAGACAACAGGCTGCCATTAAGTACATTAGAGGAATTACAGGAATTGCTCAATTAATATAGCTAATAAGCACAGGGTTATGGACAGCACAAAGCACAAACACGTGTGGAAAGGCCTACAAGTGGCCAGCCATTTAGCGCATGTGCCTTTTCAAAGACTGATTATTCCCAAAGGGCTTTAAAGAATAATATGACAAAACAGTGCAGTCACTGCAATGCCAGGAGTTGTCTTCCTTGCTGACACAGGTCTATCTTTCTCAACCATCAGACGACTCCTGCCACATCTCTCCCCACTGTATGGTTTGTTACTTTGCCCCATCTGTCTCCTGTACCTTGTTAACTTTCTCAGGACTACTTGATAGTATATGGCGTTTTAAAAGAATAAATTCCTCCCTTGGAGTAACTCCCTGTTTCCCCAGAAGATACCTATGGGAGGAATAAGAGACTGACCTTTCTCTGGTATAGTTTGCCTATATTTCAAAAAATTGTACCCTGTAATGGGAAAAGGCTGGAAGTCAGAAGCAGAGACAGCAGATGTGTTTCCCAGTGCTATGGACAGTGGAGAAGGAGCCCTAAGCCTTTTGCACAGCAAAAAGCCTTTTTTTTTTAAAAAACAGACAGCTGTCCTTCCTCCCAGCAATAGTAGGCACTATCTAGGTCCTGAAAGGAGTTAATATTAGCTATTATCATTCTGGGTAAGCTCTCACTGCACTGATCAACAGCAGGGCAAAGTAGGGGATCCTCTCCCAAGCTCCCAGCTACCACAACCTATACAGAGGGTGACAGATACAAAAAGAGAAATAAATATACTGGTGACATGTTAGATCTATAGCGTAGCTCTGTCCCATGGCATTTCTTCAGCTCTGACTGCTGAAATGCACCCGAACCAATGCCCATGGAAATTGGTAGGAGTCATTTAGATCCATATCCGTAGCTGCTGATTTTATGTCGTTGTATTACATCCATTTTTGGAGGTATATTTTTCCATTGGTTTACTACCTATTCTTCTTGGTGCCTCCCTCCATGTAAATAATTACTGTTATTCCATTAAAATAAAATGACGTAAAGAAGAGTTTAAATGCTAATACCGCACTCTTAAGGAAAAATTATTACAATAACAAAATAAGAATTTTTGTGAAAGCATCACAAATTGCTATCTTGTGTTCTGTTTGCAGCTTTCATTTAACCAGATGACAAAGTCCCTAAAGTCCCTCTGACACTAATGACCAGGCCCTCATAGAAAAGTCTCTGTCTTGCACATTCAGTCCTTCAGCTTTTGCTTTTAATGAGAGAAACATAATCTGTGCCAGAATGAAAGCCCTGGGAAATACATGAAGCTTCCAGGCTGTGGAGCAATGTGTAAATGACAGGGTGACGCTAGCCAGAGGAGAAGCCCCACCAGGCAGTGCTCAAAGGAGGCAGGGTTTCTGTTACATTATATTTACTCCTGTAGGTGCATCTTCACCCCACTTCTCAAAGATGCATTAACACTAAGCTTAGTAGAAGAAAATATTTGCTTTTGCCTCACCAGACAACGCCATTTTGTTGAGATCAAAGCTTTCCAGGAGTTGCATCTATTTTTTGTTCTAAAAATAATTTTAATCTTAAATAGTTTTAAAGTCAAAATCAGAATGAAACATCTCCATTTCATCAAAGTAAGAGAAATTTTCTTTCAAGACAGCCTCAATTTGACAATTCTGCTTGTGAAAAATACCCAGTTTGGAGACATTTGTTCCCTTCTGGAATGAAAAGAAACTGAAATCTCAATTATTAGGGTTTCCAGAGTAGAAATTCCTCCTCCCACACACCACTGCTTACTACATAAATGATTTCTTGGAAGAGAATGTGATTAGTTGGGCAGATACCACAGTGCTCAACATTACTATGAGTGGGAACACTGCACCAGGTTAAACTGAGAGAGGTCACGCTCTCGACGCTTATGCAAAATTCTGCATTATAAAAATGAAATAAATTAGTGGTGGTGTACAGCCCCAAAGTGATGGCACTGTTTAAAAGAGATGGCTTAAGACTGACTTTCGGGAAGCGGGGAGGCCCTTTGCTGAAAGCCTGGCCTTGCCAAGTTGGCTGAATTCCAGCAGCCGTTTTCCAGCTGGGAAATTTTAAAGGGCAACTCACCGAGTGATGCGTACACGAGGGAGGCAAAGGCAGCAGCAGCAGCAGGGACCGGTGCTGATCTTGAAGTGACCATTTTCAAACCGCCTGAGCAGCAGCTTTTGACCTCCGCACTCTTTAATCATCATCAGCAGGAACTTGTGGATAACTATGGCAAAAAATCTAGGAGACGAAGAAAATGCCAACTTGAATCTGCCTGCATGTCTCTTGCATGTCTGCGCAGGCCAGTGCCGCCTTCTGTCCAGGGTTCTAACAGCTTGCGCTTCGCAGTCAAGAAAATTTCTACCACTAGTTGTGAAAAACCTTTAGCTTTCTATCAGCTTGGAGGACCAGAACTGCCCTAATCTGACCGAAAGAGGAACAAACTGAGGCACAGAGTAGC
The DNA here is from genome assembly GCF_964106895.1 of Numenius arquata. Lineage (NCBI taxonomy): Eukaryota > Metazoa > Chordata > Aves > Charadriiformes > Scolopacidae > Numenius > Numenius arquata. Next base: position 53,901,589 of record NC_133576.1, read on the forward strand.
TGTGGAATTTCCCAAAGCCGCACTGGTGGCTGGTGGCAGAGTCAGTATTAAAGCACAGGCTTTTCTGGCCCAAGCCATTACGGCCATATTTTTCCATCAGTTAATCTAGTCCTGACCGGTCCAAGCTTTTCAGAACAAGACCAATTTCTCCTCTCAAAAAACCCAACAAAACCAACCCAAAACCAAAACCCAACCACCCAACAACAATAAACATTGCTGGGTTCATATATACATAGCTATCATTGTATGCGCTGACCCAGTCAGGGTGCGGTTCCTCTGCAGCCAAAGCTGATCCAAGCACTGACTGCTGCAACCCCACCTCTCCCTCCTTCACCAGTTGCACTTTCTCAACCCTTCCTAGGTACTACAAATTGTGCAACCACCCTTTCCTCCCAGAACCAAACTGATTTAGGGACTGATTCACTGAAATCCAAACCCGCCAAATAAAAGAGGTCCTCTTCAGCTGCGCTGCCTCCTTGAAGGAGCTTGCTGTGTGCAGCTGGAGACTGTGGGTGGTGGTGGATGCAAGTGAGGGTACAGGAACCTGCAGCTTGGGTAAGGGAGGAGGGGGGATTCAGACAGGCTTAAAGTGCCATAGGACTGGATCCTTGGAAGTTTCTGGCAATCTGCACAAATTTTGCGTGCTCACAGTGTTCCCTACTACTGTGTTTTCCCTCCTTTTTAACTCTACTCTCTTAGTAAATGCAATGTGGCAAGGGGTGAGGCTATTCATGAGAGCCTGTGATACTGTCCTGCAGTGGGTTCCAAAATCATCCCAAAATCAACGGCAGAGTGCCCAAGGCCACAGCATCCCCCCACCTGGCTCTGCCTACCAGGGCTGCACCATCACCGCCAGAAAGCGAGGACCACATTTCTCCCTTCTCCACTGTGCGTGTCAGAGCTGTCATGCTTGTACAGAATGTGCTTTTATCAGGACAAATGCAGAACATTTTTACATTGATATACTCATCGGAGGTTCACTTGCCACCATTAATAACAGACCTCTACGGCTCATCATTAGTAAAAGCACAGAGAAGTCACAGGTCAGAGTCTCATTCCACACGACATGCAGAGAGAGGGAAGAAAGAGTAGAGCTTCAAAGCAACTGTCAATCCGAGGGATCAATTACATGCGAGTCACAGATCTTTCATACTGAGGTTCCCACACTAGGGGACTGTAGCACTGGGAACTGCTTCAGCATTTTCCACCTCCCAGAAAAGAGCTGCCAAGAGATTTCAACTCAAACCAAAAATTACTAAATTGTTAAATTTACAAAATGACTGTGTTTACCAAGAGCAGCAGATGTTTAAAGGGAAGAAATTCAGGGTTTGGGGCAACGTCTGGAAACAAGCAGAATACTCACACTGCTGCTGTGAAATCTGTAAACATTGTTGAGCGAGGAATCCACATGCCAATGCATGAAGTAGTAGCGCTCACCTACAGAGAAAGGGAGGAGGGTTGTACGAAGGGCAGAGATAAAGCAGGTTCATGTGGATTTTCAGGGAAACCCCATTTTCAACATTCAATTTTATCTCCTTTCCATAATAACCTACTGGAGCTGCAGCATTAACCCAAATTATGATTGATCTTTTGGAGGAGGGGATTTTCCTGTAGATGTAGAGTGCTTCCTCTATAAACACAAGATTGGCAATCAGCGTCATCAGAGTCAAAATTGCAAAGAGAAACCTCCCTGGTAGGTCAAGGCCTGCAGAGAGAGAAAAGAAAACAGAAAGGTCTGGCGTATTTCATAAGCATTCCAAACATTTAATGTAAAGACACCATCTCTGAGGGGCTTCTTAGCCCTATTCCTGAAAAGACTTGCGCTCATCCTTAGCTACATAGGCGCACCATTGACTCCACAGGATGATTCAAATACTTCAACTTAAGTTCATGACTAAATTTTTCCAGGATCCACCGACAGCATATGGGAAGAATATGCCTCCATGTTCTCAAAGTATTATGCAGAATAATGAAAGCATTATTCAGAAAGGTGGAGGTCCAGGACAAATGTCCTTAGATGAAGGTAAATACATAACAGAACAGAAATAAATGCATAATACGTAATATAAATAAATGCATTAAATACATATTCTGGGAACTTTTCCAGGCAGACTACAAGCAAAAATGTATTTACTCAGAATTAGTTCTTTGCTTCCATTGTATGTTCATAAGCATGTTTGTGCAGAACTTCCTTAGGTATGCAAACCTTTTAGAGTCTCAGTGAAAGTTTGTGGGGCACACGAACAATGTAAGGGTAAGCCCCTGATATATCTAGCCTGAGATAAAACTTGATGCCTTCACCAAATTCTTTTTTATTTCTCCTTTAATGCTGGCTACAGGTATCAACATTTACCCATGGCTGATGGTTTTAGGTCTCCCTTGATGCTTGGTATGGATATCAACTTTTTACCCACGGCTGATGTTTGAGGTGGATTTTCTCCCAAGAAATGTGCTTCCAGAGACAGAACAAAGCACGGTAATGGTGTCACGTTTAATTTAGGAGAAGTTCATGATCATCACTGTTACTAACTCCTGTTGTGACCGTAGCCCCTCTAAAATGATACCAAGCAATGCCTGCAAAGGGAAGCCGCCGCCCCAGCCTCTTTCATGTAACCTGCTTCAAAAAAATCCCCCAGTACTTCTAGACTTGGCTGCGGGCAGAGCACTCCACATCTCAGCGGGCATCTCCACACCACAGCTCTCACCACGGGGGAGCCTGAGACCAAGAGACAGGTCTACAGGTCGGTTTCCCTGCTCGGTTCGGCGGGTACCGTCAGGCCCCGCCGACCACCCTCCTTCCCTCACACCCCACCCGCAGCTCTGCTCTCCTCTTTTCCTCCCCGCAGGCGAAGCCAGCTCGGCCTCCCCCTGCCAGGCCGATGTCCGCCCGGGGGATCTCCTCGCCGGGGAAGAAGGGCGGCGGGGCAGGCAGAGGCAGGGGCCGGGCATCGCCAACCGCCGCGGCTGGGTGCTGAGGGGAGCGCGCGGCGCGGCCAGCGCGGCCGTTAACGGCTGGGCAGCAGCGGGCAGCCCCTTCTCCCTCACGCCTTCCCACCCCACCTCCCGCCCCGTCCCGCCGCGCTTACTCTGCAGATGCTCCTCCGAGAAGGGCGGCTCGCTGGCGCCGCAGGATGGTTGGAGGGTCACGTTCGCCTCGCCTTCCATGGCGGCGCGGACCCCGGCCGGCCCGCTGAGGTGCCCTAGCTGCGTCGAGGGGATAGGGGACGGGGGGTGGCGTGAGCGGCGGGGGTCGGTGGCCGCCCGCTTGGTCCCTGGGGAGCCGCGATGCGCAGCCCGCCTGGTCGGGGCCGCCGAGGGGCGGTTAATGATTAGCCCGGGAGCCGGGGCCGGGCCGGCGGCCCGCAGGGCCCGGCCTCAGCGCTGCCTCCTGGCGCCCAGCGGCCCCGGGCACCGCCGGGCTGGGCAGTGCCGAGGCCGGGGGGTGGGGGGCGGAACGCGCCCACCTCGCTCGCCGCTCCATCTGCCAGGAACTGCGTCCCGGCTGTTCCCGGTGTCTCTGCTCGGTCTCCGTGGAGGGGCTCTTGAGGAAGCCAGCCATTCCCGCCCCCGTCCCCTTCCTTCGCAGGCCCAGGGAGTCGGGGCGCCTGGAGTCGGGTCCCGCAGAGGAGGGACGGGGAATCAGCCAAGGAGCGGGCTGGATTCCCCAGTGCCAGATCCGCTTTTACCCCAGTCTGTCAGAGCAGCTCAGGGCACTGCATGCTCTGCAAGGGGCCTGTGGAGGCAGAAAGCTGCTTGGTTAGTGTAGCAGACGTGCAAAGGATTTTCCACGGAGCCCCTCACCAAAGACTTCCCGCTAATCTTGGCTGCAATGAGGTGAAAAGCTGCACCACCTTCTGCACTGGCTGAAGGAAAGCACGTCGAGGGATTCTCCACTTCCCACATGGTTCATTTGCTAGAAGGATCCTTTCTGCGAGTCGGAGTCGTTTCAGGCTGTCTCCAGGAAAAGGGAATGAGTAATGAAATGATAGAGTTTGGTGACCCACAGACTTGTTCTGGGTAGCCAGGCTGAAAGCTGGCTGCAAGAAGCAGCAGAGGGGTCGTTACAGCTCTGAGCGACAAAACAGCAGGTGACACACTCTATCAATAAACACAAAGTAGTGTTCGGGTAGGGGGGAGAAGGACAACCCTAACTACCTATGCAATGAGGAGCTGTTGCTGCTCAGGAAAAAGATCTTGGGGCCATGGTGGATAGTCCTCAGAAATGACAGCTGAGGAGCCAGCATGGGTGAAAATGCAAAGGAATGCCAGGAATTAGTGGATAAAGAAGGGAAGACAGAAAACAGCTAAAATACATATGGAGGCCTCCATCAAGGTGGCATTCTGAGAAGCTGAACAAATTGAGGGAAGGTGGGGAATGTAGGGACTGTGGAATGTTCGTAGGCACCATGGGCGTTGTGGTAAAACCTGCCATTTTGCAGTTTTCATAGGATCCCCAGAGGTTTTACAGGAAGGACAGGCTAGACGCTGAAACACAGCCAGCAAGAGCACAGGGATGCAGAGAAGAACTCAACTGCTCAGTGGCTAACACCAGCAGGTACTCGACTGAGAAAAGGCAGATCCTTGCCAGTGCGGCAGGGCTTGGGAGCAACACAGCTTGGTCTGTTACTGTCAGGAGGGCTTGGTTGCAGACCAAAGCCATTTATTTTGAGTCCTCCTTGCCATTGCTGTCATTGTTTTCACTGCATTGAAAGGTGAAGAGAAGAGCTTTACAGTTTCACTGGGGGGGATGCGGCAGTAACTGGCTGTTAGAATGTGTTATCTGCCCAGTCTTCACAGGCTGCCCAGAGCATCCTGCATCCAGCACATCTTTTGCTGCCCAGCTGCAGAAAGATACAGGCAAAATTCTTGAAACATCATTCCAGCTCATTTTCTGTTTGGAAGTCTTTTTACTCATCCTGAAGAAACAGTTGCTAGTAGAGGAGGAAATAGCCTTAATTCATTATGCATTTTCTACCCAGTTTGTTTGGTTTTTTATCAAACTATTTGAAGGTGATCACATATTCCAAAATGTGACCAAAAGCCGAAGTTAGGATTTGCTGAGATGGAAAGATGGCCCAAGGCCTTTGAAGGTTCTTCCTGAGCAGAGATAACAGGATTCCCATCTGCTGCTATTTTGGTCGCGAGCTCCTTGTATTCCCTGAAAACTGGGTATCTACACCAACAGCAAATCCCTTAAATCCTCAGGAGCCTAAGTACATTTTCCTCCCAGCTTCGTTATTCCAGGTTTTGGTTTAACCTTTTAGTTTAATACATGCTATTTGCCACAAAAACCACCTTCAGCAGTAGAAAAACATGTATAAATGGACCACCTATCTGTTTAGATACATCAAGAGATTTTCGCAGATCCTCAGAATAAAAAACCACCTGTGAACACAGTTCCCTGCCTCTGTTTACCAGGGGCTTTCAAGTGCTTTGTGGTTCAGCCTGCTTCCAGACACCGTGCTTGTCAGATTTGTTTCTTCTCAAGGAACATGCCCCTTTGCCTCTACCAGTTTGCTCTTCTTTTAAAGAGCACAGCAGATGTTTGTCTTTCTTCTGTTTTTATGATGGCTTTCATTTTCACCTGCCTTGCTGCAGCAATAACTGGATCCTCTCAGCTTTGTTGAACACGTGATCATTGCCCCCACGGCATGCAGTACGGAGGAGCTGATGCCATCTGTGGTTTCTCCCTGAAGGAGGCATGCTGGCCTTCAGAAGGTGACACAGCCCCTCTATTCCATATTGACAGGCCAAGCCTATAGACAGAAATCCTGATGTCAGCCCTGGTGCAGAAACTGAACAGCAGGAGATCCTGCAGGCTATCTCACAGGACAAACTCCAAGCTCCATCACAAAGGATATATAGGATAGGCTAACATGTTTTGATTGTAGGGAACTCTAGCAGACATCATCATGATCAGCGCAGATGGGAAATACAGTCAAAGACCTTTTCTGGGGGGCAAATTATGTTCAGCAGAGTTCAAGCTAACAAGAAAAGTTTGTATTAGAAAAATAAATCAACAATTTTCAGTGCCATAGGACTGTACATGAGATTTCTCACAAGTTTGGATACCCAACCAGCTATGAAACATCAGTTAAAATTGTCTGGCTTCCGAAGGCATGTACAGGTTTTATAAAGAAATTAAATCCTGTTTCCTCAGCTATAGTGTATTATATAGTTGAACTTAGATGCATCTAGGCCTTTTCCACTATAAAGCATGGACTTTTCACCTACTACCAGTAATAAACTACCCGTTTCAGAAAATGTGGCTCATTAATGTAAGAGAAGGAACACCCGTATCACTGTTAAATAAATTAATAATGGGATTTGCTTGTTACTTGGATCCTGGCAGCAACTGTAAAAATAAAGAAATACAGTCACTACAATGAAATAAATTAAGATAACAAAACTAAATTGTAATTTTCATGCCTATTCAGATGGACAAATTTCTACATGAAGAAGAATATCAGGTGTGCCAGAAGATTTACTTCTGTGCTTCTAAGAGGAAAGCTTAGACAAAGACACTTATCAGTAGAGAAGCAATAAAAGAGGAAAGAGAGAGGCTTTCATTAAATCTGAAGATAAAAAGTTTGATTTTATCTCACTTCCAAAGTAGCAAATCAGTTTCTGGCAGTCAATATAGGGGAGAAATATAAAGAGGCAAAATCAAACTATTATTTTTGTAATATATTGTTACACTTTCATCCAGATATGAGTAATTATTTGCCTTTTCTTAGCTTTTTAAAGTAATTTACGAGCAATTGGATGTGGCAGTAGAACAACAGAAAGGAAATTCACAGTACTTCATAGTAGAACAAAGAGCTGAAAGAACCTTATAAAATTAGGACCCCAAATTGGTGGTAAGGGGGGTAGCCAACAATCAGCATCCTGAAGGAGAATAGAGGCAGGTAGTGCATTTTCTCTGCCATTGCTGTGATAAAGTACATATATTTGATTGCAGAGCTTTTCAGCAATGGTAGAAGTTTTTCCCCAAAGGAGTGTTGATGAGCAGTAAGACAAATATGTCTTAAGGACCAAGTAAGTGCCACTTTGTGAGCATCTCATATGTGTCCAAGGGCACTGATGGGCAAAGACAAACCTCACAGATCTTCAGCATCAAAAAGAATAGATTAGGATAAAGAAGTTCTTTCCCTAGGGTAAATTTTGATAGATTTTCCTTCCCAGTCTTGACTTATAATCCCCGACTTCAAGAGGAGTCAAGAATTTTGAGAAGTTTTTTTGCGTCAAAAATGCCAGTTCATCTGAACAGAAGCTTCTGATAAGAGGGGTGATTTTTAAAAGATTTATAGACAGGACACTATTTATTAACTTTGGTTTATGTGAAAACATTTCAATTTGACATTTCCTATGTGAACTGTTCTGCATCTGCTGTTCAAAGCAAATTTTGAAATCTGAAACATTTTGAAACATTAAAATAAAAAATGAAAGTGATGGAAATCAAAATGCAATGTTTCAAAATGAGGAAATTGCACACAAATTGAGGTATTTATTTTTTTGTTTATAGAAGTTTCTGCTTTTCAGCTTAATTCAGGACAGCAGACCTTAACAAAAGCTAAGGACCTCTTTATGGAATAGGATAAACAAAAGCTGAGGACCTCTTTATGGAATAGGGTGTGTAGAGTTAAGACAGCTATGCTTGAGATCACATTTTACAGCTGTTTCCTGGAGGGGAAAGCAGGGGTCTCTTTAGAAGTTACTGATGTTATTCCGACTGGAGGATGGCATCCTGGGCACACTGCCCTTAATGACTAAGTCTGCTTTTTCTACAGCAGTCAGGTGCTGGGCAAGACAGATCATGCATTTCTCCCCACAGGTCATAACATGACAGAAATGTTTCGTGCTCCTTCTGTGTTGCTATTACTGAAAGGGGGTGGAAAAAGAATCAAATCCAAAATCAGAATATGCACACACAACAGTAAAACTGCAATATAAAAGTAAAATAAAAAAACCCAAACCAGGATACTCTCCAAAACTAGAGGTGTGTTGGTTTGTGTAGCAAGCAGACCGTGTGCTAGCAAGCAAGGCAAAAAGAGCACGCATGTATGAATCAAGAAGGTTGTCAGCACAGGTTTTAGTCATCATAGCAGTGAGACTGCTTGTGCCAGTAGCCTGGCACAGGCAAAAGCCTGGACTGTCTACCTACAGCCTGAAACTGTACTTTTTACCTTTTATAAACACAGATTGTGGAATTCTGAAGCTCAGTTTGCAAGTAATGTTACAAGTAAAGGCTGGGGAGGTTAGGTTCTGTGTTTGAATTATCTGTTTCTTCTTCCTCTAAAATGAACCTTATTTCTGGCTGGACATGCACTCCTAAAGATTCTTCCTGCAAGTAATTAATAGAAATTAGATTAAGGAAGTTACAGTCAGAAAAAAAAATAATAATGTTGTTTTTGGTTTGAAGTTATTTGAAAGCTACCTCAGTTCTACAGCTGGCCCTACATGCATGGGAAATTCATGGTTTTAAAAACATATTGAAAACCCATAGGCAATGTCCCAGTTTTCACTGAGCTGTGAAGGTGAAGAAAGAGCACAACCATCCTTCAAATGGCATTCCATTTCAAATTTTTTTCCTGCAGTTCCTCAGCCAACAGGAGCAGCGGAGGAGATTTTGGTAGGGAAGCAAGATTGTCTGGGGCACAGTTTGGCTGGAAAGGAAAAGCAAACCCCTTCAAATAAACATTAGGCATGCGTTTGTAATAGCCACATCAACTGTCTGCAGGTGAAAACTGGAAGTTAGGCTTCAGACAACTACCAAAACTGGACAGGAATAGTATGATGGTCTGAGATGTATATTATGATATAATATACAGGGGACAGTAAACCAGAAAAAATAACTTAGGAAGCTGTTGGCAAGACTGAGAGACTATCTCTAGCACATCTCCTTTCCTTTGTGCAAGTGATGTCTGCCCCACTGAGCTGTGTATGGTCGACAAATATGCTCCAAACATAAAACTGCTAAGCCAGGAGCAGCTCTTCTCTTGAAGCTGGGGGGTCCCCTCCAGGACTTATAAACCTTGCTAAAACATTTGTGGTTCTGCAGAAGAGAAAAAAATACCCCAAACACTAATTTGCAAAAGGTCCTGGCACTTTCTGGTATGCACTCCCAGACGTTTTTCCAGTGTTTGACAACTTGTTGTGATACAGGAGGGGTTTCACCTTAGGCAGTTGGTGTGCTTGGTGTGCCTGCCCCATTGCCCAGGGGGGCTTTCACTGACTCTGCCCTGGCCCACAGAGATGGATAGGGGCCAGCCCAGGCTGCCAGAGGAAAGGGGGGTGTCAGAGAAAGCTACAAAGTCCTTCCCAAGGGGATAGCCGTTTGTTTTCCACTTTATGACAGCTAAATATTCACATTGTGTTAGTATAACCTGTTCCATTCTTGGGTTTTATGATACTGTTCTCTTAAAAGTCTGATATTTTGTTTCCACTCTCTCTGCATTTGGACAGAAGTGTGCATACAATGAAGGAGATTCACAGCAGCTGTGGTGTCTTTTTAGTTTTGGCAAGGATTTCTTTCATCCTGTTGTAGAAGTCAGGCAACCTGTATGAGTTTCAGCTTTTCCATCTGTGCAATGACAAAACTGTACTTGTCTGCAGAGCAGAGCGCTGGAAGGGTCCCTCTGGTGATGGTTGCAGAAGGACGAGAAACATGAAAATGTTTCTTGATCACCATACAAGTACACGAGTTCTTGTAGACAATTTTGAAAATACTTTTAATGTTTGGTAATGTATCATCTTTCAATGTTTCTTTAAAAAGTAGTTGCTGAATTGAAATGTTTAACTTTGCTGAGCAGAACTCTTATGATTTATTCCAAAGGATAGAGTTAAAGGCCTCATTTGTAGAGGGAGAGAGAGACACTGAATAATAGTATTAGCTGGTATTTGTATTGGCCCAAAGACATTACTCCTTGAGCATAATGTACCACAAATGACTATAAATATTCACATCCTATCAGCAGCTGTCACATCATCTTAGTAGCTGTCGGGGGGTACAGCCAGAAATCTGCGATTGTCAAAAGAGCAAAATGGAGTCTGAAGTAATACAAAAAGTCACCACCAAGTAATTGAAAGAATAGACTCATACCATATTTATATTTAGAAGTTTCCTTTTTGGTGTGCTTCTGCATTCTCGAACCTTTGAATGGAATATGATAGCCATGATTTCATTTCTGATGCTTTAAACAAATATGCTACAAAAATGCCGCCGCCTTCTCTGCAGCTCTGCCTGAGCAGCACTGACATACTCCTGACAGCGTTAACTCTCGTGATCCATTGATATGGAAAATTACGCATTAAGCAAATTTGCAAAGACCTGCCAGAAGTGAAAAGCAATTTGAAGTGGAATAGGTGTAATGAGTGTTGTCATCCTACTATGTACGTATCTGGGTTTTATCTGAATGCATTTTTCTTCCACTCCTCACACACATTCATCCTACTTACTTCAAAGTGTTAATCCTCTTCCATCTGGAGTAAATACACACAGAGGACGTAGGCACACACCATAGTCATGGTGAACGATCAGCAGATGTCATGAACAGCAGATCTCGTGAGACCCCACCTGGAGTACTCTGTGCAGCTCTGGAGCCCTCAGCATAATGGACCTGTTGGAATGGGTCCAGAGGAGGGCCACGAGGATGACCAGAGGGGTGGAGCACCTTTCCTACAAAGACAGGCTGAGAGAGTTGGGGTTGTTCAACCTGGAGAAGAGAAGGCTCTGGGGAGACTGTACAGTGGCCCTTCCGTACCGCTGAAGGGGGCCTACAAGAAAGCTGTGGAGGCACTGTTTGCAAGGGTATGTAGCGATAGGACGAAGGGCAATGGTTTTAAACTAGAGCAGGGTAGGTTTAGATTAGGCATTAGGAAGAAGTTCTTTACAATGAGGGTGGTGAGACGCTCGAACAGGTTGCCCAGAGCGGTGGTGGAGGCCCCATCCCTGGAGACATTCAAGCTCAGGCTTGATGAGGCTCTGAGCAATCTGATCTAGTTAAAGATGTCCCTGCTTACTGCAGAGGCATTGGACTAGATGACCTTTAAAAGTCCCTTCCAACCCAACACATTCTGTGATTCTATGAACTGAGACATGGACTCCTGAGTGATTGTGAATTGGGCCTCCAGTTTGCAGAGCCAGAAGACTGCAGAGCAGGACTTTCAGGACATGGTATCTGGCTTAACTCTGGAGGGCTTTCTTTGGCAAAGGCTGTTTCATTAGGTGAAACTCAGAGCCTCTCTTTCCATAAGGAAACAAGAGTACTATCTGCCAGTAGACACTTTGAAAGTTCCTGATTGTGTCTTTCAAGCTAAGACAGAAATTCTTGCTCCAAATGTCAGAGTTCTGGTACTCCTGCATTTCCAGAAGGTCCACGTCTGACCTGTTGGGAGACTGGGACAAAAAAGGTACATTGAGGCGGCTAACCTTTGCGTAGGGTACACCTTGTACATTCCACTTCTGCAGCTTGCCCAAAGGGAGGCTGATCTGCCCCAGGCGCAGCCCGGCAGCCCATCCTGGTCCAACTGCTGGTGCTAGTTGTGGCAGACATGGCAGCGAAGTGGCATCAGCTGGCCACAGGCCGGCTTGTAACCTGAGAGGGGGACATCACCCCCATGCAACACAGTACCCAGTGCTTATATTTATATGAACAGTTATTCTGGAACCTTCACAGCAAGCTCAAGAGGGATAGGAAGACTGGAGCTGAAGAACAGAAGGAGAGATGCATGCAATGTTCCTGGTGAAGGCTGTGACCTTGGGAGTGGCAGGACTTGCTTTGGGTTCTCACCCAGCGGTCATCCATTGAGACTTAGTAGAAGACCAGCCACATCTCTCCAAAGGTTCCCTGCTTTCGGGCTGCTCTGAAATTAGCAAACTGATTTCTGTGGCATTTCTGCATGACTGAGGATAGCTGCAGCAGCATAATCCAGATGTCCACCTTGTTTTAGTATCAGCAAAGCCTCTTTTAACGCCTGTCCCAGGACACTATTCTCCCAGACAAACTCGTCAATATAAATGCACACACTTTATCAAGGTGAATTTCATCAGCACCTGTTTCAGGAAGGAAGGAGATGCTTTAGAGCGACTAGGAACTGTAATGCTGGCTACTTGCTTTTTATTTCTTGAACCATTTTCGAATTAGCTGTTACATATTTCTCTTAGATTTCATCTCATCTCAGGATATGCAATAGCTATTTTCCTGAGGGAACAAACACCATTATAAAGAGATTGTTAGAAAAAAAAAATCATAGAAAGGAAAGAAAAGCAGGTGTTTTGCATGCTAGTAAGGCAAGTTTGTAGGAAGAGATAATTAATTTTATTAGCCCAACTTGAGTGAGCTGGGAAAAAACAGGAAAGCTTTCAGATGTGAGGAACCATCAGAGACAGCAGTGTGTCAGTGATACTTAAATAGATATATTTGCTTCCTGAAGAAAATTTTTGGCTCAAATACAGTAACCTTAGGCAGCGTTTTAACTGCAACTGGGCTCAAAAGGCAGAAGCAATTTTAACATACTATGAGCTAGCCCCTACAGCGACCTTTTCTGTACAGCTTTCTCTTGGTTTGATGAATTCACTAAATATTTTCAGATACTCCTTGTGTTCCTAATGGTCTCCTTCTCTCTTTCCTCCTCTTTTTCTTATTTTATGAGAATATCTTTTTTGTTTTCCATGATAAATTGTTCGTGTTAATGTGTAAGTTGCAAGGTGTGTGCTCTGTCTGAGACCCAAGCAAGCTTTCTTACTCTTGCTTGGCAGTTCCCATGGCAGCACCTGTTAGCTCTCCCTTAGTCTAACATCTTTCTGATTTACCTCCACTTGCCTCTTCTATTATCCCCTCTTGCCACCAATTTCTTCTTTCCTAACGTCTGACAAGTTGACTAGCACCTTCATATAGCAACTATCACAGCTCCCCCAACGTCTTTCAGCCCTTGCTGACAGCTGAATGATATGGTATCATCTGTCCTGTTTCAGAACTGTCGTTCCCACATAATAATTTTCTGAGAATAATTTCTTTGATGCCGTTTGTTTCTTTTTCTTCTGTCCCCCAGTTCTACGTAGTCAGTTTACAGTTTCTCCAATATTTACTCCTCAGCAATTCATTCTGACTTTGTAAGTGGAAGCAAGAAGCTGAATAAGTTCCACCCAAATGCTGAGCTGTGTATTTTTTGGGGGGGTGGGTGGGGTGTTCAAGTCTCACGATAGAAAATTATTATCTTGTCTGACTGACAGGTAATACTTAGGGTCCGATTTCTGCAGTGCAAACATTTGCATGGCCTGAAAGTAATTTATATAAACATTTGACAACAATTGCTTGGAATTTACTATGGCTGAAAACATTCACGTCAGTAAAACTAATCCAGTGAAATACTTGCAAAAAGCCACATTGTTATCTCTCTAGAAAGAATGGAAACTCATTAATACTCAGTATTTTTCTTGAAGTCTCATTTTCTGCAAGAATCTCAGCTTTTGCTGAAAATGAAAGTCCATTTTTAATGATATTTTTCCCAGAAAAAAATATTGAAAATGTGATCTATATCCTAAAGACTTAAAAAAACCCCCAAAACCAGAACAACAACAAAAGCCCCAACAGAACACAATAAAAGGTACATATCTCTTTAAATCTCATCATTCTGTGAACCAGGCTTGTAACAGCTTAGTCCAATAAGGTAGAATACTGAAGAAAATGTATTCAAAGCAAAAGCTTGCTTTTAATGATTCTTGGGCTATTTTTGCAACACTTGACGAACCTGTTCCCTTTTTAAAAGTCAGGTATAATGCCTCTGGTGTTTAAAAATAGATAGACATAAAGCACGGCATTGTTATATACTCAGGATGGTTCCCAAATGCATTCATGTGCTTCTGGTTTTTGCAGTTCTGGAAGAAGGAGTGCTTCCTTGCCTTTACTTGCTTTCTGCCTGCAGTTTCCACTGCCTGTAGTGGCCTTTGTGGAAGCCGTTTCTACCCAACTGGAAAGTTACTGACCTGTATAAAACTGCGTGGAGCTGAGAGTGCCCCTGAGAAGCCATGATGCAGCGAAGTCAGTAACCATCAGGACATTAAAGATATGCCTGTGCCTAAGCAACTCATTGCCTTCATGCACTGGTGGGGAGCATCCATCTGAGCTGTGTTCCAGTACCAGTTCTCCATCCACCCCTATCATCCATGTGCAGGACCCCCAGAAACAGTGAGCGATGTCAGGGAAACACTATGGTGTCATGCTGGATTACTCAGAATTGCAGACTGGCTGAGGAGGGACGGCACCTCTGGAGATCAGCTAGTCCACCCCAGTAGTCAGGGCAGGGTCAGCAAGAGCAGGTTGCTCCAGGCCACATCCAGTCAGGTTTTTAGTATCTCCATGGATGGAGGCTCCACAAACTCTTTGGCCAACTCTTTGGATCAGCCTCACAGTAACAAGTGTATTGTGGAACCTCCTGTGTTTCAGTTTGCTCCCGTCCTGTCACTGGGCACCGCTGAGAAGGGTCTGACTCCATAATATTTACTCTCCTCATCATATCATCAGGTATTTTTATATATATACACACCACCACCACCACCATATATAAATACTATCAGGTATTTTTATACGTGGAGAAGATCCCACCGAGTATCTAAAGCAAAACTGAACCCCCACTCCTCGCCACTCTGATATCCTGCCAGGATATCAGAGGGGAAGGAAAACCTAAAAAAGGAGGGAAACCCTATTGATATCTGATGGAAAAGAGGGGAGACTGGAAGAAAAGACCAATGAGCGGGGCTGAGGTGTGTGAGTGTGGCTGATGCTGCTTCAATAGGTCTGAGAAGTTTCTGTTAAGAGTCATCCCTTGAAGTGAAGCAGAGCTCTTAATGGCAACAGGGTGCAAAAATATCTGACAATAACTGGACAGGAAGAAGAGCCCCAGCACCAGGGCACAGCAGTACAACCTGCCCCAAAGAAGGAGGAGCTGAGGAAGCCCAGGATGCCCCTGCCACTTGTGGGAAATGCCTGTTTGAGCTGTTTCTTCTGATCTGAAAAAATGAGAGCAGAAACAAGGGGGTTCCTGTCTGTTGGGACAAAGGGTGGCTGATGACACAAGGACCAAGAGAAGGTCCCTTGGCACAGCTGGGGTGCCAGCCTGAGCCATCACACCTAATGGTCCCAAACACCCAGGCTAGTGTTGCTCTGGAAGGCATGGTGATGGTTGCCCCACCAGAGGACAGAAGAGGGTAAAATAGCTATAGATAAACTTAGATAACATATATTGTCCTTTATGCCTACCTTGCAAATGTTTTCTTTTTTATCCTGGGCTAAAATAACGTTGTGAAGGCAATTGATTTATGTCCAAGAATGAGTTGGGAAAATGAACTCCCTGCACATGAGGTTGGTTAGGTGTCATTTTCTTATGGAAGATGAGAAGTGGAGGAAGGGACCCAAATGACCCCATTTAAATATGGTCCTTCATCCTCCCAGACAAGCCCTGACAGAAGGGCTAGGCAGGAAAAAGAGGCACTTTTAGATTGCCTATCTGCAGCTATTGTCTTGGTTTAACTTTTGCAGGTTCCTTGGGTATCACAGGACAGAACCACTCCCTGCAGTCAGCGTTGTTCTGACAAAATCATTGTAAAACCGTTAATAATTGTACAATCCTGTCTAGCTACTTTGGGAGTGTTATTTCCCCTCACTAAAAGCCCATGAACAAACATTTCCTATCAGTTGTGTAACCTGGGTAAAGTCCCAAAATGAAAGGTGCTCCATAAAGGGCAGAGAGGCTCAAAACCAGAGCGATACATGTACCTCTGCCTGTCTCACTGGGATTAACCCTGGGCAAAGGGGAAACCTCTCTGGATGAACCTGGCTGAGCAGGGATGGAGCTAGAGAGTCACGGAATGGTCAGGGTTGGAAGGGACCTCTGGAGATCATCTAGCCCAACCCCCCTGCCAAAGCAGGTTCACCTAGAGCAGGTTGCACAGGAACACATCCAGGCGGGTTTTGAACACCTCTAGAGAAGGAGACTCCACAACCTCTCTGGGCAGCCTGTTCCAGTGCTCTGTCACACTCAAAGAAGTTTTTCCTCATGTTGAGATGGAACTTCCTGTGTTCCAGTTTGTACCCGTTGCCCCTTGTCCTGTTGCTGGGCACCACTGAAAAGAGTCTGGCCCCATCCTCTTGACACCCACCCTTTAGATATTTATAAGCATTGATGAGATCAATGCACACCCTTAAGCCCATGGCCAGTCTGTAGGGCTCTGAAATGACCCCTCAGCTAAAGAAGACATTACACCAGGAGGCCCAGGCTGTGCCACGGCTACATTTCTGTCACAGCAGAAGCAGCACAGGGACACCTCAGTGCCCAGGCCTTACAACATGCAGTCACCACCTGCATGCAGGCAAGGCTGGACTGCCTCCCACAAAGGGCATCCATCATGGTGATCATCACCCTCATCACAGAGATTATCATCTGTTGTGGTCATCCATCATCATCATGGCGATCACCATCCACTCGCAGCGGGAATGGGGTGGGGAAGGATGGAGCCAGGGAATCGGCACCCTGCCATTCCTGGCTAGTTTGTACACACACGTGCACACACATGAACTGCCAGGAAGCCCCTTTTCCTCCTCTCACCCCTCTCCTAGCCTCCGGCACCAGCTCCCAGGGCCCAGCACCAAGGCTCACACTTACTTTCCACCGATGCAAAGGCCCTGGGGGCTCTTCTGAGGAGCAGAAATGTGGAGAGAGGAGGTGCTCACTCCACTTAACCACAGTGAAACCCAAGAGACAGCTACACAAAACTTGTCACTAGAAGATCTCCTTGGGAAACCCGGGTCCAGTTTTCTTGTTTGCTACCACGTCTGTGAAAACGGGAGCACCCGTCACCCTGCCCAGGGCTTGGATGAAGCTGTGGCCCCCAGTGAAGGGGTAACACCTTGTGCTACTGAGGTGCTATCAAAGGTAGCGCCCTGCTTTACCATACAGTATTATCACACTCTGCCTCTGAGTTTCAGACCCATGCGGATATTTGCACAATGAAGAGGGTAGCTTATTTTTTTTTTGCAAATTTCGTTCATTTTCCCTCATCTGCTTTGACTAATTTTCTAGCATGTTGGCGTTTCACATTCCCATAGCCATGCTGCTCATAAGATTTGTCCTTGAAGAGTGCTTCTGTCTGACCACATTTCCCAGATCTCTTTCTTTTCTAATCCAATATTAGACCTAGACAGTAAACTGTTTCTTCTGTCACATAAAAATATTTTGGTTTTAAAAAAACCACAAAGGTAGAGTTTTTTCTAAGCTTTAGAAAATGGAGGTCTTTGAAAGTAAGGCTGAAGACAGAAAATCTAGCTAGAAGACACGTGTTGGAGAGAGGCAGTGCGCAGACTTTGCACAAAGTGAGAGCTCTGCTGAAACTGGAAAGTGGGGTTGTTCTCATGAAAAGTTTTCATTCTAACAAACATGCCACTTTTATGATGACAAAATTATTAAATAAAAAGTCCTAACCGCATGTACCCCCCATTCCCTTCTTCTACAACTATGCAGCACCTTTCTTTCATTTCTCCTCAGAATACCCGTATGCTTTTCTTCTTGTTCTCCCTTTCTTAAAAAGAAATGAAGCAGAATAATATTCATAATTCTGTAAAGAAAATGACTTTCGATCCTATTCCCTTGCATATTATTTTTTGTAAGGGTCAGCCATAAATCAATCTCTCTTGCTACCTTTTTTCTTTGCAATGAAGTGGTAAAATGTGGAGTGCCCTGTAGCTAGAAATGTAATTGTGTAGACATAAAAGTCATATCCATAACCATCCTACGGATACTTATCTCAAGATGTGTCTGTGTCCTTCAAAGCAATAACTGTAGCAACTGAGAATGGGACAGGGGGAGCTTAAACGTTATGGCTCATTTATTTCCAGCAGATGTAATACACTTCAGAGAAACCATAGTGGTCATAACATAAGGGACACTCTCATGTACTGGAGAGACTTTAAAGCCATTCAAATAAAATACAAACCATTAAAGCTATTCAGGTATTTTTCAACTTATTTAAGGCGCAGACGCTGAAGATTGCAGTTGTGTTATTCTGTCTGATGTCTAGTAACTCTAAAAAAACTAAAAAGGCTGTGCTGTCAGGCTGCCTCTTCCATAGGAATAAGGAAAATCAACCCAAGTTGAGCAACCATATTTTTGTGATGCTGTGATTTCTAATATTCGTGCTAGGTAGGTTCAATTAGGACGTTAAACACTTTTTATGTGTGAAATAGTAGCACCTTCCTCCCTCTTGCAGCAAACTGATTTTTATTTGCTACCTAAAGATAAACAGCGTAACATGTGGGGTAGAGTTGAGTATCAGGAGCCCAGAGGTGTTTGCTAAAGGAGGACTGGCCTGTGCCCAGCACAGAGGGAAAGGGACAGACCTAGAAGGAAGGTGATGTTGAGGCAGAGGAGGTGAGGAAGGAGGACTTGGCTGGCCAGCCTGGCACGGGCACTGCAGCTGCCGCACAAGAGCTGGCAAAAAAGTGCTTTTTTTCTTTGCAGCCAGCTGAGGAACTGGATGTGATTTTTACAGGCGAGCTGCAACACAGGTGGAGTCTCTTTTACCGCAGAACAGTATGGCTTAAAAATGACTGAAGAGCTGTAGATAACAGCAAGATGAGACACACAAAGCGTACCATACCTAGTACGTTTCTGAGAGATAACGGGTATAGCTAGAGAGAAAGAATCAGGTGGATGCCCAGTAAAGTGATTTGTTCTTACAAGGAGGAGGGAAGCGAGACTGTAAATCACAGTGCTTTAGGAATATGAAGAATATCTTTTCCTGGGTATCTGAAATGATGGCTTTTGCTTATGTAGCACTGCCCGTGTTTATCTTGAAGAGAAGAGGTTTTCAAAGGCTGCTGGACTCCTTTGGCACATCGCTCCATTAAGTGTCTTACAATGACAATGAAAACTGTCACACAGCATGGAAAAAAATCCCAAATCCCTGCATCAGGTATTATTCTTCACTGGAAAGCTATACTGTAGTTTGAATTAGCAAGGTGCTCCTGAACCCTTATTTAAAATGTGTTTGCACTGACATTCCAAGAAAAGAGTTTCTTTATTTAATTGCACTGTCAGTGCCGATGCTTTCAGCTAAAACCATTTGGAGTCAGACCTTTTAATAGAAAGTGACAATTTAAATTGTCATGATAGCAGCATAAATGGTGCTTAAAGTCATTACCAACCTGATGCTGCAGTTGGCTCCGGACCAGTTTATTAAAGCAAAAGAAAGGTGGAGGGAGTAGGGGAAGAGGAAATTAAGCGGTGAATCATTAATTCCTTTGGTACTCGCTGTAACAACATTGGCTGTGATGAAGGTATTTGCCTATGCGATGGAGACAACGTATAATCCCATCCCTGCTTTGCATTAACCAGCATCCCTCCCTAGTGAATCTGGGGCACTGATTTGAGCTTGCTTTCCCATGGGATGGGGTCCTGGTCTCCTCGCTCACAGCCACGGCCCATAGGGTCGGCATCGTTGTTTTGTCCTGCTCTTGGGGGCTCGGCCAGGCAGTGGTTTGCACAGAGCCTGAGCAAGAGGTTTCGGGTAAGGTCCACCTCCCTTCATTGCCAGTGTGGAGACATGGGCTTAACTTCTTCCTGGGAATAAAGCAGCTAATGCTCGGGGGGGGGGCTGATACTCCTGTTCCCTGCGGGGTGATAAGTCTGCAGGGAGGTCTGTCTCATCCACCGAGATGCCCTCGGGTCTGACACCTCTGGGGAACACCTTTGCCAACAGGGTCCCCCGAGCTACTGGGTGAAAGCGGGTTTAACAACGACCCTTGCGGGGCTGTCCCCGGCCCCCGGGGGAGCCAGAGGTCTCCCGGAACGGAGCCAGGGCAGGTGAAGAGCCTTTGTGGGAGGGGACGAGGGCTCGGGGTGCTCCTGGGGCTGGGAGGAGCAGAAGGTTATCCGGCACCGCCACCTAGCGACACGGCCCCCGGGGCGATGGTGGTGGGGACGCTGGGCTCTGGCTGCGGTGGCGAGAGGGTCCGGCGGCCCCGCTGCCCGCCCGGGCGAGGCGCAGTCAGTCCCCGGCTGGAGGCGGAGGCGCAGGGAGGGTGGCAGAAGGCTGAAAGCGGAGGTGGGGAGACCTCAGGACCTCAAGACCCAGCGCAGGAGCCACAGGGCGTCCCAGCGAGACCGCCCCTTGACCCCGGGAACACAAATGGCCACTCACCGTGCCCGGGTGCAGTAGTCCCTCTGCAGGTCATTTTGGCGTTGGCGAGCTGGTGACTGGCGGGGGGAGGGCTTTTGCCATGGAAAGGCACGGTGCTATCATGGATTGGCTGCTCCCGGTAAGAGGTGCAGAAGTTAGGGCAAGCTTTCCATGCAGGGGGCTTTCCGCCTCCGCTGGAGCAATTCCCACTTCTTGCGGCTTCTGCTTCTTGCACGTAACAGCTCCAAACAGAAAGGCTCCCAGCAGGTCAGGAGCACCACAAGCTTTCTGAGTGCACATTGGCCGGGAAGTCTGCAGAGTCTTCTAATTTGGAGACACCCCTCACCACCTCTTCCCAAACATTTCAAAGTACTGGGGTGGGTTTTGGGGTTCAAACCCACTCTCAGCAGCCAGGAGCTTCACACACCGATGAGGCCTCCTTTGTGGTCAGAGGAAAAGTCATGCACTCCTTGGAAAGCTGAACCATGCCATTATTAGGTTGACAGGATGCCATTCAGAGGGACCTGGACAAGTTCAAGTAGGCCCAGGTGAAACTCATGAGGTTCAACAGGGCCAAATTCAAGGTCCTGCACCTGGGTTGGGGCAACCTCTGGTGTCAATACAGGCTGGGAATTGAGAGCAACGCTGCAAAGAAGGATTTGGGGATACTAGTGGATGAAAAGCTGGACATGAGCCGACAATGTGCTCTCGCAGCCCAGAAGGCCAATCATATCCTGGGCTGCGTCAAAAGAAGCACGGCCAGCAGGTCGAGGGAGGTGATTCTGCCCCTCTGCTCTGCTTTTGTGAGAACCCACCTAGAGTACTGTGTCCAGCTCTGGAGCCCCCAACGTATGAATGATGTGGACCTGTTGGAGCAAGTCCAGAGGAGGACCATGAAGACGATCAGAGGGCTGTAACGCCTCTTCTGTGAGGACAGGCTGAGAGAACTGGGGTTGTTCAGCCTGGAGAAGAGAAGGCTCTGGAGAGACCTTATAGCAGCCTTCCGGTACCTGAAGGGGGCCTACAGGAGAGATGGGGAGGGACTCTCTATCAGGGAGTGTAGTGATTGGATGAGGGGTAACAGTTTTAAATTGAAAGAGGGGAGATTCAGATTAGATATTAGGAAGACATTTTTTACACTGAGGGTGGTGAAATGCTGGCCCAGGTTGCCCAGAGAAGTTGTCGATGCCCCATCCCTGGAAACATGAAAGGTCGGGTTGGACAGGGCTCTGAGGAGCCTGATCTAGTTGAAGATGTCCCTGCTTATTGCAAAGAAGTTGGACTAGATGACCTTTAAAGATCCCTTCCAACCAAAACCATTCTGTAATTCTGGGATTCTATGGTTTAGCTTGACCTTGACCAGACCAACTGAAAACCAAAAGAAAACAGCCCCCAGTGGTTTCTGTCTACCCCTGGAACTGGGCAGCCCCAAGAGTGAACACAACTCCTACAGGTTCCTA
This sequence comes from Numenius arquata, assembly GCF_964106895.1. NCBI lineage: Eukaryota > Metazoa > Chordata > Aves > Charadriiformes > Scolopacidae > Numenius > Numenius arquata. Next base: position 53,923,222 of record NC_133576.1, read on the forward strand.
CCGCTGGTCCCACTAATGGGATCACTGATTTAAGGCTCACAAGCCTCTTAGTGCTAACGAGCTAATCACCGGCAGGGCTGATGAGGCTTTGGATACAAGAATTTACTTAATCCTGGAATGGGGAAGAAAAAGCCACCTGTGGGGAAGCAAGGTGCTTGGCTGGGGTGTTGCTGGCACAGGGTGCATTGTGCAGCTTGGGGGCTGAAATGGTTGGTGTCCCCAGCCCCACAGGGGTGATCTTGCAACCCAGAAGTGGCATCCAAACCATACAAAACCCACTGAGATGACTAAAGGGTGGACATTGCACCCACAGCATTGACCCTCTTCCTGTACAGGTCCTCTTCTAGGGATCCAGCCTGCTGGTTAATGTAGGCAGAGCCTTTGGGACTAATTGTATGTTACCTGCCATTTGCATTACAGCTCGTTGTATATTCTTCCAAAAAATATAAACAAATAAAGGAGGGGGAAATGCTATTTTTAGACACTTGAAACTCAACTCTAAGAGGCTCCTCTGTAATCTGAATTTTTTTTGCAAGTTTCAGAGTCAAGATCAAGTTTGTTTAGTTTTCCATTGAATAAGGCCTGTGACAAATATGGCCACTTGCCAAATATTTTTACCCCTCAAGCACTGCTGTATTTCATGGGCGGGTTTATGTTCTGGGGAACATCTCTTCCCTTATCCCACTTGTATTTATTTAAACAGAGATGGTAAACCAAGTCCTTCCCCTCCCTGGGGAGCCAGGGATGTTCCTTCAACTACAGGGGATTTTTCTTTGCTGGGAATGGGGTTTCTGCATTGGGAAATGCAACGCAGCTGGAGCCTAACTGCTGGTGTCCCTGCCCAGCCTCCTTGTCTCCCTGCGGCAGGAAGGAAATCTCTTTTTTTGCCAGTCCTTTCTGTAACCACCCCCTGTTATTGGCCAAGCGGGTACTTGTGTTGCATTTGGTTTGCCTGCAGCTTATTTCAAAAGCTCTCAACTACAAAAAGGGACATTTAGTAAGGAAAGGAATTGCTGCTCAGCCACTTTTGCCAGCCCAGCGGCCATCCCTCCCTCCAGCCTGAGCCAGAGGAGGAGAGGGGGTAGCTCTTTCCCCACGCAGCCCTCAGGAGGCCCCACGTCCCAGCATGAGTGATTTGGACTCCTGGGAAGGTGGCCAGACAGGGATCCTGCTTGCCAGCTGCGCTGGAGCAGGCACTTCACGCCCACCTTACAGGGCAGGTTTTGGTCCGCATTTGCAGGTAAGAGCTCCCTGGCCACAGTGAGTACCTCAGTGGTACAGCTCCCTCGTCCCTCCTGCCACGGGCAGGAGCCGATCCTGCCCTCCTTCGGTGGTTCTTGCACAGAAATCCCAGCACAAGGCACTTGGAGCGCAGGCTGTTTACTTTTCTGCAGTGCCCAGCTTCTCCTGATGCTTCCCAGGCTCTGTGCCTGCAGGTGTAAAGCACCTGGATTTGTGGTGACAGCCCTGAGCCCCAGAACTGCTCTAAAAAGAGGAGGGACAGGGGTCTCCTTGCTTTGCAGCTACCATGAGGAGGTGTCACCACCCCAGCTTGCCGGTGTTTTTTTTTGCAAGGTCTATGTTGTACTACAGAAAGGTCTGGTGCATGGTAATACAGGGTTGTGGAGGGTTTTTTCCCTGCATCCGTGTCAGGTTTATTGTGATACTGGTCAACAGTCCAGTGAGGTGCTGCTTTGGGTACCCCCAGTGAGGCTGGTGGTGTCAGCATTGCTCTGGCTGCCTACAGAGAATTCAAGCTGCTCCTTGGCAGAGCCTTCCTAGCAAAACTGCTGCATCGAACGCCTAACAAGCGAGGAAACAAAAGTACTCTCTTAGTAGGTCCATGATAGACAGGCAAAATGGTATTAATGATACCATAATTATATTTTTAAATGTAGTAAATATATTAATGTATTGATATTAGCATATATTAATATTAGCATATATTTTCCCCATTTCAAGTACTTAATTCTTAGCACTCTCTGCTTCTGCCAGCCATCTGACCTGCTGTAACATCCCAGCTCCCATACCTGTGAGCGCTTGTTGGTTATGATTCATCCTTTCAAATAAATCCAACCCCGGCATTCCTTGTTTTCCTGGTTGTGTCGGACAAAACGTGTCCCAGGCTTCTTAAAGCTACCTTTACAGTATCAGCCTCTCGATTCATGCCACTACAAGATTAAAATCAGGTCCTTGTTAGGTCCTTTTTTGCATGGCACATAAAGTGTCTTTTCACCCGTATATGTTTCAAAGGACTCATCTTGTCTATTGGATGCAAGTAGGAAACATCCCTGAAGGATGTTGCTACCCCTCCATGGGCTCCAAGCGCCATGGGAGGTGCTCTAGCTCCTGGCCACCACACTGCCCGGGTGCGGGTCCCCCCTGGGGACTGGAGCACTTGGCAATCCCAAGACGATCACAGGCGGCTTTTGGTGCCGAGATGTGAGTGACTGAACTGAGACCAAGAAGTTGCTAGAGTGGGTCCAGCAGAGGGCCATGAGGATGATCAGGGGGCTGGAGCACCTCCCCTATGAAGGCAGGCTGAGACAGTTGGGGTTCTTCAGCCTGGAGAAGAGAAGGCTCTGGAGAAAACTTACAGTGGCTTTTCAGTGTCTGAAGGGGGCCTACAAGAAAGCTGGAGAGGGCATGTAGCGATAGGATGAGGAGTAATGGCTTCAAATTGGAAGAGGGGAGATTTAGATTGGATATTAGGAAGAAATGTTTCACTATGCGGGTGGTGAGACGCTGGAACAGGTTGCTCGGAGAAGTTGTGGATGCCCCATCCCTGGAAGTGTTCAAGACAACTGTTTCTTTGCTCCTGACCACTCTGCTGACCTGCTTATTGGCTCCAGTCAGCCACTCCTTTGTCAGTTTCCTACCTGTCATAGTTGTTAACATATTAATTGTGTTTCCTATTAATGATATATTATTTAAATTACTACCTTCAACAAGCCAGTGAACTGCAGTGAGCTGTTAGCCAGATACTTTTTTCCCTAATTAGTGATACAGCCTTTTGCCTCGCAAATGAGGCTGTCAAAGAACTCCGTGGTTGGCGTCCAGGCTTTGGGTGCCTTTGCTGAGTGTCCCAGCAAGGGGGATGTCACCCACATGGGCTGCAGGGACCTGGGCAGCCGGGGAACCTTCAGCAGAGCAGGGCAGGGAAGGAGTGGGGCTGTCACAGGTGAGGAAATCCAAGAGGAAGGGGGGGGGGGGGGGGATAGATCCAAGGGGAGAGTGGGATTTGCTAGTACATGAGCTGGAAGAACTGGTGACTGCTCCTGGCTCTTCCTCGCAGCAGCCAGAAATGGGTGTATTTCTTTTCCAGTGCCCTGAATGCCTCTGGTACTCAACGTGCAGTTTCACGATGAGCAGCTGAGGAACATGAGGTAGATGGAGAAAACAAGAAAACAAATCAAACCAAAAGCAGATTGCTGGCAACTCGGGCTGACAGCTTCTTACTGCGACGAGCTGCCCAACGCCAGCCTGGCTGCGGGATGAAGCGAGATGGGGAGCGAATGAGTCAGGGTTTCCTCAAGGGATCCAGCGAGAGTAAACGCATGGGACTGAATAACCTGACGAGATGTGGGTGAGCAGACACCGCCGCCTCCACGTTTCGCCTCCTCCCTTCTCAGGCAGGTACAGAGGGCAGAGACACCCGGGAGCACTTCTGTCATGAGGTTAGTGGGGACAGTGGGTTGATGTGAGGCCAACGGGATGAGCTTAAAAGGGGGTGCCCTGTGCCGCAGGAACCATTACCAAAAAAGTTAAAATTTAACCGGGCTGAAGCGTTGATAGAGCAGTGGGAAGAACAGCCCTAAGCTCTCTCCATCCCCACCACCCGGCCGGGCCAGCTCCACCAGGCAGCAGCAGGTGGAGGAGCTGGGGCAGGGGGTGAGGATGGGGCAGAGCCCCAGTCTGGGCATCCCCCTGCCCCAGAGACACCCCCACATCCAGGAGGAGGGGAAGGGAGACGGGACCCCGGGGGCGACGCGCCAAAGGCAAGAGGCGTCGGGAAACACATTTTATTGAGTTTTGGCGGTGGTTGCCTCATTCCACTGAGGACTCCCACTTGGGACAGGGTAGTAGCACTCAGCAATCAACCACCTCGCTGAAAAACG